>NC_057411.1:1095333-1444236 GCF_019320065.1 Cervus canadensis
ACTACGGAAGGATAATCTCAGCTACTCCAGGGAAGCCACATAAAACAGAGATGGGCTATGTCTACTGGATGTGGTGATTAGAGCTGATTGGTGGCCTTGGCAAGGGGAGTTTCCATGGAGGGAGAGGAACAGAAAACAGTTGCCGTGGTTGAAGAATGAGTGGGGATGCAATAGAGCTGTGATGTATGGACATTGCTTTCAGGAAGAGAGAGCTAACGTGGAGTGTGAAGAAAGGACTATTGCCTTGTGTAGAACAAAAAAAAGACTGCTTGATTTTTTTTTTTTTTTCTGTGTAAAAGAAACAATTATATTACTTCCCAGTTAATTTTATAAAGAATATTAGGTGGTTTTTTACTGTGTTTCCAAAATTTATTTTATGTGTTGAAATTATTGTCAAAATAAGAATAGAGATTTATAAGCTACTTTAAAGAATAGAAATTGAATACCTGTAACCTTTAACCTGTAATCTTTCGGAGAAGGCAGTGGCACCCCACTCCAGTACTCTTGCCTGGAAAATCCTGTGGATGGAGGAACCTGGTAGGCTGCAGTCCATGGGGTCGCTATGAGTTGGACACGACTAAGCGACTTCTTTCACTTTTCACTTTAACTCATTGGAGAAGGAAATGGCAACCCACTCCAGTGTTCTTGCCTGGAGAATCCCAGAGATGGGGGAGCCTGGTGGGCTGACGTCAATGGGGTCGCACAGAGTCGGACGCGACTGAAGCGACTTAGCAGCAGCAACCTTATCTTTAAATATCAATTATATGTACATCATTTGTAGGTTGAAGGACTCGGCCATAAATTGATGTAAATGATTGTGCAAAGCAGAGTCCTTTAAAGATAGAACTTAAATTCCAGAATATTTTTCAACTTATACTTGGTAATTTCTTCCTTCAGAAACGGTTTATGGTCCTTAGGTGTTATTTGATCTTAATAATAAGTATTTTAACAGTATAATGCTACAGTAGTGATTATATCTGTACATGGTTAGATTTACTTTGTATAAATTGCATTTCACACAGGTACTGATGATGTCGTAGGTCCTGAAGGCATGGAGAAATTCTGTGAAGACATTGGTGTTGAGCCAGAAAATGTAAGTCTAACTTACTAATTTGGGAAAATCAGTTGATCTGATTTGGTCTCTCAACAAATAATGCAACAGTAAAGAAGTAAGGATATGTTAGTTTTTATGAGGCAGTCTAAGAAATAAGTTCCATTCTGAATTGGTTTGTAAAGCAGAACTTTTTTTGCAGTTGATGTGGTGTAACTACAGTTAGTCATTTTTTTTTCTCATTTAATTTCTTAATTTCTTTAATTTCACTAATCAAGTAACTAGACATTTAAAAAGTGGTGTGTGCATGTGTACCTCCGATGACAGATAACTAGGGGACTGATGGCATTGTGTATCTTTGTCCTCCTCTGTGTTGTTCCAGCCTAATGTAGAGTTTGTCCAGGACTTTGAATAATTAATTATTTATAAGAGTTTTGAATAGGTTGTAATTATCAAGGATTTTTCACAGCTCCTTTACTTCCAGTTGAATTTAGCTTGGAAAGTGATTGATTTTTAGTGTAAAAACCCTAAGTATTTCCCTTAAAAAATTCAATTAGAAGTTTTGTACATGCTTAATTATTTTTGCCTAATTCTTATCATCATGTTATTATTGAATATTTTTCCTATTCCCACATCTGTCTTACTGTAAAATGAAAAATTATACAAATGCCCTGGCTCGTTAGCTATACAGTTTAATATTACAGCCCCCAGTTTAGCAAGTGCTTCTTACATCTTCAGTGAATTTATACTCTGGTAGTGCTCCCAAGGGATCATCCCTTTCATCAGAGCAAGCATTGGTAAAAGAACCTGGTGCCCATGCCGATATGTCATGCTCCTGGAGATTTCACCAAGAAATTTTATTAAAAATTTTTTGTTACCATTTCTATGCCTACATCTTCCCCACTTCCTCCCAGTAACACTTTAAATTTTCTAAAGAGCCTTTGGACTGATTTTTGCCTTGTATTTTTAATTTTAATGTGATCTAGTTCAGGTTGTTGTTCATTTGCCAAGTCGTGTCCAACTCTTTGCAACACCATGGACGGCAACATGCCAGGCTTCCCTGTCCTTTGCTATCGCCTGGAGTTGGCTCAGATTCATGTCTGTTGGCTCAGTGATGCTCTCTAACCATCACATCCGCTGCTGCCCTCTTCTCCCTTTGCTGTCAGTCTTTCCCAGCATCAGGGTCTTTTCCAGTGAGTCAGCTCTTTGCATCATGGGGCCAAAGTATTGGAGTTTCAGTCCTTCCAATGAATATTCAGGGTTGATTTCCTTTAGGATTGACTGGTTTGATCTTGTAGTCCAAGGGACTCTCAAGAGTCTTCTCCAGCACCACAATTCGAAGGCATCAATTCTTTGGTGCTCAGCCTTCTTTATGGTCCAGCTCACATCCATACATGACTGCTGGAAAAACCATAGCTTTGTCTATTCAGAACTTTGTTAGCAAAGTGATGTCTTTGCTTTTTAATATATTCTAGGTTTGTCATAGCTTTCCGTCCTATGAGCAAGCGTCTTAATTTCATGGCTACAGTCACCGTCCACAGTGATTTTGGAGCCTAAGGAAGTAAAATTTGTCATTGCTTTCATTTTTCCCTCATCTGTTTGCCATGGAGTGATGGGACTGGATACCATGATCTTAATTTTTTGAATGTTGAGTTTTAAGCCATCTTTCTGGGTCAGATGTCTTAATACATTATTCAGATTGGTGCAAAGGTCTGGGGACAGCTGGGTCAGTAGTGTTTTGCTTAATCTGGTCCATAGCCAGAAAAGAACATAGACAGAAAAGAACATTTCACTGACTTTAAGAAGGAAGTTTTCTGACAGGGAATGGGCTAAGGTTGACAAGTGTTTTCTGGAGGGCAGTGTAAGAGGGGCGAGAGTGAGCTGGCTCTGAGAGGAGTCCCGTTTCTACCCAGGGAGCAGCAGTCGGCATGTAATTGGGGGTGGACGCAGGGCCCGATGGTGGGGAGATGGGGCGGTGTCAGGCCGCAGGTGTCAGGGATTGAGTGGGCGTCTGCTCTCCGGGGAGGAAGGCCTGTTGTGTGGGGGAGTGCCACAGCTGCTTCTGAGCAGAAAAGTGGCAAGGCCCCGTGCTTTAAAGTGGCTCACCCCAGATACCAGCGTGTGTGTCGGTCGCTCAGTCCTGTCCGACTCTGTGGCCCCATGGACTGCAGCCCGCCAGGCTCCTGTGTCCATGGAAGTCTCCAGGCAAGAATACTGGAGTGGGTTGCCATTTCCTACTCTAGAGGATCTTTGCAGCCCAGGTATCGAACCCTAATCTCCTGCATTAGCAGGTGGATTCTTTCACCACTAGTGCCACCTGGGAAGCCCCCAAATACCAGTACTCAATAAAAAATAGTTGCTATTATTATCTTTTTTGGTAATTATGAGTCTTTGGTTCTCCATTTCTGTAGGAATAGAAATAATCTTGAAATGTTGAATCACATAGAAGACCAAAAGACCCAATTCAGACTGTTATTCTAAAGTATTTATTACTGTATTTCAGTTTAAGATGCCACTAATAGAAATTTTATTATTTTATTCATCACTTAAAGGGAAAAATGTTAAGTAAATCTGATAAGCCATAAGCTATGGATGCATCCCAGTTTTAAAGAAATTGTTTGAAAAACAGACACTGAAATAGTTTTTTAAAGGCTTATCTGTATTGATAAGTGAACACTTTAAAGCATTTAAAACCCTCGCCCCGCCTGATATTTATAGCTCATGAAATGTAAGCAGGCTTGTAAAATTCAGGTCAGCTTTCATTCACTGAGGTAACACTGAAGTGCTTTAGTTAGCTTCTTATTGGCTGTCCTGGGGAAAGGTCTGTTTTGTGTAAAGAAATTCCCATTGTAATGCCTGCTTTGGCTGTTTGGCCACATTACATGCATACTGTGTGTGTGTGTGTTCCTTTGCCATGACTGTTTTTTATTTTCTTAACTCAACAAGTGTTTGTGTGGAGTACTTAATCTTTCTAACAGAGGACTGAGTACAGACGCTGTCTGAGAACATAGCAGTGTGAATTAGAAAGTGTGTACGCCACACCTTGTTTGTGGACGCTGAGGTTGCTTCCATGTCTTGGCTTGCCTCATGTTTTATGTTATATCACCCTGCTTTCCTCTCACTGTCACCACCATCTGACCCAGTTGGGCACCATCTGACCCAGGTAGCAGTGTAATGGGGCAGTTCTTCAGGTGTAAAGAAATGAGAGTACCTGCCAAATGCCACGTTTGCTTGTCCCCAGCCAACTGTATTATAGAAATATGTATTTTCTGCCCATTGCCCTTTTTTTTATTACAACAGATAGACATACAGCCGTTCAGGGTATGTGTGGTCTCCAGCTGAGAACTTGAATTCCCTTCTCTATGAGTGACTGTCCAGAGATTGCCAGCCTTGCAGAGTGGCAGGCTGGTCCTAGGAAGGCCCCGTCCCACTTCTTCACCTCTCCAGGAATGGCATGCTTTGTTTTTAAGTTGCTCCTCATCTTGTCCTGGGTCTTGAAGTAGATGAGGTGGGAGGGCTTCCTGTTCTCTCCCCAATCTAGACGGCCTCAGCTCTGTCCTTGTGTAAGAACCCCAGAGAGCTTGCAGCTGGAGGCATCTTCAAAATGTAATTTTGTCTTCTATACCTTCAGGTATTTATTAAACTCAACCATAACTATCTCGGTGCCACCCTTTTCTCTAAAACATCTAAGTGAAGAAGTGATGATCAGTGCCACAAACCGGTTGTCACCGTTGCTCACATCAGCAGAGTTTCAGAAGAGCCACTCACAGCAAGGAAGGTGCCCACTGAGAGGTGCCCGAGGGCAGTCTGTCCAGCCTGTGCGTGTTGCAGGCGCAGCGCCATAGGCGTGGAGTGTTGGGCTGCATTAAAGTCATCTCCCCCCTTTTAGAGCTGAATTTACAAACATGATGTCCACTGTCTGTCCCACCACCTACCTTTTGGGTTTTAACACTCTGTTCTGCACATGTCTCTTCATTTTCACTTAAATATTGGAAACTGTTCCATATTTGTGTTGATGGCTCCGCTTCATTTGTCTCAATAGTGACATCGTTTTCCTTTGTGTAGAATGTGTTTAGCAAAGGTGTATTAAGTCGTCCCTTACTGGTAGGCATTTGGTTGTTCTCAGTTTTTTACTACCACAAATGGTCCTGTAGTAAGTCTTGATGCCTATTCAGCTTTGTGTACATGTGCAGGTGTAGCTGTGAGATAACCTCCATGGGTGGAACTGCTGGTTCCAGTTTCGATACTGCGGAGCCTCTTTGGAGAGGTTAATCCCTTTATACTTTCACCATCAGGCATCAACAGAAGTCATGTTTGTCCAAACCCTTGTCAGCAGACTGAATTATCAAACTTCTAGATGTTTGCCAAACTAGAACTCATTTTCGAGTTACCCTGTTCATATTTCAGTGACTAAACTACTGTGAACATTTGGTGTGATGTTAATGTATTTAATTGCTGAGGTCTGTTCTCCTGATTTGATTGGTCTTTCTGCTTTGTTTTGTTTTAAACAGGTAGTTATGCTTGTCCTAGCTTGGAAATTGGATGCACAAAATATGGGTTATTTTACTCTACAGGAATGGTTAAAAGGAATGACTTCTCTACAGTAAGTCCCAAGGCTGCCCTGGGATGGGGGTGGGAGTGGGGGGTCCTTGCTCTCCCCTGGCTGACTGCCTCCCTCTGGGACCTCATCTGGGTTGGGTGACTGGAGGAAAGCCTGGGGATCTGGGCAGGCTTCACCTGTGGTCACAGGTGTGAAGACCAAGCCCCTTTTTCATATGTGGAGGAGGGCTATATGGATAAATTTTAGCAATTGAGGTTTTTATATAATGTACACTGTTTATTTTAGTATTCTTCTAGAGCAGTTCAATAGAAATGGATCATCCTTTTGTCATATATGTGAGCCACATATATAATTTAAAATTTTCTAATAGCCACATTAAAAAAAGGAAAAAGAAACAGGTAAAATTTGTCTTAATGTATTTTACTTAGCCCAGAATATCCAAAATATTATCATCCTAACATTAATCAATATTTTAAAAATCACTTTATTTTACTTTTTTTTTCATATTGAGTCTTTGAAACCTGGTGTATATTTTACTTTTATGATATACCTCAGTCTTTATCAGCTGCATTTCTGGTACCCAGTTGCTGTGTATGTTGAGTGACTACCATGTTTGACAGCATAAGTTTAAAATTATAGTGTTAGCATCTGGTTTATAGTTAGTGAGAACAGTTGAGTAAAGTATAACTTACAAGTAAAGATATTTATCTTTTATTTGATATATTCTCACATTAGCTTTGTGAAAGTTTAAAATTTCATTACTCTAGTGATTAAAAATTAATAATAATAAAGATTCTGTTTATGTTACTTGGTGCAGAGTTGAGGAAAAAATCAGTGGTTTTATGTATTCACTTTGTGCTTACACGCATGTATGTCTGTGTGTGTGTTTTTGTGTGTGTGTTTGCTAAGAGTTTCACTCAGGAAAACATAAATTGTCATTCTTTTATCCCTTGAAAGATACAAATGAGGTGAATGATGAAACATTTCAAATGATATTAAAAGAGGAAGTGCTGATTCTTAGGATAGTATTGAATAACTGATCTAAAGTACTTAGAATGGCTTTTTCTTTTTCTTTTAAGTAGGAATAATAGACTTGTATTAAAATTGGAATTGAAATGGCTTAATGGTTTTATTTAAATAATTTAGAAATTTGTCAGCTTTTAATATCATTGTCCCTTTGTCGTTGGCAACAATACTTTATTTTCAGTGTGCTTAGGCCTCACTTTTATGAGGCCTTTTCACTGTTCCCTTGTTTGATCCTCACACCTACCTTGACAGATCAGACTTCATCCTGCCCATTTTACAAGTGAGGAGACAGAGGCTTCAAAGGGGTGTGTGATTTGCAATGGGATTAGGGGTAAGAAGAAAACCTAAGACTTCTGATTCTTCAGTCACTTTCTTCCTCTAACAACTATTATCTGATGACACATGCATTTTAGGTAAAAGCCAAATCACCCTTTTGCAAATACACTTTCCTCAGCATGCTCGAGAATTTTGGAGTTAAGTCTCTGGGATCTCATAGGATTGTGTTCGTCCTGTTGGGAAACATCTCCTCACGATGTTAAGCCCACCAACTCTTGCATCGTCTTCCTCGCTGCTTCTCTGGTGCTTTCCTGGTAGAGCACGGGACGGCTGCTTCTTTTAAAGTACCCTTGCAATGATGAATGCGAGGTTAAATCAAGATTTCATTCAAGGCTTTAGAGGAGGTACCATCAGCATTTTTTTTTCAGGCACATTTTCACTTGTCTTAAGAGGGTATAATATCCCATTTTGGTATAGTTCTGGGTTCGTTTTTACATTTGCCTTTGCAGAAGAATATTACCCAGTGCAAGGCCTTGCTCGTGGTTTGAGGATCACGTTGTCTGGGAGCTGAGCTGTGCAGTTTCCCGAAAGAGGCCTTGGTGTGTGCTCTCGGGGTAGGGGGCGCTCCACACGCTCTCTGTTGGGAACTCTGACATTTTGTGTGAAGTGGTGGCAGGTGGCTTCCCAGAGAATGCTGGCACTCGGTCCTGTGGTGTACTGTGTAGTGACAGACCTGATCCCTGCGGGAAAAAATGAGGAATCTTTCTTTTTGTGATATGAAACTCTGAGATTAAGTTTCCTCATCAGTGAGGTGAGGGTGATTACTCACAATAACCTCTAAGGTTCTTTGTAGTTCAGAAATAGTGCAATTCCAAGTTTTATGAATTTCCACCCTCCTCCCCCTCCTGCCTCCCTAGATCCGTCATTTGTTCAGCAAATATTTGAGTGGCAGTGATGTGCCAAGCCTGGAATTCTAGGTCCTGGGGAAACAAAAGCCAGGAACAAGACAAAGTCCATTTGAGGCAGGAGCTTGGAAGCAGTGTTCAGCCAAAACATCCAAAAGTAATAAGGTCACTTCTGTTTATGCTACTTGTATTTATAAGGTATTTGCACCCAATAAATAAGAAAACTCAGAGGCCAGTCTTTTATATCTTCTAAAGATGGAAAATACTCCATCTTTTGAATGATCTATTTCGTCTTCTATCTGGAATTTTTTCCTTTTTTCTCATTTTTGGGTTTATTAAATCTGTCAAGTGAACTTTTTTGGACTCAAGTGAAAATTAAAGTATAAAAAAAGACTTTTTTTTTAAGTTACTGTACTGTGGGTGCATGCTAGAAATAGGAAGCCCAGGCGTTTTAGAACCAGGGAGTTTTGAATCTGCCACTTCCTGGATGTCTCTGGCAGTGTCCCTAAAACCAAGAAGGTTGAAGCGATGGAATGTGGGGCACCCAGAATTTATCTCTTGGACGTTGTCTGGAGGAGCTGCATGCTTGGCATTTCCACTGGAGGGCTGTGTTTCTTGATTCTTGGAAGAAGTGACAGCAGCTGGTAGGGAAGGGAACATTGATCTCCAGGCTCCTGTGATGGTTCTTAGAGAAGGCACAGTACTTATTTTATTTCGGCCCTGCCATGTGACTTGTGGGGTCTTAGTTCCCTGACCAGGGATTGAACCCATACCCCGGGCAGTGAAAGTACGAGTACTAACCACTGAACTGCCAGGAAATTCCCAGCTCTTGGTTTAATTGACTGTTTTATTTTTTGTCTTGTTCTAGCATGTGGGTTTAAGGTTACCTCTGATGAATTAAGCTTATAGAGCATTTAAGCTAAACAAAACAAAACCAAAAATGTTTGTTAGCCTTGTAGCTAACTTTGCATAGAAATGATGATGGGCTGGAAAAATACCTACCTTTGGGCTGACTGGGTGAAGGGGTGAAGGCTGTCCCTGGGTAATAGAAGAGAACTACCTTTGAGTGTATAACCTTTGAAGATTATCCTCATTCTTGTTACTTCTGACTGTTTCAGCAGCACGGTTGAAATAAGCAGTGATTCCACAATACGTGCATATTTTCTTGTGGCAAATGATGCTCCTTGGCAGCATGGCACTGTCACACCGCGACTACCTCAGGAAAGCTGGGGAGATGGGCTGAATGATTGGCTGCTTTCCGAAGTCTCAGGCCAAGCCTGTTTCTTCACATCTTTGTTGGAACGGAGCCGTCTGCAGATGACCTTGCTGAGCGGCCACTAGATGGCAACGTACGGTTCGGACAGGGTGACTCAGCGGCCTGGATCCCTGGTGGGGGTTAGTCCACGGGCTCTACGGGACCAGGCCCCTTTTAAAGCAGATCAAACTCTTTATTTGGAGAAGGAAATGGCAACCCACTCAGGTATTCTTGCCTGGAGAATCCCATGGACAGAGGAGCCTGGTGAGCTACAGTCCGTGGGGTCCCAATGAGTTGGACACGACTGAACGACTAACAGCAAACTCTATTGACAGCATCGTCTCTAACCTCGTTAATAGACACATGGAGTGAATTTCACTTTGGGCGTTTTATGTGTGACTCTCCAGACCAACTCTGTGCGTCTTGCAGTGTCAGGACATCTTTGCCAGTGTTGGTTGGACTTATTCCCCAGCTCGCTGTAGAACTTCACATTCACCTTGCAACTGCGTTATTTTCTTTCAGCTATGCAGTGGTTCCTGCTCTAGAATCTGTTGAAACAAGCAACTACTCTTCCTTTCATTGGGCAGAACTAAACTAAACCAACTGGCCCAAATCTGGCCACTTTCCTGTGGTTTTGGTCCTTAACCTTTTTTCCAAATGAAGAGGGGAATTCCAGCCTTAGGTATTTTGGGGTTAGCTGTTTCCCTTCTCTTTACTCCTCTCCCATATTACTACTGATAAAATATTACTCATATATCTGTGGTAAGAAAATCAAACCGTAGAGAAGAGAGCCCAACACACGGTAAGCTCTGCTTCTGCTCCTGCCTCGCAGGTTCCCACATACTGCTTTCTCACGCATCCTTCTAGCCTCCATGAACCCGATGGGTTCTGGCGCTAACTGTCCAACTAGGCTATCAATCAGTGTCTTTTCTCCCCCCCCCCATTTCTAACCTTTTCCCACGGAGATCCGGAGTGGGCTTTTCCAAGATGGAAGCCTGATCATGGTAACTCTCATGATAGGAGATAGCTTCCATTGTTTCTAGGTATTAAAAAATCCAAAACAAACAAAAAGAGCCCCACTGTGGACCACAAAAACTTTATGGTCTGGCCCTACTTCTCTTTCAGCTTCTTTTTGGACCATGTTCCCTTTTACTCTACCCAGTCTAGTCACATGATTTTCTTTTAGTCTTTAGGCTTGGCGTGCTGCTAGACCTTTATGCATACTATTCCTTTAATCTAGAAAGCCCTCCTCTCCAAAAACATCTAGTTTCCATTTATCTTTCAGCTCTCAACTTACAAGTCAGTCCCTTAAAGAAGCCTTTTCTGACTTCTAAAGTTAGCCTAATTTTAATCTTTTTTAGTTTTCAGAGAAATCAGGGAGGATATTCTAAATTCTTGTAAACTCATAGAAGTGAAACATTTACTGTAATTTTTGACTTTTAGATATTTTATCATCTCAGTAGATCATGGGAAGCTTTTTGTAGATAGCTACAAAAAAATTGCAGAAATTTCACAATTTTAGTGCTGAAAATAAATCAGTGTGTCCTATAGTGAAGTATAGTTTGGTTTAATAAAGTATGTAAAATATTTACATTGTTAATACTTGTAATATGTATTATCTATATTTGGTAGGAGGTAAAAGCTCTATAGGGAAACACAAAGAAACACATCCAGCATTGAAAATCTTTAAAATTGCCAGTGAAAATGATGACTCTTGGTTCTCAATTTTAAGGGCTAGCTATTAGGAACAGAAAGTTAGCTTATAAAAATAGCCAAATAGTCTACTTAGGAAAAAGGCTGTGATGCTACTTAAGAAAAAGACCCTGATGCTAGGAAAGATTGAAGGCAGGAGGAGTAGGGGATGACAGAGGCCGAGGTGGTTGGATGGCATCACTGACTCAATGGACATGAGTTTGAGCAAGCTCCGGGAGATGGTGAAGGACAGGGAAGCCTGGCGTGCTGCAGTCCATGGGGTTGCAAAGAGTCGGACACGACAGAGTGACTGAATGAGAAAAAAAAACTGTGTCACTTACCTGTGAAAACAGGTTGTTGTCACCAGGGCTTTCTGGAGAAATAACTGATTTCAAGTCTAGGGTAGAGAGAGTAGTACAAGGTGAACTAGAATATCTTGTGTCAGAAAGCGAGGATGCGCTCAGAGACTGATGGGGACGTGTCAGAGGGACACTGGAGTGAAGTTGTGCACCATAAGGATGAGGACAGTAACAGATCATAGCCCTGAGTCAAAGGCAAGAGTCCTTTAGTCCAAAACTAAGAAAGGTGGTGAGTGGAACTCCCTCTATAGAAAAGTTCCGGCCTATAAGTGTAAAAGCATGACAGAATTAGAAAAATCACCATTTTGCATCCTCAAATGTAAAACTGATTTAGGCAGGGATCATAACAGATGCTGAAGCCACCTGGTGATGGGTTGCTGAGGAACAGGATTGTCAGTCTCAAGGTGTCGTTCTCGAGGTTTCACACCATTTAGAGGGGCCAAGAGTACCTTTAAGTGGAGATGGGTGGGTACTACCTTCACCAAATGAGTCATCTTAGTATCACCAGTAATGGAACAGACTGTCCTCATGGGAGGAGAAGCGCATAGCCTGGAGTGTTCTTATCATGAGTGCTTAATCTAAGTGTAATCATAGGGAAATTATCTGACAAACTGAGATTCTGCAAAACAACTAGTCTGGTCCCTTCAAAAATGAGATTGTCAAGAAAGACAGAAAAAAGGCAAGGTACCTTCTAGAGACTAAGGAGATAGACACTGGAGAGCAGTGCATAAGCCTTGATTGGATCTCTGATGGAAAACTGGAGCTGGGGGAAGACTGGGAAATCTGCACGTGAGTCATGTATTAGCTAAGAAAGTTAACATTTCTGGGGTATTAAGAGTGATGATGGCATTGAGGCATTTAGGAGTAAAGTGGCATTATGTTGGCAACTTACTTTGAAAAGGCACAGAAAAAAGTGCTTGTATGTGAGAGCACAGATGTGACTGTGTTCATGGTGGACCCAGGGAATGGGCACGTGGCTGCTTATTTACAGGACCTTCAGCTTTTCCGTACATTCGGAATTTCTTAAAAAGCGTAGGAAAAAAAGCTCATCGTGGACGTGTTCCAACTCCAGGGTTTTTATTGTCTTTTGGGATTGTGTTTTATATTACTGCCCCACGTCAGAAAAAAAACTCAGGTTATAATTTGCCTTTATTCTGTTTTTCTAGATGTGATACAACAGAAAAACTCAGAAATACTTTGGATTACTTAAGATCATTATTAAATGATTCTACAAACTTTAAACTTATTTACAGATATGCGTTTGACTTTGCACGGGTGAGTCCTCTGGATCCTATCCAGATGTTTCTCTCTCTCTCTCCCCTCCCCCTTTTCACTGCCTTTTGAGGTTTGTTTTATATGCTACAGCAAGGAAGTTGAGTAAGCTACTCCCAGGATGCTAGTTAGAATTTCTTTCCACACGTAGACTTTCTACATGAGCTGAGTCTGGACAAGAATGTAGTATGTCAACAAAAAGCTCTAGTGACAGGCCTTTAATAGCTCGTGTGATGGGCTTAGAAGTAATTATAAATGGGCACATCATAGACATTGTTCTCAACAGCTCTTAGGTAAGCTTGGAAAAGCTTTTGCTTCTCACGAAACAGCAAACCTTCACCCATTGAGTTTCCTGGAATAAGGTAGTCAGGTCGAAGCCAGTTTGACTATGGGTGCTGGATCATACCTGGAAATAATTTGAATTTGAATTAATTCAAATGTAAGCTAATTTAAATGGACAGGATTCAAATGTAGTTTCTAGTCATCATTTTGAAAAATGATCATCTTGTTTGTCACACAAGTGAGCCAGGCCAAGTTTGTGGCGGTGGTTCTACCAGAGTGAAATAAAGCTATATTTTTCAGCCTGGTCACCACAGGTAGTGAGTAAATCCTGAGGCACCAGTTGGCATTGTGTTCACTCACTGTCCACGGCCCCGTACATAACGATAATAACGATTATGCTCTGTTGCAGGATGGTAGTTTTCTGTTCTGTTTGTGTGTGTGGTGGGTTCAGGTGATTAGCTTTCCTGACTGATGATTTTTTTTAATGATTTTTTTTTAAGCAGAGAACTCAGTAGCAGTTCTTTTTTTTTTCTTACCACCATGTGGATCTTTTCACTTTTTCTTCGCTTTGGCTCTGTTAGTTTAGCCAAAAATTTGTTTGCTGTTGCGATCTGGTGCACCTACAGCACAGCAGTAAGTTCACAGTGGTGTCCTCACGTGTGAATTTTTGCAGCCTCAAATGGAATTAGGACACGCATGAAAATGTATAGACGTTAGAAGTGGTATGGTCAACCTCAGATGCAGTGTTTCACTCAATGGCATTTGTATAATCGTATCTAAAAGTTGCTGGTCAGATGCTTTTAGAGTAGAGGCACGGTTTCCAGGATTAAATGTTTTCCTTCTCAAGATTTGTTTCCTCCCTGAGTCGGCAGTGTGCTATCATACGGGTGAAGTTTTGTTTAGAAGCATCATGCCTTTTCACCAGAACAACTGTGTTTTCTAACTTCCTTGTTTGGAAGTGAAATTTCCCCACATGTCCACTGCTTTAGAACTGGGTTCAGTTTTCCGTCCACCTGGCTGGCTGTCCCCTTCTCAGTCGGTCACAGAGGCTCCTTCCGTTGGGGTTGAGGCCGTGCTCATTGCCCGCACTGCTCCCGTGACCTCTTGTCCACGCCGTCTCCCTTCTCACAGGCACTAGCACCAGCAGGGCTTGGTCCGTCTCCCGCAGCCTTGGGCCGCTTGTCCGCCTTCGGCCATGAGCACCATCGCCTCCGTGTGAATATAGCGCTTCAATCACTGTGCGCACATCACAGTTGCTTCCCTAGCAGCCGAGTGATGAATAGGATGGTTTCGTTCTCCGTCACCAAGGAGTGGGGTGAACTGGGGCCCCCTGGTTGCTCAGCAGTAGGTCCAGGACCACACTCAGGTTCTGGCTGTAGGTCCCATCTCCGGGTTCCCCCAGGCCATTGCAGTCCAGTCCCATCCAGGCTTCCCCTTCCACAAGATGCCTGTGCCCTGCTGACGGTGAACTAGCTGTCTGCTGAACCTGCTGCCTGCCCCAGCCTTTTGCCATGCCAAGCGCTGTCTGAGCCTCGTCTGTATCTCTGTTGCTCGCTCCAGCTCCAGCTTCTGGGCCAAGCCACCTGGCTCCACCGTCACACAGGATCATCACTTACATGGCCCTCCTGTCCCCTCGAGCTGGGCCTGGGAGTTTGGGTCCAGGCCTGCATTTTTTCTGACAGTTTAAGGGACTGCATGTTTTCTTTCTTCCTATCTCTGGTAGCAGTCTGCAGAAATCTTTGCCTTTTAAGGAGAGTATCAATAAATATCAGTGAATTAAGCCCCATTATGTAAAGCCCCGTTATGTAATGCTGAATAATAGTCACCCATATTTAATCATTACCAAATAGATTCAGTTCAGCTAAAATATACCCTAAGATGAATTTGTTATTGAATTTGTTTTATTTAGCTGTATCCCACAAGTTGTGAGGTGTTAAATATTCATTTGCATCCAGCTCAAAATATTGTCTTGTTTCCCTTGTGATTGTTTTGGACCCATTGATTATGTAGAAGTGTGTTGTGTTATTTGCCAGCTACTAGGATTTTTCCAAATAATCTATCATTAATTCTGCCATGGTTGGAGAACATGCTCTTTATAGTCTCAGTCCACTGACAGGTATGGAGGCTTGATTTATGGTCTGCAATTGTGATCTGCTGTGATGAATGTTTTATGTGTACCTGCAAAGAATGACTATTCTGTTGCTGTTCAGTGGGATGTTGTATAAGTGTCAAGTAGGTCAAGTTGGTTGGTAGTAGTGGTCAGGTCGTCTGTACCCTGATTGATTTCTGCCTACCGTTCTGTTATTTGCTGAGAGACTCTTTGTTGGACTCTCCGACTGTGATTACTTCTGTTGCTTGTGTCGTTTCTCGTTTCACCGTATTTTGAGGCTTCAGGCTAGATTTATATATATGTAGTAGTGTTATGTCTTCTTGAAAAATTGACCTTTTAGCATTATGAAATGTCTTTCTTTACCTCTGATAATATTCTTTGTTCTGAAGTCTACTTTGTTTGATAGAAATATAGCCATTTCTGCTTTTGTTTTAAGTAAAGTCTATGTGATATGTCTTTTTCCATCCTCTTTAAACCTTTGTGTCTTTATATTTAAAGTGGGTTTCTTTTAGATAGCATATGCATAGTTGGGGCTGCCGGTATATGTCTTGAGATGCTTAAACCATTTACATTTAATGTGTTTATTGATATGGTTAAGTTTGCATCTCCTGTATTGCTGTTCCTTTCCCTTTTGTCCCATCTATGTTTATTTCTTTTTTCCTCTTTTCATAACTTCTTTTGGATTTTTTTAGACTCCATTTTTATCATTCCGTTCCACTGTTGTCTTGTTATCTGTATCTCTGGGTTATTTTTTGTGATTAATCAGGCTTTACAGCACACATCTTTAAGTTCTCAGTCTGTCTTCCAGTAATATGACACTGCTTCGTGTATGATGTAGGAGCCTTTGTAATAGTGCTTGAATTTTGCCCTTTCCATACTTTGGCTGCTGTGTCACACGTTTTGCTTATGCATGTGTTACACGTCTCAAAATATATTGTTTTAGTCTTTTCAGGCTGCTTAACGAAGTCCCAGAGACTCAGAAGCTTATAAATAACAGAAATTTATTTTTCACAGCTTAGGAGGCTGGAAAGTCCAAGCTCATAGTGCTAGCAGGGAAGGTGTGTCTCTGCTGTAACTCACATGGTGAAAGGGAGGAGGGAGCTCCCTACAGTCTCTGTTTTAGGGGCATTCCTCCACAGTCATGAGGGCCCCACCTCTTATTACCATCACTTGGAAGGGGGAACACAAACATTCATATCAGTTTTGCTTTAAATAAGCAGAAATGCCTCTTTTTTAGAAGCAGCTTTAAAAAATGATCTGTTTGACTGCACTGCGTGTTAGTTGCAGGATGCAGGGTCTTTAGCTGCAGCGTACGGGCTTTCAGCTGTAGCACATGGGATACAGTTCCCTGACCAGGGGTTGGACCCGGGCCCCTGCATTGGGCACACAGGGTCTTAGCCAGTGGACCACCAGGGAAGTCCCAAAAATGTCTTTTATATTTACCCAGATATATACCACGTGTGTGCGCTTCCTTCCTTTTGTGTGGATCCAGATTTCTATCTGGTATCATTTATCTTCTGCCTAAAGAATTTCCTTCAGCATTGCCCATGGTGCAGATTTTCTGGTGATGAGTTTCTAAGCTTTTATTTTGCCTTCACTGTAGAAGGCACTTGTCTGGAGAAAGGATTTCTAGATTGGCCGTTTTTTTCTGTGAGTGCTTTAATGCTCGCTCTCACCGTCTTCTGTCTTGTGCAGTTTCTGATGGTGAGTCTGATGTCGTTCATGCCTTTGCACATAGTGTGTTGTTTTGTTCTCTGGTTGCTTTTGTTCTCTTTTCACTGATTTTCAGCAAGTTGACTATGGTGTGCCTCAACATAATTTCATAATAAACATAATAAACATACGTTTATTCTGATTAGGATTTGTTGAGTTTTTCGGTCTTTGGACTTAAGCCGTTTGTATTAAATTGGGAAATTTCTCAGCTGTTATTTCTTCAAATAGTTCTCCTGTTCCCCCTCTCTCCTCCTTGTGGGGGTACAGTTGTATGAGATGCTGGATACTGTCACACACGCTACTGATGCTGTGTTCAGTTTTTGGTTTTGTTTTCTCTTTTTGTTTCCCTTTGGATAATATTTATTACTGTACCTTCTAATGCTAATCTTTTGCTCACTCCAGCTGGTATATTTTCATTTCAGATGCTGTATTTTTCATCTCTAGAAATTCTGTTTGTGACTTTTTCTATCCATTTCTCTCATCATGATAATATTTTCTTCTACCATCTTAAACTTCTCGGATGTGTTTATGACAGGTGTTTTAACAGCATTGTGTTGTGGTTCTGTCATATCTGTCATATCTTTATCTCTTTCTCTGGTTAAAAGTTTTATTTTAGTTATGGGTCATATTTTACCACTTCTTTGCATTCCTGATAGTTTTTTTTTTTTCCTCTGTTTTTTAATTGGATGCTGAGTATTGTGTTTTAGGTTGTTGGTTGCTTGGGTTTGCTGTATTCCTTTAACTAATGTTGGATTAAATTTTTTTTCCTGGTGTGTATTTAAGTTACTTGGAATCATGTTGTTCCTTTGAAAGGACTGGTCCAGAGCAGCCTCAGTCTAGGGATGACAAAGCCCCAGCAGGAAGACAACACCCTCCTGAGGATTCCACCCAAGGCTGTGTATTTTGAGAATTTTCGACTGTGCCTGGTGGGAATTCAGACTGTTCCCAGCCCTGTGTGAACTCTGGGAATTTCTGCTTGTTTTTCTGCACTGTTTCTTTTCCTAAACTCAGGTGATTTCCTTTCACATGTGCACAGACAAGTCCTCAGCCAGCAACTAGGGAGACAGTGTGGGTCCCCAGGTCTCTCTGTGCGGTTCTACCTCGCTGGTATTTTGCCCCACAAATTACATGCCTCCTTGAAACCCACAAACTGTCTTTTCCAGTTTAGTGAGTTGGAGCTCCATTGGGCTGGGTTTGGGTTCCCCCTTCTTGTGCTGCAGCCTGGAAACCACCTCCACACAGTATGCTGCTATCACTGGGGGCTCATTTCTTTTTCTCAAAGACCACACAGTAGCATTTGTTAAATTTTCCAAATTACCCTTTAACCCACTCCAGTATTCTTGGGGCTTCCCTGGTGGCTCAGATGATAAAGAATCTGCCGGCAATGCAGGAGACCCTGGTACAATCCTTTGGTTGGGAAGATCCCCTGGAGGGGAGGCTATGGCAACCCACTCCAGTATTCTTGCTTGGAGAATCCTCATGGACAAAGGAGCCTGGTGGGCTACAATTCATGGGGTCACAAAGAGTCAGACACAACTGAGCAACTTATACTTGACTTCACCCTTTAATATACCTGGGAAGAAACTATAGTACAACACCAGGAAAAGATAAAATGCCCGTTTTTAACATCTCTCCACCAAAATTATAGTCCTAAGGGCATGCTTGTTTTCTCCCTCACCTTAGAACCTTGTAGCCAATTAAAAGTAGCACTTGATTATAAAGTCATGTTATCTTTCTCGTAAGTTTACTTTGACTTGAGCTTACATACAGTCTTACAGACGTCAGAGAATCGCGACGCTTTGGAGTTGAGAGACGCTGTGGAGGACACTGGCTCAGTCTTGTCACTGTGCAGATGACGAGACTGAGGGCCTCGGCTCTGTCCCTGAACCACACCGCCTTCCTGACTCAGACTGCCACCGGCCTGTGGGGCAGAGACTTGGGCTGAAATGGCCAGTTCCTTCTGCAAGTGGAATTTTGTCTTGAATATTTTTATGCTTAGTGTTTTTTCCCCTAATGTAAATTTTATTACATAAACAAATGTGGATTCCTTTAAGTAAAACAGCCATTTTTGGCTTGATTCCTTTAAAAGGACCTAGTGAGAATAAGATGGGACAAAGAGAATGAGATAAAAGACTAAATAGAGTGATTTTTTTGGTTGCTCTGATGCTGGTTATTAAATATCAGTTAAATTTGCTTTTTCTGTATCCTCTGGGGCAAAGACAAGGTACTGTGCTGAAAGCCTTAGAAGGAGTTGCCTCTTGGGGTTCTGAGAAGGGTGAATGTTGGGCTGAGTGAGGCGCTGAGAATTACAGCATCTTAGCCTGGCTGAGAGTTGACACCATGAATTGATGACCCACTCTAGGAGGTCTTCCCACAGCCTAGGTGCTGGAAGGCGAGAATGACGGGGAGGACTGAGGGAAGTTTCTAGGCCCGGTGGGGAGATGGGAGCTGAGTGCAGCCATTCTGAGCAACTCTCTGAGGCAGAGAGGCTTCTGGATGGGTAGAAGGGGGGTTTTGTGGGGTGAGAGAGAAGAAGGGCAGTGAGCAAGAATGGGAGATTTCTTTAGGGGCGAGTCCTGGCTTTTCAGCCCTTGCAGTGAAGCTTTAAGAAGTTGTATTGCAGGGTTTTGTGGAGGCAGAAGGTACTAGTGGAAATCCCACCTTCTTGAGAGGTGATCCTGCGATGGTTAATATGTTGTCAGAAGTCAGTCCTCACAGCCTGTCCCATGATGCACCCCTTTTCCAACTGCGAGTGGTTTTATTTAGTTTTTGAGGTGTTTCAGGTCACATGTTAGAGCTCATGTCCTAGTCACTTCCATTTAGTGGAATGGTTGTGGATGTCACTCATAGGGTGTGCTGAGGAAAATTTTGTTGGGTCTTAATGTTCAACACCCTGTTACCAGAGAACTCTGTCCAACTTTAACCGGAGATCTGCTGTGACCATTTGATTCATCTCCTCTTCTAACTTGAGTCAGTTCTTATTTCTTAACCAATGTGTTTGTCTGATTTCCCTCTCCATACAACCCACAACACACCAGACATACACGGACACACACTCCTCGCTACTTCTTCCTTATACTTTTATTGTAAGTTATGAGGAAGACAGAAGGTAGGCATGGGTGAGGACAAAAGTAGGAGGAATATATGGTCATTTAATCCCAGGTTCATTACTGTGAACATCTTGTTGGCTTTACCTTTAAGGTTACCCTTTGGTTATTGCCTGAATTTGCTCAGCAGTTGTTTGTCAAGTGAATTGAACTCTGAAGAGCTGAGATGGAGGCAAATGGGTACATCATGAAACGCTCAGGTTTGGAATCAGTCTCCTGGTTCAGACCCAGCTCTTATCAAGGTCATTTAACTCTTGTGCCTCGGTTTCCTTATTTATAAATTGGGGATTATAATAATGCCTCTTGTAATAGGCATATAGTAATAGCCTCTCGTATTACATGAGTATTGAGTATAAGGCACTTAAAACAGTTGCTGGTTCAGTTCTCAATAAAAGTTAGCCGTAGAATTAGAAATAATGGTTGAATTTTTCTTCATTGACATTACTTAGGTACTTGTAACCGCTGGTGGCTCAGACAGTAAAGAATCTGCCTGCAACTCAGGAGACACGGGTTCAGTCCCTGGGTCGGGAAGATCCCCTGGAGAGGGAAATGGCAACCCACTCCAGTATTCTTGCCTGGAGAATTCCATGGACAGAGGACCCTGGCAGACCACAGTCCATGGGGTCACAAAGAGTTGGACACGACTAAGCGACTAACACACACAAACCTCAGGTTTCAAATAATATCTTATCTTCTAAGAGTACAATCATAGAATCTATACCAGATAAAATGACTGTGTAAAAACTGTGCCAATTGACAGATCTTTTTTTTTTCTTTATGTTTTAAAGGAAGTGTCAGTAGTTGAGCTTAATTAAGTAAATGCCTTGCAAAAACATTGTTATTTGTGTATTGAGATGTCAAAGTCTGCCTCTCGCGCCCTGGTACTCCACAAGCAGAGAGTACAGGGTCAATGTTGACTGTGTACTATTTGAATTTCCTTCGACGGGCTTCTAGATGTTTCTGGCTGTATTCCTTGGATTTGTTAAGGTGATTTAAAAAAACAAACAACATTCAGTGTTTATGGCTGCTTCATAGCATCCTGGGAGGTTCAGTTCACTTAGTTGGGAACACCTTTGAGAGTGCCGTTAGGATCTCTGTCGGAGAACCCCCGGCCCGTCTCCACTTCGCTGTTACGTAGATGTTTGCTCTGGGAGCTCTCAGCCTTGCTGTCCCCAGGAATCTGCAGTGTTTGCAGTCATGGTCATCTGCACCTAGCCTCACACCCCCCCCCAGGCCACACTGGTGATCCGCGAGATGCCACTGTCCGGATCGCGAGTGCCTCCGTAATACCTCTCTCTTGTTTGCTAGGCAGAAGATGGTGTTAGTGATTGCGCGCTGCTGGCTGGCACCCTGGCAGAGCAGGAGTGAGTGAGTGCTGTTCGGCTTTCCAGCCCTGTGAGTCGGATGCCTTCCCTCCATGTTTTGGCCTCGCTGCCAAACACATGCATTGAAATCCTTCATGATCACCAGTTTGTCAGATGGTTGCACTGTTTCCAAGAGTCTGTCCAGGTCCTCTGTATCTTCTTTTCTGTCACTGTAGTGTATGTCCATTGTGATGGGGATGTGGATGGTGTTGGAAGAAGGCACAAGTGTGTATCAGGGCACGACTGGCGACTTCAGGTCTAGTGAACGACGACAGGCTCCTCAGAGGGAGAGCATTTCCAGGGCATCCATGCCCTCAGCCCAGCGTTGCCTGAGCTGTTGTTCAGCTGGGGCCCGGTCCCGTGGTGCCGCGTGCGTTTTCACCAGGTCCCTGGTTTTCTTCCATGGGACTGCGGAGGGTGTCCATAGCGGGCTATGCTGCTGCCGCTGCACCCACGTGACAGGACAAGAGGAAGTTTCCTGTTTGCTTGCACAGTGCATGGCAGAAGTGTGAGCCGTGCAGTGCAACGCACCATGAGGCTCGGGGGCAGGAGGGGGCCCCCCACGAGGGCTGCGTTCCCGCTGCCGTCCTCTCCTCGGAGTGAGCCCTGCACCCCTGAGCAGGGCGGAACACGTGGGCAGGGAGGGCAGGACAGGCTGTGGAGGGCAGGCCCCTCCTTGCCCTGAACTGCGGAGCCCTCCTCAGGCTGAAGCTGTGTGGCCAGGACAGGGCCGGCTAACGGAGAGCCATCTGACCTGGCCTGTGGTTGCATGGTCGTTGTGCTGCACAACTGGGGCCGAAAGGCAGACCCGTCGCACATCTCCATTGTTGGCTATTGAGTGAGGCGCTTAGGTTTGCTGTCTTGTTTAAGTCCTTTACTTTAAAATCAGTGTCAGGGCCAGAAATTCTCCTTGTACTCAAGAGCAAGTCACTGTTAGAATCCTTGAGGTGACAGTTTTATCAGGAGGTGTGTGTGGCTGCATATGTGGCCGGCACGGGGTCATGCATCCTCCCTTAATCTGGTGAACATTTAGATTCCACTCCACATGAAACAGCCAGGCACTTTCTCCCTTTGTAGAAAGATACTTGTGCAAACTTTCTTTGAAACTAAGATACCAGGAGGAGGCTAGCTAGCATTTGATGTCTAAGGTTACCACTCAAGGTCCCAGGTCCTCTGTCCTTTTACATACAAACTGCCCACTTTTTAGTTCCCAAATGGAATCTTGTAAGAAAGATCAGTGAGGAATTAACATTTTTAATTGTAAATGTAAGTAGAAGGAGCTTAATCTGCCCACATTCAGGTTTATGTAGATGTGTGTTCTGGATTCCCCATGCAGTGTTGTCTTTCACTTGGCTGTTAGTTAGGGGTGTTCTCCTAGATGTCGCTTGCAGCAAATCTAAGGTAAGCAGCATGAAGCAGGTAGACAGGTGGGCACACTGCTTTCCCCCAGGGTGGGGGATGGGAGATCCTCCAGAGCCCCAATGTTCATTGTGAGCTCCATTGAATTCCATCATTTTTAGGTACAAAAAAAACATTTACCAGTGAAATAAAACTGGTGGAAGAAAGATTTTTTTTCAAGGAAACCTGATTCCTAAGCATGAAATTTGAAACCTTTAAACTCTATTTAGTTAAGTTGGGTTTTGGGGATCAGTAGTTAATGATGTCAATAATAATCATAAATGTCAAACAGCTAGTGATTGAGTTATGGATTTTTATTTATCCCAAGAAATAATCATAGATGACAACCATATCCCATGAAATAATCATAGATTAGGGTGATCATTCAATTGATGTGAATCTTTCTCACAGTAAAATTCTGTAGTACAAAACTGTTCAATCCTTCCATTATGTCTGACCACCTCCCCTTCCTTACCTTAGTCTTGATTCAGGTTTTTATGGTATATGATACAGGAGCTGTTTACTGATTCCTCACTGAAGTGAAATAGGAATTTGGATTGTTGAAACTGATTGTTTGGGGGCACCTGGCTCATCCTTGTTTTTGTTTGTTAAACAGGAAAAGGACCAGCGGAGCCTAGACATAAACACTGCCAAGTGCATGTTGGGACTGTTACTAGGAAAAATCTGGCCCCTTTTTCCAGTTTTTCACCAATTCTTAGAGGTACTAAATTGTTACTTTGTGGAATGTGTGTGTGCTTGCTTGGAACTACCAAGTATCCTTTACTTGGTCCTTTCCTGTACCTTTCTGTCTGTCGTCCTTCCCTGCCTGTAGGAAGCGGCGACATCCTTACTGCCGCTGAGCACACGTCCCCGAGCCCCGAGCGTCCCGTGTGTGCGCTGCTCGTGCCCCTGGCCCCCTGCAGATGCTCCAGACAGCGCAGCTCTGGCCTCTCCTCTCTCGTCCCCCTTTTAAAAGTTTCGTTTGTGTTTAGATTTCCTGCTTTTTATAACAAGAGTAAAACAAGATGTACCGTATTTTGTGGCTTTAGATGAAGTTCCACTTGGATGAAGCGAAGGTTAGAGAACAACCATCCGCTCTCCCACTAAGAGCAGTCTGTAACGTGTCCTTGACTGCTCTCACCTCCAAGCACCTTGGGGACCTCGATCAGCCTCAGTGGCCAATTCCTTCAGTTGGTATCTCCTGCAGTTTAAATTTTCTTCATGTTTGTGTTCGAAATAACCCAGCACTTCCCTCCATTGTTATCGTTTGTTTGCTCTAAGTATCAATGAGAGGAATTCTGAGCTGCTGGTTATTAGGAACCGTCTCTGATGCCAATGTAATAATACTGTTAAGACCTGGAAGAACCTGAGATGGAAGTCTGAGTTACTTGGGTTGTCATATATAGCCTCCTTCTTGCCCTCCAGTCCCCAAACCCCTTTAAAAATTGCTTTTTGCTTGAAAGGATGAGGCTGTTGGATCTTGGAGAAAATCCTGGACTTTACCCTGACTCTAGCTTCACTCTTGAAATAATCTTCCTTACAACTTGTTGGTGTAATGGTCCAGAAAAACTTCCAACTGATAGGATTCGTTGAGAACTGTTATTAAAATTTGCTTTTAACATTACTAACTGGGATTCCTGAAGAAAGGTATGAAAACTAGTTTTTAATATAAGAAGCACTTGTTTACATGACAGCCCGTATTTACCAGTGATCTCTTCCAGTTTCTCTGACAACCCTTAGAAATGTTAGCTTTATTTGAAAAGTGAGTAACAGTGGGCTCCTGATCTCAGGAGGCTGGGCAGAATTTAAGGCCGGGTGTGAAGGTCCTTCTGCAGCTGATTTGACTTCACACGATTCGAGGAGCACCATCAACTGTTTCAGTGACTGGGTTTTGCTTTTAGTTGCTTAGAAAGTTACACTTGTAGTCTGTGCTTTGTTCTCTCTCTCACACCAGCTTGCATTTTTCTTTTAAAAGGCCCCAGTAATCCTTTTATTTGAGCTTTTCTTGTGTTTGCATCCTCCAAACCATTGGCTCAACTCTCTTTGCTTTTTATGTACTTGTTTTGTTTCCCAATGTTCCCGATTTTAGTGGCAAAGATTTAAGAATTCTCAGACTGGGTTTTATTTTTAGATCTTTATACAGGAATATTGTATTTTGAATATGCATGTGGCCTTTTTCTTGTCTGGGGGGAAGAGAAAAACTGCTTCATGGCTGTTCTTAGTCCTTGTATGATTAGACGCAAGTTTTTAATTATTAGGACACTAATTCTTCAGTGGCTGGGCCTCCTAGTCCCGAGACTGCTTACAGCACTTAGCATGGTCTCGTTGAGTAAACCCGCAGCGGCATATGCTGTTAGCTGACAGCTTGACAGGAAGCATGATGTTCACGTCAGGGCCTGTTAATGGGAACAACTCTTTATTTAGCACTTACTGTGTGCCACACACTCAGTAAAGTGCTTTTCATAAATTACAGAAATTATCTGTCTTAATCCTTACCACATCTCTGTGAAATGTATATTATCCCTCTTTTACATAAAAGGACTTTTGCCATCTAGAAATTTCACTTCTAGGGATGTAAAGTTGTGTTTCTTTGATGCATTTGTTGTTTTATGTTGAGCCCCCATAATATTTTTGTAATGAAAATTGTCATCCAAAGTTTCCCTCTCGCTGTCTCTCACCCTTCTCCTAGCATGGTGGCTGATAACACCACAAATGGAAAGTGTTCACCTTCGTGAGTGTTAACCTTCAAGTTGATTGTCACAGCAGTTGAAACTGATTTGTTGTGTCAGTAATTCATGTTATTTTTCCTCCACCAGCAATCAAAATACAAAGTTATTAATAAAGACCAGTGGTGCAATGTGCTAGAGTTTAGCAGAACAATTAACCTTGACCTCAGCAACTACGATGAAGATGGAGCATGTAAGTACTGGGTGGGCATCGCTTTCCCCCCGCCCCCCGCACATTTGCTCCTCAGCCTTGTCATGAGAAGTCTCATAGCTGTGTTGTTCCCCTCCCTCTCTTCTCTCTCTCTCTTCAGGGCCAGTTTTGTTGGACGAGTTTGTGGAGTGGTATAAAGACAAACAGATGTCCTAGGACTTTATGCATAGCAGCGAGAGAGTCACTGTTACCACAGTCATGTCAGCCGTTAGCCATAAACCGCTGTTTGTGTCCAAGCGCATGCTGCTTTCTTGCACTGTCTCCCTTTGGCAGGGACGTCTTGGTGTTTGCTATTGAATGGGCCAGCTCTGCTTGCTGTGTAGCATTGTTCTCTTGGAAGGCTGCTTTGCAGTTTGTATTTACACTACAGATTGGTGAATTTGCCAACGTCCTCACTGTGATTATGTGTATATTGCTGTTTAAATTTTGTATATGTGTATAAAAAGACAAAGCTTCACCTAGAGATTATTTCTGCAAAAATGTATTGTAAAATAATTTTTGTGGCATATTTCTAGTCCCTTTTTTCAAATGACCCAATTACACTTTTCTTTGGTCTCAAAATGTAGCATTTCAGAACACAAGACAGAACAGCTGTTACCATATGCAAATGTTGCCAGAATTAACCTTATTATTTAAGAGGCCAACTTTGAAAGGAGGTGGGAGTCGTAACTTTTCAGAGGCGTTATGCCAAATCTAATTTGGTTTACTTAAATATTAGCATTTTGAAGTGATGAAAGTTAGAATAATTGAACATATAGACCCATACCATGCCACAAATCATCTCCACCATGCAGGATATAGGTTTTGATTTTCTAATGTTAACGCTGTCATAGTTTGAATATAGGTACAGATGAACAAATTACAATTGCACCTTTTTTTCCCATTGATTTTAAACCCTTGTACACTTTTTTAGTGCTTTTTTTTTTTTTCTTTTGCATTCTTCTAGTCAGTGTTTGGTCTGCTGATGCTTTCTATGCCATTCTAAGTAAAATTTATTTTGCCGCCTCCGTGAAAACCTAACGGTTTGCTGGCAATTTATAACTGCAGAGCACTTTTAGTTGTGGCTTGAATTTTTAGCTAAGCTTTCATGGTGTCTAATTTTCTAGTTTTGCGGGGGTGGGGTGGGGGAGGAACTATACTGTAAGTGAGAGGTGTTTTTTTTGTTTTCCTTTTTTTGTTTCTTTCACGCTAGGCTTTTCCTGGCAGAATGTCCATTGCAGGCAGTGGACACGACACCACCAGCATTGAGCTAAAAACTCTATTACACGGTAGGACCTTTCCTGGAGGGGCCGCTCGTCATTACCCGAGTAATATGTACAGAGAGGTGATAGCCATTATTTATGTGGGTGAGGAAACAGGAGCAAACGGGACGGTATTTTTAGGTTTGTATTTTATGTTTTTGTTTTTTTTTTTTCTTTTCTTGTCTTAACCCTTCTCAAGGAAATGTAAAAAAAACATGCTTCTCCCTCAACTCTCTGGTGCTATTGAATGACTTAATTTAGTCCCTAAAGTTTTGTGAGAACACAGTAGGCTAATGACTTAAACGAAGTGAAAGTTACTGGTGCATTTGAGCAAGTGAATGCATAGTTGTGAGCAGAATCCACGACTGAACATGTGCCAGTTGGAAGAGGTTCAGATTATTTCAAAACCTGGCCCCAAAACCTTTTGGGTCAAATGTGAACCTTTAAATGGCATTATGAGTAAAGCACACAGACAATGCTACTGTTTGACCATGATTTCAGTTTCTTTGCAAACAGTGTTCAGATTTTCATACTTTTTTTTTTTCCCTAAGTGAACCACCAAAGACAGGAATTTTGTATGTATATACAGTGTGTGTGCATATACAAAATCATGACCTGGTAGAATGAAATTCACTTCCTTTTTCTACCAAATAGAAAGGTTTGGTTTGCTGTGAAATAAACCAGAAGTTTGAAAAACTCTGTAGTGATTAAGCATACTTAATCATTCCTTGTTTAGAAGCTGTAGACTCCCCTTCTACCTTACACATTCACACCAGTTTGCACAAATTCATCCCTGAAAAGAACAGAAGACGTTGACAGCAAGCACAGCTCCTGAGACCAGTGTGTTGAAAGGGCTTCCGTTCCGACGGGTGCCTGTTAACTCCATTGGCAACTGGCTATAGGCAGGTTCCAGTCTGTGGAGAACTTGATTCATTTTCAAAAGGGTCCCATGAAGTTAACAAATCACACTTTAAAGGCAGCAGTTCTTAAATTTGATCGACTCTAGTTTTGTTTAAAGCAAATAGAAATCATCATTGAAATTATTTTGAAAGGTACTGTAAGAAACTGGGGAATTTTTTTAACAGTAAGCACAGTTAATCCCAAAATAAGAGGATGGCTACAGGGAAAATGTTACATTTTAATACACAGTGAACATTTTGATGACAGGGGTTTTGGAAAAGCCAAGCAAAAATTATTTCATGATGTGTAACATGGAAGTAAGTATTCCAAAAGGATGATCTTGCCTATTAGAAGAGGCCAAATAATCTCTGAATTCCCTTGAAAAATAAATCTTTATGACTGCAGCGTGCTTGCCTTTGGTTTCTGTGATTTTATGCAGTTATTTTTAAGGGGAAGAAGAGCCAGAAGTAATAAGATATTTTTTCATAAAAATCTCCCCGAGTTACATAAGTTGAGCAGTCACTGAGCACTTATTTATGGGCAAATGCTAAGTAAATGAGGGTGCCCTTTTCTGGTTTTTCTTTATCACCTACATCTCCACCCTTTCTCTCTTTCTGTCGTGTCAATACTCTGTGATAATGGAATCCAACTTCTAGATGTTTACTGTTGCGGTAGGTCGGAAATTGCATTATTTGATTTGCCATAATCATCCTCTATAATGTCACGTGCAGCTTATTTGAAGCATGACCTCTGAACTAAGTTTTTATAAAGCTGACTAGACAGACTTCTAGGATCTGGATTAACAACAGACTTCTGTTGCCTCTCAGTCTCCATCTTAACAGTGCTTTTGAAGTTTATACAGAAAGCTTTAAAAGTTAGTTTGTGCCCTTGGTTTTTATTCTTACAACTGCTAAAATACCTCTGTAAGCCTTATCTTTTATTCTTTCATATGTTGTATAATAAATGTATAGAATCCATTGACCAACTAAATTGTTGGGTGTCTGTAAATGAGACCAAAATGTGGGTGGGTTGCTTCTTTTCATGAGGTCATTTCTCTCGGGGTTACTGTCGGTGAACTGCAGCTAACCTGTAACTGTGAATGCTTCGTGTCCTCAGTATTTGCATCACCTTCATAAACGTGTGCAAGTCCTGTGACTCCCAGCTTAACTGAAATATTGTTATGCCACCTAACTTGAGTACAGCAAACTGGTTTTAGGTTTTAATGGAATTGATGTAAAATGATACCCCATAAATAAAAAAGTTATTTGTGTTTGGTTTCAGAACTGATTTGTTTATTTTTCTCTTTTCTGGCTTTCTCTTATAAAACCCCTTAAGGTAGTTTTAGACTTCCCTGGGTAGCTCAGACTAGAATCTGCCTGCAGTGCGGGAAACCTGGGTTCTCTCCCTGGGCTGGGAAGATCCCCTGGAGAAGGAAGGGCATGGCAACCCGCTTCAGTACTCTTGCCTGGAGAATCCCCATGGACAGAGGAGCCTGGCGGGCTGCAGTCCATGGGGTCGCAAAGAGTCAGACACGACTGAGCGACTAAGCACAGCACACAGGGTAGTTTAAAAGTGTTTCATGTATCATAGAGTCAGCCCCAAGGCTACAAAAGTGAGGTGGGAAACAGTTCCTTCTGAACTTCCTTTGTTTGAACCTATAGGAAGGCAGGACCTAGTTCCCATGATGCTGTGACATGGTTACATCATACTAAAATGACTCATTTGAATGTTCTCCCCAAATTCTGGTGAGAAGAATAACTTTTAGGCAGAAGCTTAGGGAAAAGCTTTTGTGATTTCTTTAGAAAAGAATTGCCCTTGGAACTCTTGTTATAGCTAGAAAGGAAAGAAAAAGGAAACCTATCATGTGAGCAAACAATACATCAAGCTTTCTGGCCCCGTGTACCTAAGCTAAGCTTGTGGTGCAGGAGATATTCCAAAATAAGGCATGTTCACCACTTCTGGCACATTCAACAGAAAATACTTTGGGTTTTTTACCCCCCTGAATTGGTTCCTAACATTTATCTTCAATTGCCTTAACAAAAAATAAAATCATCCCATGTATAGAAGTGTACTTGCTGAGAAATTATGGTAAGTAGCCTGTGCTGAGAATAATAATTGGAAACTGAAAAACAAAAATTGACTGTAGTAATTAAATGGAAAGTTTTTTAAAACATCATTTAAAATGTAAATCTCTCCTCCCGAAGAAATATATTCAGTCCTCTGAAGGAAATTCTTTTGCAATCACTCCCTGGAGAGTGGATTATGAAGAACTCTGGCCTTGAGAAAGTATGCTGAAGAGGTTTGGTTTTTCCTCTGACACTTTCCAGCAGAGACATCTCAGAATTGCCTAATTTGAATATCTGAAATTCAAACTAGTGTTCTGTAGAAGTCTTAGGATGAATGTATGATGATTAAAGAGCTGTAGCTATACTTGTTACCAGCGAACTAACTCACCAGAGTTCTGGTCTAACTTCTAATAGTATTTTGAAAGCCACTATGTTTTGTTCCCTCTTGATGGCCTGTTATTTATTTTGGCTTTATTACTTGTTGGCTCCTACATATCCCACCTCAAGAGTAGGATTTGGACAAGGGTTATCCTGTCACGTAGGACTTCCCTGTGGCTCAAGACGGTAAAGAATCTGCCTGCAATGCAGGAGACCCGGGTTTGATCACTGGGTCGGGAAGATCCTCTGGAAAAAAGGAAATGACAATCCACTCCAGTATTCTTGCCTGGAGAATTCCATTGATAGAGGAGCCTGGTGGGCTACAGTTCATGGGGTTGCAAAGAGTTGAGCATGACTGAGCAACTAATGCTTCATCACATAAGTTCCCAGAATCACTCCTTAAAATACTAGATGGCTTTGAATAACCTATTCTGCATGTCTTAAAGTGCTCAGAAATCCTTCCAAACCTTATTACTCCCCCATCAAGGCTGATTTTCAGATTCTCAGTTTAATCATTGTCTTTATTAACTTGAATTGTATGTTGAGGCAGAATTCCTATGTGAAATTGAGAACATAATTAAATTTTATAAGCGTGCAGAGAGGGGACTGGGATAAATAGAAAATCAACAGACTGAAGAATTAGGGAGGACCTCTGGATGGAAGGTCTTATGCTGATTGGGTGTAAGTAGCACCTTATCAATTATACATGGTAGACCAGAAAGACACTGACTCACTTGGAGCTGGGTGTTCCTTTTGGAGAGTTGGGCATTATGGGGACTCATCCAAGGACTGTCCCTCAGGAGGTGCAGCCGTGTACACAAAGATATCAGCGGAGGCGGCAGAATCGTTTTAGTCCATCGCAATGATTGTCATTACTTTAGCACACCATTGTCAAGTGTTTATGTGTGATTTTTGCTTTGAGATCTGGTTACCAGCAGGCTGTATTGGATTCAAGGGGTGCAGTCGAGAAGGCCAGTTGTTGACTTAATGACATCATTTAGCTCCTTTTGGAAGAGAAGGCGGCCAGTCAGACCATGTGCTGTATCCTGATCTCCTGGAAATACATACGTAGAGGAAACTGAAGTTCAGAGCGTTTGAGTGACTTGTCCTAAGTCACATAGCTGGAAGGTGCAGGAGCCGAGGTGTAAACTCAGGTGGATGTCTCTACCCAGAATTTGCTGGGGTGCCCGCACGGTGTGGAGAGAGTTGGCCTGGAGGAGGATGGAGGCGTGAAAGCTCTCTGTGCGCTGCTGGGTTCTCTGATGGACTTACTGGTGCCCCTCTCCTGCTAATTTTGTTAAGAGTTTGGGAGAAACTGGAGTTCAGGTTTGGCCAATTTTTCAGAACTGGGCATTTTAGGGATTTGTTGAGCATCAGTCAAGGAATTGAGGTCACTGGAGTAAGGCTATTTACTGCTAATTAGCCAATTGCAGAAGTTTGGGGCTGCTTCCAAAGGCATGGTCTGGTGTGTGGGTGTTTTCCAACAGTACCAAGCAGTTCAGTTCTGACATGATCTACCCAGAGAGAGTGTTAGATCCCACAGACTGAGGGCTCAGTCCTGCAAGACAGCACCCCTACCGCGCTTCAGATGCCAATTCCAGTCCAGGTTGTCACCTGTGCTTTTAACCAACCGGCTATAATTTGCTAAATCTCCCGTAACCCTTCATTAGGTTCAATTAATTTGCTATAGTGATTCATAGAACTTGGAGAAATAGTCGCTTCCAATGTTGTTGTTTAGTCACTGAGTTGTGTCGGACTCTTTTGGCACCCCATGGACTGTGTCCCCTTCAGGCTCCTCTGTCCATGGGTTTTCCCAGGCAAGAATACTAGAGTGGGTTGCTATTTTCTTCTCTAGGGGATCTTCTGACCCAGGGATCGAACCTGTGTCTCCTGCATTGGCAGGTGGATTCTTTACCACTGCATCACCTGGGAAGCCCCTTCCTTCTGTTTCCAGTTTATTATAAAAGAATGTAACTCAGAAACAGCCTAACGGAAGAGACGCAAAGGGCAAGGTATGTGGGGCATGGATGGAGCTCCCATGCTTCCTGAGTGCACCACTGTCCCCAAATCTTCACGTGTTCATGAAAGCTCTCTGAAGTCTGTCCGTTCGAGTTCTTAAAGAGGCTTCATAACAGCCCTGATTGGTTAAATCATTGGCTATTGGTGATTGAATGCAATCTCCAGCTCTTCTCTGGAGATGAGGGGTTTAGACTGGAAATTCCAACCCTCTAATCACAGGGCTGGATCCCCTGGCAAGCAGGCCCTTTAGGGGCTTTCTAAAAGGCATCTCATTGACATAACAAAAGACACCATAATTTCTATTCACTTAGAGAAATCCCAAGGATTTTAGGAGCTCTGTGTCAGGAACTGGGACAAAGACCAAGCATACCATTCTTTTAAGTTGAAGTACCACATGTGGGTCCCAATACAGAACTGTCATTGATCAATAGAGACAAGTTTAAAAACGAGTTCTAGCAGTTATGTGTTCCTATAATCAGTGAACAATCCACTTTTCCCTCCTTTTTTGAATTTGAAATACTCTCAAGGTGTGAAATGGAGTGTTTCCTGCCATATCAGGAAACAAGGATGTCGCGGCCATCGGCGATCTGGGGCCTCCGGGTGTGAACGTCTGAGCCCCAGGTGTGCTCAAACGGAGAGCAGTGCCTGAGGTCCAGCCGCTGCAACTGCTGACACTGCGGTGAGCGTGCATGCGGGACTAAGGCCGTGAGAAGCCAGAAGCAGGGTGCTGGCCCCAGACAGCCGAGATGCACATGAAGGGAGTGATTTCAGTGTACCTAGACATTTGCATCTTCCCGTACAAAGAAGAGTGCTATATTCCTTAATTTGAGATACCTGCTTTTCCTTAATTCACAATAATCCTTGATGTTTGTTGCACACTTCGGTATAACCTGACTCCTTCCCCTGCCTGCTTGGAACAGTTCTTTCAGGGTTACTTGAGATGCTGTCTTCCAGGCTTGAAATTCTAAAAATTCCCAGCAAATAAAACATAACTCTCAATTTCTTTGCATTGATTGCTGAGGAAGGCTTTCTTATCTCTCCTTGCTATTCTTTGGAACTCTGCATTCAAATGGGAATATCTTTCCTTTTCTCCTTTTGCTTTTCGCTTTTCTTCTTTTCACAGCTATTTGTAAGGCCTCCTCAGACAGCCATTTTGCTTTTTTGCTTTTTCTTGGGGATGGTCTTGATTCATGTCTCCTGTACAATGTCATGAACCTCCGTCGATAGGGAGCATTTCATGCAAAGATGGGCTCAATAAAGGACAGAAATGGTATGGACCTAATAGAAGCAGAAGATATTAAGAAGAGGTGGCAAGAATACACAGAAGAACTGTACAAAAAAGATCTCCATGACCCAGATAATCATGAAGGTGTGATCACTCACACTCACCTAGAGCCAGACATCCTGGAATGTGAAGTCAGGTAGGCCTTAGGAAGCATCACTACGGACAAAGCTAGTGAAGGTGTTGGAACTCCAGTTGAGCTATTTCAAATCCTAAAAGATGATGCTGTGAAAGTGCTGCACTCACTATGCCAACAAATTTGGAAAACTCAACAGGACTGGAAAAGGTCAGTTTTCATTCCAATCCCTAAGAAAGGCAATGCCAAAGAATGCTCAAACTACCACACAATTGCCCTCATCTCACACGCTAGTAAAGTAATGCTCAAAATTCTCCAAGCCAGGCTTCAGCAATACGTGAACTGTGAACTTCCAGATGTTCAAGCTGGTTTTAGAAAAGGCAGAGGAACCAGAGATCAAATTGCCAACATCTGCTGGATCATCGAAAAAGCAAGGGAATTTCAGAAAAACATCTATTTCTGCTTTATTGACTATGCCAAAGCCTTTGACTGTGTGGATCACAGTAAATTGTGGACAATTCTGAAGGAGATGGGAATACCAGACCACCTGACCTGCCTCTTGTGAAACCTGTATGCAGGTCAGGAAACAATAGAACTGGACATGGAACAACAGACTGGTTACAAATAGGAAAAGGAGTACGTCAAGGCTGTATATATTGTCATCCTGATTATTTAACTTATATGCAGAGTACATCATGAGAAACACTGGGCTGGAGGAAGCACAAGCTGGAATCAAGATTGCGGGAGAAATATCAATAACCTCAGATATGCAGATGACACCACCCTTATGGCAGAAAGCGAAGAAGAACTAAAGAGCCTCTTGATGAAAGTGAAAGAGGAGCGTGAATAAGTTGGTTTAAAGCTTAACATACAGAAAACTAAGATCTTGGTATCTGGTCCTATACTTCATGGCAAATAGATGTGGAAACAGTGTCAGACTTTATTTTGGGGGCTCCAAAATCACTGCAGATGATGATTGCAGCCATGAAATTAAAAGACGCTTACTCCTTGGAAGGAAAGTTATGACCAACCTAGATAGCATATTAAAAAGCAGAGACATTACTTTGCCAACAAAGGTCCATCTAGTCAAGGCTATGGTTTTTCCAGTAGTTATATATGGATGTGAGAGTTGGACTGTAAAGAAAGCTGAGCGCCGAAGAATTGATGCTTTTGAACTGTGGTGTTGGAGAAGACTCTTGAGAGTCCCTTGGACTGCAAGGAGATCCAACCAGTATATCCTAAAGGAAATCAGTCTTGGGTGTTCATTGGAAGGACTGATGCTGAAGCTGAAACTCCAATACTTTGGCCACCTCATGCTAAGAGCTGACTCTGGAAAAGACCCTGATGCTGGGAAAGATTGAGGGCAGTAGGAGAAGGGGATGACAGGATGAGATGGTTGAATGGCATCACTGACTCAATGGATATGGGTTTGGGTAGACTCTGGCAGTTGGTGATGGACAGGGAGGCCTGGTGTGCCGTGGTTCATGGGGTTGCAGAGTCAGACACGACTGAACTGACTGAGTGACTCAATTTCTATGTTGTGACTGTTTTTTAAGTTGACAAAGGAGAGACAAGAGATGATGTTGGAGTGAAGGACTGAAGGAATAAGGAGAAAAGATTCCAAAGCATAGGTGGAGATTTAGTAGAGGGACCAGTTGGACCAATTTTCCCAAGAAGAGCAAAAGACAGAAGATTCTTGTAAATGGGTAGGAGGTCATGAAGGTTTCTCGCCTTGTGGTTTTCATTTTCTCGGGGACTGATTGAAAGATTTCTAATGAGAGGGAGAGAAGAGGTAGAGAGATGAAAGTTTGAAAGAGCCCCTAGACAGAATGAGAACAGATGATTAAGAAATAAGTTTCATTGCCCTGAGAGAAATGAAAAGTAAAAATGAGACTAGGGTGTGTAACTGGAGAAGGCAATGGCACCTTCACTTACACTTACTCCAGTACTCTTGCCTGGAAAATCCCATGGACGGAGGAGCCTTGTAGGCTGCAGTCCATGGGGTCACAAAGAGTTAGACATGACTGAGCGACTTCACTTTCACTTTCATTCATTGGAGAAGGAAATGGCAACCCGCTCCAGTATTCTTGCCTGGAGAATCCCAGGGACGGGGGAGCCTGGTGGGCTGCCGTCTATGGGGTCGCACAGAGTCGGACACGACTGAAGTGACTTAGGAGCAGCAGCAGCAGGTTGTGTAACCGGCACAGCAAGAAGTGATGGATCTAGGACATTCAGTCTAGGTGACATGGCTGGTAGGCTCCAGCCCCCGACTGATATGAAAAGCAGTAAGATTTGGAAGTCAGCCTCCTCTGACCTGGAAAACTCCTCTCTCTTTGCAGACTGCTGAGACCACCCATCTCTGGACATGCCTTTTGAGAAATAAGGGAGGCCCAACGAACCCAGTTCCCCTAGCTTGAACTATCGTACATCTCCAAAGCCTTGCATATACGTTGCATTGTTTTCCAGGTGAAGGGATGATAGAAAACAAAGTGGGAAGTTTCCATAGCTGAGCTGAGTTGCCATTCCTGCCAGCCTTCAAATCCAGACCAGTCCTGCGGTCAGTCCCATCCCTATATAGCAGTCATCAGACTGGGGTGGAATGACCTCAAGTATAAGAAGGTTATACTTGAGGTATAAGACTGGTTCCAAATTGGGAAAGGAGTACGTCAAGGCTGTATATTGTCACCCAGCTTATTTAACTTATACGCAGAGTACATCATGCAAAATGCCAGGCTGGATGAAACACCAGCTGCAGTCACAATTGCCGGGAGAAATGTCAATAACCTCAGATATACAGATGGTACCACCATTAGGGCAAAAAGCGAAGAAGAACTAAAGAGCCTCTTGATGAAAGTGAAAGAAGAGAGTGAAAAAGCTGGCTTAAAACTCAAACATTCAAAAAACTAAGATCATGCCATCCAGTCCTATCACTTCATGGCAAATAGATGGAGAAACAATGGAAACAGTGACAGACTTCATTTTCTTGGGCTTCAAAAAAAATCACTGCAGATGGTGACCGCAGCAATGAAACTAAAAGACTCCTTGGAAGAAAAACTATGACAAACCTAGACAGTGTATTAAAAAGCAGAGACATTACTTTGCCAACAAAGGTCCATCTAGTCAAAGCTATGGTTTTTCCAATAGTCACATATGGATGTGAGAGTTGGACCATAAAGAAAGCTGAGTGCTGAAGAACTGATGCTTTTGAACTGTGGTGTTGGAAAAGACTCTTGAAAGTTCCTTGGACTGCAAGGAGATCCAATCAGTCAATCCTAAAGGAAATCAGTCCTGAATATTCATTGGAAGGACTGATGCTGAAGCTGAAACTCCAATATTTTGGCCACCTGATGAGAAGAACTGACTCATTGGAAAAGACCCTGATGTTGGGCAAGATTGAGGGCAGGAAGAGAAGGGGACAAGAGGATGAGATGGTTGGATGGCATCACCAACTCGATAGACATGAGTTTGAGTAAGCTCTAGGAGTTGGTGATGGACAGGGAGGCCTGGTGTGCTACAGTCCATGGGGTGGCAAAGAATCAGACATGACTGAGTGACTAGCTGATAAGAAGGTAGCAGGGGAAGACTGAAGCAGACATGAGAAACTTCGTAAGTTCCTGAAGCGATGTAATCAGCCAGGGCTTGCTATGGCTTTTGAGCTGCAGGCACAGTGGAGGATGGCATCTGTGAGATTATTTGGGGGCACTGGACGGGATCAGCTGGAATATAAAGGAAAAGTGGGACAAGGGGGTAGGCTGTGCCTCAGAATCACAATACCAGGAATACTAGATGACTCCTTACTAGTTTGGAACAAGCATCAGTTCAGTTCAGTTCAGTCGCTCAGTCGTGTCTGACTCTTTGCAACCCCATGAACTGCAGGGGTTCAGCACGCCAGGCCTCCCTGTCCATCACCAACTCCTAGAGTCCATCCAAACCCATGTCCATTGAGTCGGTGATGCCATCCAACCATCTCATCCTCTGTTGTCCCCTTCTCCTCCTGCCCTCAATCTTTCCCAACATCGGGGTCTTTTCCAATGAGTCAGCTCTTCGTATGAGGTGGCCAAAGTATTGGAGTTTCAGCTTCAGCATCAGTCCTTCCAATGAACACCCAGGACTGATTTCCTTTAGGATGGACTGGTTGGATCTCCTTGCAGTCCAAGGGACTCTCAAGAGTCTTCTCCAACACCACAGTTCAAAAGCATCATTCTTCGGCACTCAGCTTTCTTTACATCCAACTCTCACATCCATACATGACCACTGGAAAAACCATAGCCTTGACTAGATGACCTTTGTTGGCAAAGTAATGTCTTTGCTTTTAATATGCTGTCTAGGTGGTCATAACTTTCCTTCAAGGAGTAAGCGTTTCTTTTAATTTCATGCGCTGCAATACACATCTGCAGTGATTTTGGAGACCAGAATAATAAATTCAGGCACGTATCCACGTTCCCATCTATTTGCCATGAAGTGATGGGACCAGATGCCATGATCTTAGTTTTCTGAATGTTGAGCTTTAAACCAACTTTTTCACTCTCCTCTTTCACTTTCATCAAGAGGCTCTTTAGTTCTTCTTCACTTTCTGCCATAAGGGTGGTGTGATCTGCATAGCTGAAGTTATTGATATTTCTCCCAGCAATCTTGATTCCAGCTTGTGCTTCCTCCAGCCCAGCATTTCTCGTGATGTATTCTGTATATAAGTTAAAAAGCAGGGTGACAATATACAACCTATCAGAGGAGGTCAAATTTTCCAAGGCAGGGAATGAGATATACTAAGGTATAAAGACAATTAATGACCACTTAGGTAAAGAGGACTCACCCAGGGATGCTCCAGTGGTCCAGCTCCAGGGCTAGATTCCTGCCTGGCATACAGGAGATGTTGAAGGATGTCCTGGAGGAAGGAAGTGTAGAAGACCAAGACCCTTGGTAGGAGACAGTCACTCCAGTGGGGAGAAATCTAGAAATAGAACTGATGGTGAGTGGAAGGAAATGGAAGAATGGATCTTGTGGTCTGACCCCAGGACTATGATCTTGTCATAGGCACGACAACACATTTAAGAAGCAGAGAAAGAAGCATTGTCATCATTATCCCACTCGCCACACCAAAGCTGGATGAGGCTTAGATAACACTGTTCCTTATTCACAGGTTGCTCACCCTGAGCTTGGGATCTCTCTTTGAGACAAGGTGCAAGAGCAGAAAATGTGCCATATGGGCTTATATTTTCAGAAAGCTGTTGAGAAAAAGCATCAGGTGAGACAATTAATATAAAAGTTAGCTATAAGATCTTCCATAATATGGAGTGTCCAAAGATCTCAGGAAAAAGACCAATTCTTATTCTAAAATGATAACATTCTTGGGAAGTACATGGATGACATACGAAGTTTGGCTTCCTGCAGTGGCTAAGTTGTCTTGGACAACCTCCTGCAACCTAAGAATAGCTAGACAAGTTAGGCAAAATATTAAAAATCTATTTGAAGGAATTGAAAAGCTACCAAGGAAGTGAACATTTGTTAGGCAAAGATCTAGAAGAAGAAAGAAGCCAAGAGAAATGATATTCGAGGCTCATCTTTTTCCCTCCAGGCAGTTCTCAAGCATGAAAGTGAAAGCAGAGGCTGAGGGGCCCAGACCTTTGGAAGGTCTCATGGGGAGGGGGTGACACAATTCCCGGAGTGCAGAGTGTGCCCAGGAGGATGGGCTCTGGTCACCAGATGTAAGGTTAGGGCCCTGAGAAGCTGTGAGAGTCAAGGCTGCCTATGAATAAGGATGAGCTAGAAATAGACCAGTACTCACAGGACTAAAACTCAGTTCCAAACCAGTTCAGTCCCTCATGGAATTAAGGTAATAGCCTCTAACAGCCTGACAGAACCAGAAGGAAATTCTCTCTGGAAAAATATATCATCCACGAGGGATACATATATGAAGTCAAATTCTATTCACTCATGACAAAAGTCAAATTAAAAGCAGAGATGTAATTTATCTTCAGAAAAGCTAACAGATGAAGTGTGTGTGTGTGTGCTAAGTTGCTTCAGTTGTGACCAACTCTTTGCCACTCTGTGAACTGTAGCCCACCAAGCTGCTTTGTTCGTAGGGTTCTCCAGGCAAGAACACTGGAGTGTTTGCCATGCCCTCCTCCGGGGACCTTCCTGACCCAGGGATTGAACCTACATCTCTTATATCTCCTGCATTGGCAGGTGGGTTCTTTACCACTAAAACCACCTGGGAAGCCCAAAGGAAGAAGATAACACAAAGTCTAGTGATGCTGACAATGTTTTCATACTAGATATGAGTATCTTTGGTTTCTACTGAGACTTCTTTTTAAAATTTATTTATTAATTTGACTGCCTGAGGTCGTGTTTGTGGCATGTGGGATCTTTTATTGTGGGGCAAGGGCACATGGGATTAGTTGCCCCATGGCACATGGCATCTTAGTTCCCTGACTGGGGATTGAACCCACATCCCCTGCATTGGAAGGCACATTCTTAACCACTGGACCACCAGGCAAGTCCCTGCTGAGACTTACTTCTAAGCTTGATCTTGCTGCCTTTTTGGATCATGTGAGTTCACACCTCTCCACCTATGGTGACTGGACCTGAGGTACACACCTGTTCCAGCATGTGCCAATCAGCCACAGACTTGGCTAAGTCTTTTATATCCTCTTCCTCAGAAATTTGAACTAAGATATACTGAGTCAGTCAGGAAGATATAGGTGAGTATGAGATCTATAATGTCATGAAGATTTGGGGTAGGTTGACATTTTACATTGTTTATATTGGATGGCATCATTGACTCAATGGACATGAGTTTGAGCAAACTGCAGGAGATGGTGAAGGACAGGGAAGCCTGGCGTGCTGCAGTCCATGGGGTCGCAAAGAGTCGGACATAACTGAGCAACTGAACAATAACAACAACAATATGCTAATAAGTCAGAAATAAAAGCTGATTAACAAAGAGCAGGAGCAAGAAGCAGATACGGGACATGCAGTTCCCTGAGAGATGGATGGGACAGCTTGGTCCCCAGTTTCAGGTCCATAACCCATTTCCCCAGTCTTTGCTCAGCTTTTTGATGTCTATTTTTGGATATTTATAAGACTATTGAAGCCTTGACATAAGCTTTCCTTTATAAGAAAATATCATACAGAACCTCATGTGATGTCTATAATTTCTTGTTTGTAGTGTTAGCAATCATTTTTTTAAAAAAACAGGCCTATAAAAAGAACAAGATTTTTTTAATGGGAAACATCAGTAGAAAAAAGACCCATAAGAGATTCAGATATTAGGATTATCTGACATGGAATTTAAATTAAATGAATATTTGTAAGACAGGAAATTCAGCAGAGAACTGGAAACTATAAAAAAGAATCAAAATGGAAATTCTGGAACTGGGAAACCAAATTAGATGAAATTAACTCAGTGGATTGGATTTAACAGAAGATTAAACACTATGTAGACAGAATTAGTGTTGGGAAGATATGTCAGAGAAAATCCAGATGAAAGTACAGAGAAACTTTTAAAATGTAGAAAATATGAAAACAAGTCAAGAGATGTATGGCACAGTGAAAAGCTGTAAAATACACATAATTTGAGTCCTGGGAAAAGAGGAGAGAGAAAGTAGAAGAAGCAGTATTTAAAGAAATGTTTTTGTTTAGTCATTAAATCATGTCCAACTCTTTTGTGACCCCCATGGACTGTAATGTTCAATAATTTCCAAAAATTAATGAAAGAAGACAAGCCCCAATTAGAGTCCTACAAACACCCAAGCAAGACGAATATAAAGGAACAAGACTTAAGTACATACAAGTAGAAACTTCTGGGGGGGAAAAAAAAGAGAAAATCTTTAAAAATGGCCAGACTATAGGTAACAACAGTAAAATATTATCAACAAATTAAAAACAAACATACATGTATATATATGACTGAATCATTCTGCTATACACCAGAAACTAACACACATTGTAAATCAACTATACTGCTATTTAAAAAAAAAGATAAGGAAAAATTTGCAAAGGCAGTAAGGGTAAAAAGGAATACATTTGTTTGGCAACAATAGCTTCAATGGCAATAACAATGGCTACAGCCATTTTGAGAACCACCCCTTCTCATCAACCATAATGAAGCTGAGAAGACGGACCATACTTTCAATGTGCTAAAGTGAAAAATAAACTTGTTAACCCAGAATATTTACTCCATTAAGAATATCCTTTAAGAATAAAGGCAAATAAAGATAATTTCAGATAACTGAAAACCAAAAGAATATGTTCCCAGCAGTTTTGCAGCACGTTTAGCAGCTCATGCTAGATCGATGGATTGGATATTTTACGAGTATGCAATACCCCTCCTTATCTTTAGTAATATCTGTTGCCTTGAAATCTACTTTGATGTTACTGAAGTAAGAAGAGATATTTCAAACCAGTAAAATATTCAATATCTCAATTTGTTATATCTATCGATATATTCAATCTATTCAATTTGTTGTATCAATCTATTGATATATTCAATTTATTATATCAAGAAAATATAACAAAAAGGGACAGAACCAAGAGGAAAATTAGACAGATCCACATAGTTGAGATTTTATCACATCACTCACTGATAAGCAGATAAATAGACATTAAGGATATTCAGCATTTGAAGAGCAAAATGGTCAAACTTCATTGACTTACATAGCACACAGCTTTCAACAGCTTAAGAATAAGCATTTTTTCGGGTGTATGTAAAACAATACCAAAAGTAACCATATGGTGGTTCAAAAAACAAGTCTCAGATTTGCTTAACAGATTCCAATAAGGTACCAACAGCAAAACTAAATAATGGTCTCAGAAGTCAGAATGGGGATTACTCTTGAGAAGAGGGATAATAACAGGAAGAGGAAAAGAAATGGGCATTTGGGATACTTATTCATCTGTTTCTCAACAAAAGAACCTTCCTAGAAAACAAAATGAGGCAAAACTTCAAGCCTGGAGAACCTCATCAATGAATTCGTCCCAATGTTTGAGGAGGAGATAACATTAATATTTTGAATCTTGTTTTATAATGTCAGTGTAACCTGAGGACTTTACAAGAAAGAATCCTTTAAATCAGTTTCTTTTGTGTCATATATGCAAAATCTTAAACAAAATATTAAATTGAAATTGATAAAGATCATCAAACTGGATTTATTCCAAGAGTGAAAAGTTAAACTTTTGAAAATCAGTCAGTGCAATCTACTGTATTTACAACATGAAGGGGAAGATCATATAATCTCAATAGTTGAAAAAGTATTTCACAAAAGCATCTGATATTCATTAATTAAGTATCTGATGATCCATACAGTTAATCATCTGGGAAATATAAATTAGAATCCCTTGAGGGGCTACAATGAAAAATAAAATGCCTTCCTACTTCCAGTTTAGTGAGGAGACTGAATGACTGAGACGCTTGTCCATGGCTGGTGTGAGTGCGCTTTGCTACCCATACTATGGAAAATCATTTGTCATCTGAACATACAAACTAAATTTGAACATACATAATCCCTGTGATTCATCATTTTCCCCCTAGGTATAACTCATCAGAAATGCTCGAGTCTGTGTGCCAAATGATATTGAAATGGAAGCAAACCACCCCTACGTGCTGTGTGATTATTACAGTTCTACTACCAAATGGGGAGACAGTGGAAACAGTGTCAGACTTTATTTTTTGGTCTCCAAAATCACTGCAGATGGTGACTGCAGCCATGAAATTAAAAGACGCTTACTCCTTGGAAGGAAAGTTATGACCAACCTAGATAGCATATTAAAAAGCAGAGACAAAAAAAAAATAAAAAGCAGAGACATTACTTTGTCAACAAAGGTCCATCTAGTCAAAGCTATGGTTTTTCCAGTGGTCATGTATGGATGTGAGAGCTGGACTGTGAAGAAAGCTGAGCACTGAAAAATCGATGCTTTTGAACTGTGGTATTGGAGAAGACTCTTGAGAGTCCCTTGGACTGCAAGGAGATCCAACCAGTCCATCCTAAAGGAGATCAGTCCTGGGTGTTCATTGGAAGGACTGATGCTGAAGCTGAAACTCCAGTACCTTGGCCACCTCATGTGAAGAGTTGACTCATTGGAAAAGACCCTGATGCTGGGAGGGATTGGGGGCAGGAGGAGGAGGGGACGATAGAGGATGAGATGGCTGGATGGCATCACCGACTCGATGGGCATGAGTTTGAGTCAACTCTGGGAGTTGGTGATGGACAGGGAGGCCTGGCGTGCTGTGGTTCATGGGGTCGGAAAGAGTTGGACATGACTGAGCGACTGAACTGTCTGACTGAACTGACTGAACTGACTGACTGACTGACTGAACTGACTGACTGAACTGACTGACTGACTGACTGATTGACTGACTGACTGACTGAACTGACTGACTGACTGAACTGACTGACTGACTGATTGACTGACTGAACTGACTGACTGAACTGACTGACTGAACTGACTGACTGACTGATTGACTGACTGACTGAACTGACTGATTGACTGACTGAACTGACTGACTGAACTGACTGACTGACTGAACTGACTGACTGACTGACTGACTGACTGACTGAACTGGCTGACTGACTGACTACCAAATGAAAGAAACAAGATGCAGTTCATTCTCTGTAATTCCCTTTACGTATGATTCAAAACCAGGAAAACTAATCTGCAGGGTTAGAAGTGAGGAGGTTTCCTCTGAGGAAGAGAAGAGTCATCATTTGGAGCCAGAGTAGGTGGGGGGGCGGGGATGAAGTTCTAAGGTTCTGGTAGTGACTTGTTTGTCTTAGGGTGATGGTTGTACAGGTTTTTTCACTTTGGAATTGCTCCTGGAGCTCTGCGATATTTGTACCCTTTTTAGTTATACATGTTCTACTTCAGAAAAAGAATTTATATTAACATGATAGCATAGGAAATTGTCCACTTTACTGAAGTTGTAAAATTTTTGCACTGCCATACAAATGCCGCCCTGGTTTTTGTATGCAGCAGCATACATCCTATGTATCCTATGTATACAGCAGCAATTCATCCTATGAATGTATAAACCCCAACACAACTCAAGAATCAGGCAAGTGGGCGCAATGTATGTGGTATGGGAAGCATCCAGATGGATCCCTAGGCTGTCACAGCTGAGCCATGGGGCTGCCAGGAATCTCAAGGACAAGAAGACAATTAAAGAAAATCCTTTATGGGGAAGGGCTTTGAAGAAGCCTCAGGTTAACAAATATCCAATGGGAACTCTCCTCCTCTGCTAACTGGTAGTCATGGATCACAAGCAATCGAGGCATGTAAAATTTGCCACCAAAGTAATTGTACGTGGGGCTTCCTTGGTGGTCCAGTGGTTAAGAATCCACCTTGCAATGTAAGGGACACAGGTTTGATCCCTGGTCTGGAGGATCCCACATGCGGCGGAGTGACTAAGCCAGTGCGCCACAGCTGATGAGCCAGTGCTCCAGAGCCTGCAAGCTGCAACTGCTGAGCCCATGCATTGCAACTACTGAAGCCCAAGAGCCCCTGCTCTGCAACAGAAGAAGTCACCACAGTGAGAAGCCCATGAACCCCAGTGAAGAGTAGCCCCTGCTCGCCTGACTAGAGAAAGCCCATGTGCAGCAACGAAGACCCAGAGTAGCCAAAAAAATAGAATAAGTACATAAATAAATCTTTTTTAAAAAAATGTACATAATACCTGCTGAGCTCTTTTTGTGACCCAGGCCCACTTTGCAAGCTATAACTTATTTTGTCCTCACGATAACCTTTTTCTCATTACACAGATGAAAATATCAGAGGCACAGACTGGTGTAGCAACTTGCCACAGTGTGGGAGTAAAGAGGCAAGATGTGAACCCAGGCAATCTAGCTGCAGGGCCCAAACTCCTAGTCTGTCCACACAGCTGCTCCAGGCTCATTAGCAACTTTACAAACTGGTCTTGCACACATCTCAGTAATGTGATGGAAAGAATACAATTTGTTTTTTTTTTTTTAATGCTCTGGTAGAATGTTTTTCCCTGCCCAAATAAAATATTTTTGTTTTCTCCATTGGCTGTGGTTAGAAACTCATCTGCGTGAAAAGCCCTTCCTTTGTCAGCTTTATAATAGAAAATTCTTCCTCCTGCCTAGTCGAGGGGCAGGCTTAGAACTAGGGGAGGCTGCTAGAAAGTTCTGACCTTAGGAGAGCTTGGCTGTGACAGCGAGTAACTACCTGTTTCTAGAAGCAATAGAAGCCCTCTCTTTACAAAGCCTGTTCTGCTCAGGACCCCATCCGTTTCCAATCCTAATTCTTCAGGAAAAGGGGAGATACTGTGAAGAATCTGCCTGCAATGAGGGAGAACTGGGTTTGATCTCTGGGTTGGGAAGATTCCCCTCGAAGAAAGCATGGCAACTCACTCCAGTATTCTTAACCTGGAGAATCCCCACGGACAGAGGAGCCTGGTGGACTCTAATCCATGGGGTCACAATGAGTTGAACATGACTGAACGATTAAGCACAGCACACATCATTTTGTAACATCAGACTTTCCTCAGTGGGACACCATTCAGTTTTTTGTTTGTTTTTTGGTCAGGGCTTCTAGGTTTTTATTTATCTCTTTATTTGAAAATACATGAAATTCTATGAATTTGGTTTTTGTCTCTCTGATGAGCAATTGTGGTGTTGGAGAAGACTCTTGTGAGTCCCTTGGACTGCAAGGAGATCCAACCAGTCCATCCTAAAGGAAATCAGTCCTGGGTGTTCATTGGAAGGACTGATGCTGAAGCTGAAACGCCAATACTTTGGCCACTTGATACAAAGAGCTGACTCATTGGAAAAGACCCCAATGCTGGGAAAGATTGAGGGCAGGAGGAGAAGAGGACAAGAGGATGAGATGGTTGGATGGTATCACCGACACAATGGACATGGGTTTGGGTGGACTCCAGAAGCTGGTGATGGACAGGGAGGCCTGCCGTGTTGTGGTTCATGGGGTTGCAAAGAGTCAGACATGACTGAGCGACTGAACTGAACTGAACTGATGAGCAACTGAGCCAATGTGGGAACCAGGAATCCAGATTTTGACACTCTACTACCTCCTTTAAGCTGCTAAGAGCATTCTGCATTTCCAAAGTTTCACATTTTGGCTTAATCTGACTTAATTTTGTAGTGACTGAAAGCTAGTTCCTTCTTCAGATTAAGTTCTAAACAACTACGTGTCCAAGGAATATACTACCAGCTAAGATATTACACATATGTACTTATGACTCATTTCATTCTGTAAATGTGTTTCTGGAAATGGTTGATTAAAGAAAGTGACTTTAGAGAAGATAAGTCAACCCTGTCAAGGCTTGGATTGTTTAGGGGTGCCAGGCTGTCTGGGAGCTCTGATTCCAGCTCAGGTAACTGTTGGGTGTCAGCAGATGGCAACGTGTTTGCTGGGATGAAGTCTGACTGAAGCCAGTGTGAATGGCAACCGTTGCGGTGTTTCTGCTTGTCCGGGCAGCTATCTCAGCGTGTGAGACCTGCTAGCCTGTCTCATCTCATACAGCTTAATTACATGAATACTAATTTTATGGATTCCTTTAAATGCCTACTTGGTGCCACAAACAACTCAAATATTTTTAGTCATCAAACAGGTTAGAAGAGGCATAGAAATGCCAAGTTTACAAGGAGCCAGCCCTTCCCAGACTTCTAATTTCTGTTTCTTGGAGAAGAAATGATTCCAGTGTTCTCAGTGAGACAGATTTCGGTTCTGTTGTTTTCATGTCGTGTCCCCAGATCGTAGCAGCAATCAACAACATGTGGCTGGGATGCTTTGCTTATTGCTCATGACTTGGTGATAAAATGTGTTCCTTCTCTAATTTTAAAATATTTTTAAATGATAAATGAGCATGGTTACAAGTTATATAATTCAGAGAGGATTCTAATGAAAACATCATCCACACCACTCACTCATTCCCAGCTCAATTAAAGCTGAACTGTGAAACTTTGCAAATGCTAGAATTTTCTTAACAGCTTAATATACAAGTTAATATGGGTTTTAAGAAAACAAAACCCAGGGTTTTCTCTTGCTGTTTGATGGTTTGTTCTCCAATTTCTCCATTTACTACTGAGTCATGTTATTCAGTTGGTTTATCATATCTTTTTCTCTAGTGTTTTAGACTTTAATCAAATGTATGATGATGGGGCAGAAAATCTGCAAATTCATTTCTCTTGAATCTGTCAGAGAGTTGAGGTTGTGTCAACCAACTAACTTGAAATCTAAGGAATTCCATGGTGGTCCAGTGATTAGGGCTCCACGCTTCACTGCCGTGGCCTGGGTTCAATCCTTGGTCGGGGAACTAAGATCCCACAAGCTGCTTGGCTAAAAAGAGAGAGAGAGAGAGAGAAAAAAAAAAAATCTAAGGGTAAACAGGCATCTCCAAGAAGGAATGGGCTGTGAGCACTTGCTTGACCAGGGCAGATGCTTCTAGATACAAGTTGGTAAGAATTCAACTAAGGTTTTTAATGAATTACTAAGGGCTGAATGCGACTAGAATAAAAATACATAACTCCTTGGAGCTTCAGAATTTGCACCAGTTTGCAGGTTCTTTTGGAGATGGAAATGGCAACCCACTCTAGTATTCTTGCCTGGAGAATCCCGTGGACAGAGGAGCCTGGTGGGCTGAAGCGACTGAAGCGACTTGGCAGCAGCAGCAGCAACAGGTTCTTTGGGGCTTTCCAGGTGGCGCTAGTGAACCCACCTGACAATTCAGGAGACATAAGAGACGCGGGTTCGATTCTTGGGTTGGGAAGATCCTCTGGAGGAGGGCACGGCAACCCACTCTAGTATTCCAGCCTGGAGAATCCCAAGGATAGAAGAGCCTGGCAGGCTACGGTCCATGTAGCTGCAAAGAGTAGGACATGACTGACGCAACTTAGCATGCCCACAAGTTCTTCACTGGAGCTCACCAGGGGCTCACAGGAAGGCTGGGGATGGGGAGGTGACAATGGCTGGTGTCACAGCCAAGGAACACTGAGCTTCGGGATCACCTGCTCTCTATCTTCAGGGAGAGGCTGCCTTGTCCCGCGGGCTGCTCCTTGCACGCACAGCCCTGAGACGTGGCCTGGGGAAGGGGCTGAGAGCTGGGGCTCCCGGCACTCCCAGTGGGAACATGCTGGCACCTGCATGGTGGATCACCTCTCCCAACAAGGCCAGGAACCAGTCCTGGAGGCCCCGCCCAAAGGGTTCTTCCAGGAGCCAGGCCTAGGCCACGGGCCTGCTGTTGAGCAGGAGGATGTGAAATAGTGGAAGTGAAAGGTCAGAACTGCCCCTCTGGCCCTGAGGGATTGTAGGTGGTGATAAGACAGGAACCAGGAGGGGAAGAGTGAGATAAAGAGGAAGGGAGTTGGGGATGAGATGAGCGGATGCTGAGGGCTTCAGTGAGGACTCTGGGAGGGGGTCCCCCAGATCCTACCCCCTCCCACACACCTGGGGCTGCCAGAGCCCAGGCACCTCAGCCATGCAGCAAGGCCAGGAGGTAGGGGCTGGAAGCTAGCTGCCGTCGTAGGCTGTGCTGTGGCTCAGACCAGACCACCACAGGGGCCCGGAATGGGGTGCCCTGGAGCTAAGCTCCACGCCTCCCTGCACTGCCCTGGGTACCCACCCCTGGGCCCGGTCGTGGGGCTGTGGCCAGCCATGCTGGACCCTGTCCATCCTCAGCAGCTCTTCTCTCGTGGTAGCCAGCCTGGGCCAGCACTGCCCGGCCCGAGCGAGCAACTGCCCTGGGCCTGCTATGGACCTCACCCTCTAATGGTTAAATGTAGAGCCCATGGGAACCATTGCAGCTGAAGCCAGAGCCCCACCATTTTCAAGTTCAGGCACAGCATGCTTTCACAGGGGTTTGGCTTCTCCGAGTGCTGCACAGAGGGTCTGGGGAAGGCAACCCAGATGTGCAGGAAAGTTTTGGTTTGTGGGATAAAATTGGAACAGGGAGACAGGAAGTGGAAGGAGCCCACAAATGCATTCCTTGCCCTTCCTCCTCTCCCCTTTCTCCCCCGTTCTTGACTATTTAGTGACTCCAAGATCCGGGCAGCCATTCTAGAGACATCCACGACCCTGGGCAACCAGCTATGTTTTTTTGAGCATCGTCTTTATTTGCATCCCTTTGTCCTTGTTCAGTGACCTTTTCCTCTAACTCTGGCTTCCCAGGGATTGTTCCCCATCCCCAGGCCCCCCTAGGCTTCCCAGGTGGTTAGTAGTAAAGAACCTACCTCTCAATGCAGGAGACAAGAGACGCAGGTTCGATCTCTGGGTTGGGAAGATCCCCTGGAGGAAGGCATGGCAACCCACTGCAGTATTCATGCCTGGAGAATCCCATGGACAGAGGAGCCTGGCAGGCTATGGTCCATAGGGTCGCAAAGAGTCGGACATGACTGAAGTGACATAGCACGCACATACAGGTCTCACTGCTAATAATACACTGGCTATTAAGTTTTACTACAGGATCTTTTTTCTAGGGACCCCAGGATCAGGCAGCAAGTGTGGAGGGTGGTTAAGGTTTTCTTCTGGGGATCTTGCCCTAAAGCAGACTACGTGGCCAGGTGGCCCTTGATGGAGGGCTTTAGGGCTAGAAGTACAGGGGAATCAGGCCAACCTCAGTGTTTGTGAGAGCCTGGGCAAGGTCTGGCCTGTGAGGGACAACCAGAGAATGACAATAAGATGTGCCACCACTGGGCGGTCCAGTGACACCTTCTACAAAGCCTAGTCTTTTATTTAATTTTTTTAGCATTTAATTATTTGACTGCACCAGGTCTTAGTTGTGGCATGTGAGATCTATTTTCCCGACCAGGAGTCGAAACCTGGGTCCCCACCATTGGGAGCGCAGAGTCTCAGCCACTGGACCACCAGGGAAGTCCCCTTGCAAAGCCTAATTTGAGAACACTTTCTCCCCAAAGCCCCCAAAAGAGAGTGTGTTCCTCATGTACCCAGACATTGACCAGAGGAAAAGAAAGGAGATAAAAATCAGAGATGAAGTCGTTCTAGTGAGGCTGCTCAAACCAGTCCAGACAGAGTTCCATTACTTTTCAACAGATTAAAATTTCATTCAGAAAGGAGACAATTTAGATTTGGGAAAGATATAAATATATTTTATTGGCAAGTCTAAGTTGTTTCTCCTAGCCTAGGAAGAATATCAGTTACAAGTGAAAGAAAAAAATCCAATTTACTCTGCAAGTCTACATGACTTTTGAGCAGTTTTGTGGGCCACCTGTAACTCCCTGGAAGACTCGGTGAGAACAAAGATTACAGGACCGAGGAGCACCAGAAGTGGCCATGGACTGGCAGTTGGCTGGCCAGCACAGCCATTAGCTAACTTTGTGATTGGGAGGTAGTTCTTTCTGTATCTTGAAATGCGGCTGCTTGGCCAGATCCATGTTTCTAAGGCAGAGGTTGCAAACTGCAAGTGCCCACAAGGGCCAGGGAGTTACTGGAGTGGGTGAAGTGGACCTCACGGGAACTGTGTGGACTGGAGAATGTTTGCTCTGTATGAACAGGCCGCCACTGCAGAAAAGAGGGTGTGGTGTTCCCAGGGAATAGCTTAACATTTATGGAGGCAAATAGATGATCTCATGTTAAGCTCACAGTAACCCTGCATGGAGATATTGTTACTATCCCTATTTTTCAGATGAAGATGATAACTTGAGTTGCTTCGAGTCCTGAGGCACAGAGAGGTTAAGTAATTTGAAGGCCAAACAAGTAGGAAAGTGGCTGAGCTGAGCTTCAGACACAAGCAGTCTGGTGCCAGAACATGCCTGGTAATGATAGCACAATTCTGCTGATTTCCCATGATTAGTCAGAAACTGAGATTTTAAAAACTTTCAGAAAATGATCAAATGAACTTATTTACATAATAGAAACAGACTCACAGACTTAGAAAACAAACTTATGGTTACCAAAGAGAAAGGTTTAGAGAGGGAGAGGGATAAATTAGGAGTTTGGGATTAACATGTACACACTACCATATATAAAACAGATAATCAACAGGGTCCTACTGTATAGCACAGGGAACTCTATGTAAATATTCTATAATAACCTAAATGGGAAAAGAATCTGAAAAAGAATAGACATGTGTATAACTGAGTCACTTTGCTGTACACTTGAAAATCATACAGCATTGTAAATCAACTACATAAAATAAAATTGTTTAATTAATTAAAAAAATTTAAATACTCCAATTTAAATATTCAGAGTTTAAAAATACTCTCCAAGCCAAAGAAAACAGAACTGTAGGCCAAGACATGGCCTGTGGGTTGCCAGCATGTGTCTGGCGTTCCATGAGCAGTAGTTAGGCAGTATCCTTGGAAAGCAAAGTTTGTGTTTTTTTCCCCCAGATATTCATGGCAGAGTTTAAACTTGGTTTTTCTACAGAGCAGTCAAGCTGGGCACCTACACTTTTACCGATAATGTTTTTTTTCATTGCTCCACACATTTCCAGAATTCTTCTTTTGGAATTGCCTTCACAAAGGTTTACAAACCAGCTATATTATGTTGTAACCATATCTCCTTTTTAGATGAAACTAGCATTTCCCTGCGTGATTCCAATCATCTTCACCAGATGTGGCTCTGAATCACTTCTAGTTATTTCCAGAAATCACATCCATTCCGAGTGCATGGCAATTTACTGCCCGGGGAATCATTCAAAAGAATGTATTTCAGAAATCATTAAAATACATTTATAGCCTTCAAGATAATGATCTTTAAACAGACACACCGATTCATCTCTTCATGTTCTTATTGGTTAAAAAAACCCAGCCTCTGATATCAGGCTTCATCTCATTTATATTAGCTGAGTTGATATTCTGGGCAACGATGTGATATTATCCCTTATAAATTCTGCCATACAAAATCAATCATCTCTTTCTCTCTCTCTTTGGTGCTAAAAATTATGACAAGGTACAGAAGTTTAGATAGTTTAAGCCTACAATAGGATAATACCTGCGGTCTTGTGAAGCTGACCAGTGTGCACTAGATGCTTTTTCCAGGCTTTCTGCTGAATGTGTATGAAGGTGGCTCTGTGCAGCGTAGCCTTTCTAAACACACCTGCGGTTTGCCTTTAGTTCCTAGGATGTGAAATAAATTCCAGTGTAGTTACCAGCCACATAAAGAGTGCAGTTTTCCACAAGTAATTTAAATGGGGAAAAAAACTAAAGAGGAATACGAAATGAAGAATATCAGTGGTGGCCAGTTAAACAGATCATCCTGTTTCTGTTGCATCCATTCTCAACTCACAGTCTTCCCGAAATGGGGTGGGGAGGCTGGGCGCTACCTTAATACCATCTGCTCCCCCTCCTAGATTAGCAGGAATAAGACTGGCTTCCAGCTAAGCAATATTATTCTGTCTCTATTGCATATATTCTACAATCCACTTATTTTCTTTATTTTTTCTTGTATTTTAAACCCATCATCTTCTTACCCTAAACAAGTATTAGTGCATTTATTGTTCTTTCTGCCTAATAGTTTCTAGACTTGGATGTTTTGATCTGAAGTTTTTCTTTTAATGGCTGGAATTAACATAGCAATGTCGATTTAAAAATTTTCCATGTAAGGATATTAAAAAGAATACCTTCTTTTAGAATGAATAAACAACAGGGTACTAATGTATAGCGTAGGGAACAATGACCTGTGATAAACCATAATGTAAAATAATTTTTTTTAATATGAAAAAAAAGCCTGCTAAAATGTGTGGAGTATAGATGTACCTGATACTGAAACAATGCCAGAGTACTTCAAAACAGGACAAGCCGTGCAAATTAGTATGTGCTCTTCATATACCCTAGACTGGGAATTATTTATAATTATAGTGGCAGAGAGTAGCATAGTTTGCCTTTTATACTAAACTTTATTGGCTATTCTGGACCAAAACAGGAATATTTATTGTATAAATATTTCAAATGAGAACACATTTGTATGTTTAAAAAAAAATCATCTATGATTGCTGCCATTTGATAAAAGGTGATTTTAATCTTTAAAAAAGTAAAAAAAAAAAAAAGACACAATCCTAGAATAAAAAATGATGAAATAAAAATTTCTCTTCACACCCTATATGATCACACCCATTCTTGAAATGAAATGAAAATAACAAGTGTAGCTAAGAATGTGGAGATATTGTAACCCATGTTCCCTGTTGGTGGGAATGTAAAGTGGTGCTCTAGAAAACAATTTAAAAAATTAAAATTTCCATATCCTCCAACTCTTCTACTTTTGGATATATACACCCGTAAGAATTGAAAGCAAGGTCTTGAAGAGATATTTGTACACCCATATTCATAGCAGCATTATTCACAATAGCCAAAAGGTGGAAGCAACCAAATTGTTCACTGACAGATCAATGGATGAACAAAAAGTGGTATATAGATACCAAATAATGTAGAAATCAAGAAAGAATGAAATTCTGACACATGCAACAACATAAATGAAACTTGAGGACATTATACTAAGTGAAATAAGCCAGTCACAAAAAGACAAATACTGTATGATTCCACTTATATTAGGGACTAGAGTTATCAAACTTTTAGAGAAAATAGAATGGTGGTTGCCAGGGATGAAGGAGAAGGGAATATGGGAATTATTGTTTGATGGGCATAGAGAGGCAGTTTTGCACACTGAGAAAGTTCTGCATAATAACGTGAATACACTTGACACCACTGAACTGTAGACTTAAAAATGTAAAGGATGGAAAATTTTATATGTTATGTATTTCATAACAGTTAAAAATGAAAAAATAAAAGAAACCATGGTTCTCCTCTTCAAAACAAAACAAACCCTTCTCTACATGGGTGTGTCTCTTGCTTCACTCATGTCTCAGCAGGCTGGGAAAACCTCGTCTCAGTTGGACACTGATCCTCAGTGGCTCTTTGGGGATCACTGGGCCAGGAGCCCTCATGCTTCTAGGAGGGAGCCCAGGTTCTAGGCGAGAAACAGAAGGAACAATGAAATGTCCTTGGTCTCAACCAACAGGCAGTTTACCTGGGACAGGGCAGGGTTCTAGGAGGAGCTTGGCTATGTCCTCTAGGCAGTGGGAGCCTGCCGGTCTCTGGCCACTCAATTTCAGATGAGGAATCTAACTCTGGAAATGTGTGGTCTTATTTATTCCCCGTAGCACGGGGTAACAGGCAGCTGGTTTAAGGACCAAGCATTAATCAGTGGAATGGGGCTGAGCGTCGGGGCAGGGATCTGGAGCGCCCCCTGCTGCTCTAGTGGGCGCTCTGCCTTTGCTGTACAGCAAGATCAAATCAACAGACTATTCATGAGAAGGACTTGCTGAATCTGAAGCTCCGATACTTTGGCGACCTGATGCAAAGAGCCAACTGCTTGAAAAAGATCCTGATACTGGGAAAGATTGAAGGCAAAGGGAGAAGGGGGTGGCAGAGTATGAGATGGTTAGATAGCATCACTGGCTCAATGGATATGAATTTGAACAAATTTTATCATTCACTCTATCATAGTGAGTGATAGAGGGGTCTGGTGTGCTGCAGTCCATAGAGGTGCAAAGAGTGGGACACAACTTAGAGACTGAACAACAACAATTACCTTTGTTGCTGGGACTGCCCTGCTGGCTCTGTCGGTAAAGAATCCGCCTGCAATGTGGGAGACCTGGGCTCGATCCCTGGGTCAGGAAGATCCCCTCCCCTCGAGAAAGGAATGGCTACCCACTCCAGTATTCTGGCCTGGAGAATTCCATGGATAGAGGAGCCTGGTGGGCTGAAGTCCATAGGGTCACAAGGAGTAGGACACAACTGAATGACTTTCACTTTCAGGAATCTTGGGGAAGCTGCTGAATGAATACCAATGTTTTAATCTCCTATCCTCACCCCCTAGCTTTATTAAGGTGTAACTGACAAATAAAAATTATAAATATTTACAGTGTACAATGATGTTTTGATATATGGATACATTGTGAAATGATAACCTTGGTTAATTCAACATACCCATTGCTTCACATAGTAACTATTTGTGTGTGTGTGTAATGAGAACATGTTGCCTGACCAGATTTCAAGTATACAATTGTTACTTATGGTCATCATAAGTAATCTATATATTTGCTATATGCTATATATTTGTTGTTGTTTAATTGCTAAGTGGTCTCTGACTCTTTTACAACCTCAGGAATACTGGAGTAGGTTGCCATTTCCTTCTCCAGGGCATCTTCCCAACCCAGGGATCGAACCTCAGCCTCCTGCATTGCAGGTGGATTCTTTACAGCTGAGCCACTAGGGAAGCCCATGCTATACATTAGATCTCCATAGTTTATTTATCCAACCTGCAGAATTGAAGCTTTGTACCGTTTTACAAACATCACCTCATTTTCTCTACCCCCAATCCCCGGCAACCACCATTCTACTCTGCTTCTAAGTTTGACTTTTTTAGATTCCACATATATGTGAGATCATGCAGCATTTGTCTTTCTGTGCCTTGTTTATTTCCCTTAACATAATGTCTTCTAGGTTCATCTCTGTTGTCACAAAAGATAGGATTTCCTTCTTTTTTAAATCCTAATCATATTCCTCTGTGTATACATACACCACATTTTCTTTATTCATTCATCCATTGAAGGACACTTAGGTCGATTCTATATCTTGGCTATTGTGAATAATGCTGCAGGGAACATGGGAGTGCAGACATCTCTTCAAGACTCGATTTCATTTCCTTTGGAAATATACCAAGAAGTTGTACTTCTGGATCATAGTGCCACCTAAAAATTGGCCCTTGCCATCTGCCTCTACCAATGCAGAAGATGTGGGTTTGATCCCTGGATCGGGAAAGTCCTCTGGAGAAGGAAATGGCAACCCATCCCAGTATTCTTGCCTGGGAAATCCCATGGACAGAGGAGCCTGGTGGACTACAGTCCATAGGGTCGCAAAGCAATCTGCCTCTGCAGGGATTAAGCCACAAACTGCTGTACTGCTAATCTTCAATACACCCTGAAAGGAGTTCAGGGTGGAGATCAGGAATGTGTTCTCTGGGAAAAAACAGCAGAACAAACCTTCAGATGGTTAGATATTTTTAGGAGACAATTTTATGAGCCCAATTCTTGCAACTCCTCATGTCTAGAAAAGCACTAAAATCATTAATGATGATCTCTGCTCTTCATGACTAGCTGCAGGCCTCTACCAAAATGTATGTTTTACTGCATATAACCCCCTACGCTAAAATCGTATATAATACTGACCTCTCGTCTACCTCTTAGGAGCAGTTTCTCAGAGCTATCTGAAATGCTGTCTTCTGGGCTATAGTCTTCATTTTATGCCCAAATAAACTTTCCTTACGACTCTCATATTTGCATTTTGTTTCTGTCAACAACAGGTGGTTCAATTTTTTTGTCCAGACCAATTCAAGAAGCTTCTCACCTATGTTTTCATCTAATAATTTCAGAGTTTCAGGTATATTCAAGTCTTTAATCCATTTTGAGTTGATTTTTTATATGGTATGAGATAAGGGTCTAGTTTCATTCTTCCATATGTGGCTATCCAGTTTTCTCAAGTGTGTATTGAAGAGATTATTCTTTTCCTGTGTGTATTCTCAGAACTTTACCAACAATCAATTGCCTGAAAATGCGTAGATTTATTTCTAGAATCTCTATTATGTTCCATTGGTCTATATGTCTGTTTTTAATGCTATTACCATGCTGTTTTGATTCACTATAGCTTTGTAGTGTATTTTGAAATCAGAAAGTGTGATGCCTCTAGTTTTGTTCTTGTTTAAGATTGATTTGGCTATTTGGGGTCTTTTGTGGTTCCACATACATTTTAGGATTTTTTTTCTATTTCTGTGAAAAATGTCATTTGAATTGTGATAGAGATTACATTGAATATATATATTTCTTTGGGTAATATAGATATTTTAATAATATTAACTTTTGTAATTTAAGAACATGGAATCTTTTACCATTTACTTGTGTCTTCTTCAATTTCTTTCATCAATGTTTTATAGTTTCAGTGTACAGATATTTTACCTTTTTATTAAATTTATTCCTAAATGTTTTACTGGTTTTGATGCCACTATAAATGAGATTTTTTAAAAAGTTCTTTCTTGGATAGTTTGTTGTTAGTTTGTAGAAATGCTACTGCTTCTTGTATATTGATTCTGCATCTTGCAACTTTACTGAATTTGTTGATCACTTCTAGTTTTTAGTGGAGTCTTTAGGGCTCTCTCTATAAGATCATGTCATTTGCAATATTTAAGTGACTTTATAACCAGTTGGATCACAGTGGTGAATACCAGCTCAATACTAGTTTGCCCATTAGGTTCTTAATAAAGGTCTTTCAAAAAATTTCCAAACTCTGCTTCACTGAACTGAGGAGGGAGGAAATTTGTTTGTATCTGGAACAAATTCGCTATGGAAAACAAAGTGGCTCAGATCAGGTGTATGGGTTTAGGGAGAATCAGGGAGGAGGGATGGTCAGCAGCTTGCCAACAGGAAAATCATGGAAGAGCCAGGTAAGCTGTGGTAAGGATGCGGGCAGAAAGAGTAAGTTGGAAGGAACAGGTGGAAAAACACCTCTCCCTTCTCTCTTTTCAAGGAAGTGTGCAGAGCCTTGGCATAAGTGAGTAACTTTGCAAAGTCTAAAAGTAAGGACAACTCATAATCTTCCTTCCTCCACTCTGTTGGAGCTCAGAGAAAATCACAAAGCAGATTTTCTTTAAGCCAGCAAACCAGATAAATGACTGGTTAGTTCAGGGAAAAGTTAGCTTTGGTATACAATCATGCTTAATAGGCTTTTGGCATCTCCTGGGCACATCTTTCCTACTTTCCCTTCTTCCATTGGGAGGTGATGATATGACAGACAAGAAAAGCTGAAAGCCAAACCGGAAATAGAAAAAGCAGCGAAAGGTCTGGAGAGCATCCATGAAGACTGGGTGGTAGGCAGCATCTTCCATCAGAGACGACCATCCCAGTTTAAACATGAGAATCCTCCTGCACTGGGGGTGGCGGTAAGCCCCATCTGAGAAGAGAGGCGAAAAGTTTGCTCTGTGTGCAGACTGGAGCTGGAGCCAGCACCATTGCATCTGTGTTGAAAGGACTTAAGAAATTCCCCCAAGGAAATTGCCTGCACACTAACAGCAGAGTCAGCTCAAACCCAGGTCTCCCCCTAAAGCTGTCCTCCTCACCAGCGCACTAGAGCATCTTGTGATAAATCACCCGGGAGTGTAAAAAGGGCCCACCTAGAGGAGGGTGGTAGTGGCAGGTGGTAGTGGCAAAGGAGAGAAAGGATGCCTGAGAGAGGTTTTTTTGCAGAAAGCACTCCAAAGGACGAATGTTATTCATTTTTCTCAGTGCAGCAGTCTGAAAAAGCATAGTTCAAAGATCAATGATCAATTAACATCCAGCTGCTGAAAGAGAATAGTGCTTTGACCTTAGCAGAAAGTTACATAAACTCTCCCCAGGGCAAGAGACACTTTAGGGAGAATTAAGAAGTAGCATAAACACAGCTCATTTTTGAAGAACTGGAAGAACTTTCCTGTTGAATCCCTGGGATTCCACTAAAAGCTGTGGTGGGTGGAGCCCAGAGGGGACTCAGCAATAGCTCTAGAGGTTCTATTAATAGGATTAGGGGATCAGGTTTCTAGAGGTATCTCAAAGACAGTGAGGTGGTGGTGGTGTTGGAGAGTGATTCCCAAATTCTTCTTTTATGCTTCCGTGTTGCTCTCTGGACCCAAGCTTGACTGTGGCAATAAAGGCTCTGACTTGCCTGGGGCCCGTGACACGTGGTGCTTGGTTTGATAAGCACAGACAGGGAGTGGTGTGTTGGAAAGAGCCCTGAACTGGGTTCTGGTCTGGGCTCTGCATTATGGGCTAGCTCACCTTGGCTGTGTTACACGGAGATGACTTTTATCATTTAAAATACAAAAGGGGGGAGATCAGGATGGGGAACACATGTAAACCCATGGCTGATTCATGTCAATGTATGGCAAAAACCGCTACAATATTGTAAAGTAATTAGCCCCGAACTAATAAAAATAAATGAAAAAAAAATGTCAGAAAAACAAACAAACAAAATAAAATAAAATACAAAAGGATGGGGCTCAATTAATTTTTAAAAATTCACTCCAGCTCTGAAAGGCTATGATTCTGTGACCCTGGAATATTTTCATTTCCTAAGATAAATGAAATTTTCCTAAGTTTCACACAGGAACGTTCATGAAGCAAATCTAACTTGGAAGTAGAATAACAATGACAATAAACATTTGTATGGCACTTATTGGTACCAGACATAGTTTCAGTGTTTTACAACGTTGAATCATTTAATTCTTAGCTCAATCATTTGAAATAGATGGTAGTATTATCTTCACGTTGCAAATGATGAAACCAAGGCACGTAGAAGTTATATAAGCCTGTGGGGTCGGCGTTACTCTTACCCCTATTCCACGGGTGAAGACACAGACTTACAGGTGGGCGCGTGCTGCCAGCTTTGGGCAAAGGATGGGAAGGGTCCGGTACGGCTGGACCAGGAGCACTTGGCCAACGCAGTCCAGGGGGGCACGTTTGTCCAGGGCACCCCCTTCTGGGCCCTTGCAGGAGTGCCTGGTCTGAACCACACCACAGCGGTACAGAGAGCAGCTCTGGAAAGCTAGCTTCCAGCCCCTACCTCCTGGCCTTGCTGCATGGCTGAGGTGCCTGGGCTCTGGCAGCCCCAGGTGTGTGGGAGGGGGTAGGATCTGGGGGACCCCCTCCCAGAGTCCTCACTGAAGCCCTCAGCATCCGCTCATCTCATCCCCAACTCCCTTCCTCTTTATCTCACTCTTCCCCTCCTGGTTCCTGTCTTATCACCACCTACAATCCCTCAGGGCCAGAGGGGCAGTTCTGACCTTTCACTTCCACTATTTCACATCCTCCTGCTCAACAGCAGGCCCGTGGCCTAGGCCTGGCTCCTGGAAGAACCCTTTGGGCGGGGCCTCCAGGACTGGTTCCTGGCCTTGTTGGGAGAGGTGATCCACCATGCAGGTGCCAGCATGTTCCCACTGGGAGTGCCGGGAGCCCCAGCTCTCAGCCCCTTCCCCAGGCCACGTCTCAGGGCTGTGCGTGCAAGGAGCAGCCCGCGGGACAAGGCAGCCTCTCCCTGAAGATAGAGAGCAGGTGATCCCGAAGCTCAGTGTTCCTTGGTCATGAGCCCAATCATTGTCACCACCCCATCCCCAGCCTTCCTGTGAGCCCCTGGTGAGCTTGGAGGAGGGAGCGATTGGGAGCATTTACGGCTTTTCTCGTTGTAGAAAACTTCAGTCGGTTTTCTTCAGTCAATGGATTGATCAGTGGCTACTGTGGAGCCTGAATGTGTACAAAGGTTACACATTTGTACAGGTGTAGAGGGTTTCAGGTGGCTACAGGTTTCTGGAAACAATGAGCTGTTTGTTGACTTCCTGGCTGCAGACAATCTGGTTTGTGATTTGATATGAGCTCCAGGAGAGCAGTGGGATGAAGATGAATTATTCACTATCCGTACTTTTAAAGTTTTTAAGATAATTTTTTTTATGCCAGGGTTATACATACTTCCTTGAAAAGACTTTTCCAGGTAAGCAGACAGATGAAAGATCTCACAATTAGATGTAGGGAGGCCCTCGGTTGCTGGCTGTCCTCACTGTGCCAGGTTTGTAGACTGAGACGCCGAGACCCAAGGAGGATTATAGAAATCTGCCCCTGGCCCTTGAGGAGCTCAACACATCCTCCCCAATGGGACTGATGGCTGACTATAATAAAAGACTCCCACTGAAGCATGGCTGCATTAGGCACATGGGTCATGTAGAAATACAGGCGGGGTCCTGGGAAGCCAGGGCAAGTTCAAGGCTTGGGTAAAAGCATGAACGAGGCTGAGGAAGGTATGTTAGACTCAAGAGAGATGCGGGTAGATACTACCAGGGACCTAGAAATCCCAGGAATCTTTACCCAACCCCTTTTAAAATACATCTACAAGTGGGTTTCCACTTACTAAAGCATCTAAAAGCTAGATCCAAACAACCCTCTTCCAATGATGAAGACTGTCAGAGAGACAGTACTTGGTCACCCTTTCTACTGAAATTGTATGAAAATGTTCTAAGTGAAGGGAAAGTTAGACTGAAAGTCAGGAATAGTTAACATTTTTCTTCTTTTAAAATTTTCTTGATCACGACAATGCTTCCCAAGAGATCACATAAAGTTAGTAAAAGGGATTAAGTGCATTCCTCTTTAGTGAGTTCTGGAAAGTCAACAATCTGAGACCACCTTCCCATCACTAACATGTGTGTCTTTTCTAACAGAAGCATGTTGAAAAGCACTTTTTTGCGCTTCAGTTGAAATTTATTTGCAGTTAATAAATAAATAAATAAATAAACCCTCCTCAGTCAAAAATGTTTCTTGAGCACTTACTGTGTGACAGGCACTTTCCCCAGTCCAGGGGGGTGCTCTAGTGACCAAGACAAAAATGATTTTTGTTCTTATTGAGAAGAGAGAGAATACAGAAGGAAATATTTAAATAAGCAATGATTTTGTAGATAATTTTAGGAGGTATGAATGTGATAAAGAATGCTTCGGGTGGGGTGTGCTACTTTAGATAGGATAAGATGGGAACACCTATCTGGGGAGGTGAGATCTGAGCTAAGATCTTGATGACAATAAGAAGCCCTGGTGGGAACACTCCACACAAAGGCACTGCAGAGGGCGCATTCCTGCAGTGGGAAGAGGCCCTGCGTGTTCTGGGAGCAGAGAGTGGCCAGTGTGGCTGAAGCAGTGAAAGGACAGTAGCCCGGTGAGGGTTGGCCAGCATAGATGACACAAGTAGGGAACCCATTTGGAAGGTTTTCTGCCAAAAGTGTAGTGTTTATCTACCTCCTGGGCAAAGTTAGAAATGCAGAATCTAGGGTGCCTGATGCCTCTGCATCTTAACCAGGTCTCTCGTGATTCTGTGATTTGTTTGCACAGTGGGGATTTGAGAATTGCTGTCCTAGAGTGTCCGGACATTGTGGTTCTGGGATCTCACTTGGAGAAACTCTGCTAATAGCAAACTTAGAAGACAGAGACTGGCTTCACTCCTGACCCTGGGCACTGTTCCTTTTCCAGGAACTTACTCCACTAAGTCTGGAGAAGGAAATGGCAACCCACTCCAGTATTCTTACCTGGAGAATCCCATGTGCAGAGGAGCCTGGAGGGTTACAGTTCAGAGGGTGGCAAACAGTCGGACACAAATGAGCGACTAACGCAACAATAACTACAGGACAATGAAGTGATCTGGCCACCCCGTGAAAACCGTGCAAGTCCCAGCTGTGTTTTAATGGGGAAGAACAAAAGAGCAAACTGCATACCTTCACGGCTGGGTCAGGATTCCCTTTTTTTAAAAGAACCCCTTCACGTGGTTTAGTGGTGACCGTCATGTACAGGGAAATGAGCCCCAGCACAGCTTCCTTGGGTTGAGTTTCACTCACATATTGCAGTTCGTAACATCACGTGCTTGAAGACAAAATCCCCAGGTGCTGCCATCTCTAGGCTTAGGCTGGGCTGCATGGTTGGACCTTCATCCCTAAATGTAAATCGAATCTTGTTTGTAAATCTGTAAAATGATTTTTCCTCTAATGACCATGTAGGACCAGAGCCCATCACCTTTAGCACTTTTGAATTCAATTTAACACCTATTATTTAGATAAGTGATTTAAACAATACATTGACACTTGTCTGGCATACACCCATAAGTCACTTCACAATATGGACAGAATATTCATACTCCCACCTGCCCAGCTTCTCATCCCATCACCCCAGCCCCGGCCCCTGGGATGGCCCTCACGGCATTTTGCACACGAGAGGCTTTCCCTTGAATGGAGAGGTAAATTTAAGCATGTTTCCACATCTGTGCATGTACAATTTAGGGAGCCAAAGTCGGCCTGCCATAAATACCATAAATACTTAGGGGATTTTAAATGTGTCACTGACTAACTGAAAGTGAGTCATTCCAGGCTGCTGAGTCAGCCAAAGTAAGAGCTGATGCGATTTGAAGCCAGCAGGTCGGGGAGTTGGTGGACTATTTGGGGTGACTGCTAGTGGCAGGGTTTGCAGAATGGGAAGATCTTAGGAGTGGCTCCTATGGAAACGGCAAGAGTTTCCAAACCCACTCTCCCTACAGGTAACTCTTTGCTTCTGTGTAAGGGAATGCTTTTGCAACTATTTGGCTTTGTCACGGTTTATTTTGTTTTTTCCCTTGGCAACTGTGGGCAGAACTTGTTCTGGGTTTTCTGCCCTCTGGATTTGGGTGTGAGTGAATTTCCATTTTTGCTACTTGTAGATCATTGTCTAGCTTTGAGGAGGCAGTTTTGCAAGCATGGGCGGCCTATGCATAATGCCCCATGGAGGACATACCAGACATCTAATCACTGCCTCGTGGCAGCAAACGTAGCTTACCAATGTGCACTGCCTCACAGCCTTGCTGGAGCTGCAGATCCTTTCAGGAGCTTGCAGAAGATTTTTCAGCTTCTTTTACTTGAATATGAAAATAAGATTGCCAGGTAAAACACAGGTCACCCAGTTGGATCTAAATTTCAGCTAAACAACGAATCATATCTTAGTATAAATAAGTCTCAAATATTGCACGAGACATACCTACATAGTTGGAGAACATTTGTTGTTTAGCTTAAAGGCAAACTCAGCTGGGCATCCTGTATTTTTATTTGCTAAACCTGGCAACCTTAGTTAAAGAGACAAATACCTCATCCATATGATATCTTTTATGTGTGGAATCTAAAATATGGCACAAATGAACCTGTCTACAAAACAGAGACACGTGCACACATATAGAAAACAGACTTGAGGCTGCCCAGCGGCAGTGGGGAAGGGAGAGACACAGACTGGGAGTTTGTGGTTGGCAGATACAAACTATTGCACTTTGAGTGGATAAACAGCAAGGAACTATATCCAGTCTCCTGGATAAACCATAAGGGAAAAGAAGATTAAAAAAGAATGTGTATATGTGTTTAAGTGAGTCATTTTGCAGAAATTAGCACAACATTGTAAATCAACTGCATTTCATTAAAAAAATAGAAAATAAAAAAAAATTGGTGTGTGCAGCTAACGTGGGGCTGGCAGGAGGCAGGAAGGCTGCTCTCAGAGCAAATGGCCTCTGCCAGCTGGGTGGCGGCTGTCTGTAGCAGGAATAACTCCAGACCAAACAAACACACTCCAGCTGTTTGAGATTTTTTTAAAAGTTGGTGGTGGGGGGAGCAACCGAGGGCCGTTTTAGCTGTTACCACCCTTAGGGTCCTAGCTGCCAAGTACAGCCAGCTCACCTGAGGGACGGAGCAGGGTAGGAAGGGCAGAGTGGGGGTTCATCCCCAGAGGGAGAACCTCAGGGCTCACCTGGATCCGGAGAGAGCGATGGAAGCAGAAGAGAGAAGCCTTGACCCTTGAAGACAGCTCTGTGGAGCCCATCCCAGAATGCAGGAAGGTGAAGACAGGGCTGCAACAGCCTGGGTACCACCCATAGCCCTGAGCATGGGGCAGAGAGGATGCCAGATGTGGCGTCTGCTGCAGCAAGCACTCGTCTTCTTGGGAAGAAACACCTGGAAGATACTGTGACATCCTGAAGAGAATGTTTTCTACATCTCCTGGGTGGCAGGGCCTCCCTGTCAAGCCAGCCATGGAGAGAGGCAAGGATAAGGATCATCCTCACTGGCGGGGGATGTCCAGAGTGAATTCTGGTTGGAAACAAGGACCCGCTGGGTGACCTTGGGTGCAGCAGTTTACTCATCTGTTGCTTCAGTCTCTTCTGCTACAGGATAAGGTTAGAATCAATGGTGGGCTCTGCCACCTCTGATCCGTTATTCTCCTGGAAACTGCTCCAAGTTGGAACAGAGTTTCCCCAGTCAGGTTAGTTACCTACACCAGCTATAAGAAAGAATGAAATGACAAAGCTTAAAAAAAAGAAAGAAAGATAGAGGAGGGAAAGCTAATTTATTCCCTGCATAATTATCAACATTATTTCTCATCATTTGCCATCAGAAATTCATTCCCCTTGCTGAGGGATGGCATTCTGAATGTGACCCACATTAATAAATTGATGCAGAGGCAAGACAAAAATGTAGTTATAATGATTTTGGTATCTACAAGATGTCCATAGAGTCTGGAATCATAGATAATACTGTTTTACATTTTTTTCATATTGAAGATATTTGTGATATTATTCACCCACATTTCTGGAATGTGTGTATATATAATAATAAATAGTATATATTAAATATATACTTGTATAATATGTATAAATACATATATATATTTTTAGTGTGTGTGCACACACAAGTGTATGAGAGAAAAAATAAATATGGCAAATATTAATAATTAGTGAATCTTAAAAATAGTCAATGAAAGTAAATACAACTCTAGGTTTTCCACTGGTGTATTCAGGTAACTACTACTTAACCAGTCAAAATATTGCATTTGAATGGAAAAACAAGCTTTCAAATCAGTGGGGTATAAGAAATGATTGCAATATTTATGTTAGTTATTAAGGGCATTATTTATCTGCTAAGTTGTGTCCACCTCCTTTGCAGCCCCATGGACTGTAGCCTGCCAGGCTCCTCTGTCCATGGGATTTCCCAAGCAAGAGTACTGACGTGGGTTGCCATTTCTTTCTCTAGGGGATCTCCCCAGCTCAACGATCGAACTCACGTCTCCTGCTTGGCAGGTGGTTTCTTTATCACTGAGCTACCTGGAAGACTGTATTAAGGGCATTAAATATACAGAAAGGAGGCTTTATATGAATGCAAAGAATTTATGGAAAATATCTAGTTGTATTTTTATTTGTGTTCATTTTGTAACTTTACATTTGATATGAAAAGCATTTCTAATTTCTACATCACATCCTAGCAAAAATTGCAGGAATCCATGGGTTCACTCCTGGCTACTGACTGAATGGGCTAAACTGCGCCACCCAGAACTGATCAAGGCCTTGCTAATGCTTCTTGTTTATGAGCTACACCGGACTACTTTTCATTAAAACTGAAGCATCAACTCTGTGTTTAATTATTTTGATGAAATAATTCACCAAGTAAGGATTATTTGAAATCCATTTTCCCCTGAAGTTCAGTTCAATATTTGATTGCTGGAAGGTAGAGGTGGGGGTTATGTATAAAGCATGACGTTTGTCTCAGTAAGCTTGGGGTTCCAGAGGCTATAGGACACAGGTTGCATGAAGATTGCTGTTCTAGTTCTGGTGATGGAATTGGAAGCAGGGTCTTTTTTTTCTAAAGGAATGGATCTTCACGGAGCCACAAAAGGTATGGGTAAAACCGCAGTAAGCTTCAAAGCCATCTCCAGCCCTTCTGAGTAGAGCAAAGCTTGTTGTCAGAGAAGGAAGAAGGACCTGTTCTGACAGCCTGGAGTCACTGACTGTTACCCGGTATACCACCCAGGGCACATCCTACTGCTTTTGGGCTACCCTGCAGAGAAAGTCAGCAGGCCCTCTGTTTATTGAGGTCAGTGATGTAGTCCTGACCATATCAAGGGAGATCACCTTCCAGGGCCTGGGTTGCACTACCACAATAGCCCACTATCTTATAAAAATATATGGCAGAAAGTCCCACACTTATATTTCAAACATAATATTGGGGCCTAAATTTAAGCTCCTGTTGAGCAATCATGTTTCATCAGCCAGCTGTTTGTCTCAATACATTTGGAGGATTTTCCAGGCAAGAATACTTGAGTGGGTTGCCATTTCCTTCTCCAGGAGATCTTCCCAACCCAGGGATTGAACCCGGGTCTCCCGCATTGTAGGCAGACGCTTTACCGTCTGAGCCACTAGTGGAAGTCCATTTGGAGGGCAGTGTTTAATCTTTTGAGAAAGATAGGAAACAAAAATAGTTTAAGTCTCTTTAAGAAAGGAAAGTATTTTAATTAAAAAGAACTGTAGGACTTCCTGGTGGTCCTGTGGTTAAGAATCCGCCTGCCAGTGCAGGAGACACTGGTTCAATCCCTGGTCTGGAAAGATTCCACATGCCACGGGGCAGCTATGCCCATACACCAGTAACTACTGAAGTTCTCGCACCCTAGAGCTCCTGACCCAAAACACGAGAAATCACTGCAATGAGAAGCCCATGCAGCACAACAAAAAGTAGCCCCCACTTGCCGCAACTAGAGAAAGTCCATGCCCGGCAAGGAAGACCCACCACAGTCAAAAATATAAAATAATAATAATAATAATAAAAATAATAAAACAGTAGTCTTTCTAAAAAAAAAAAAAAGGAACTGTAAACAAACTCTTGCGCCTAAAGGTACATTTGTTTAATTGGACATTATATGCAAAGAATATCTCTTTGTTGGAAAGAGAAGGTGCTGCTGCTAACCAGTGCATATTTGCTAAATAATAGATAGGGTTAAGACAGTCTCGGTAAGAGAGACTGTCTGTATCTCTGGTGATAATTCTTTTTGGCTGTGTTTCTCAGTCATCCAGTGTAAAGCCATCAGAATTCTCTTGTTATCAAATTACTTTATGATGAAAGTTTTTTTTACCACATGAAATGTAAATGTCTTTTATTTGTTTGGATGTCAGTTATCATGAAACAGATGAAAAGTCACAAAATGCCAGGTAAGAAGCAGTAATAGATGAAAATGGTACTTGTTAATGACTGCAAATATAAATAAATTTAAAACAAGTTGTGTTTTCTCCTTTCCTATGAAAAGCTGTTTCTGGTTCTTCTAATGTTTTATAAAGTACATTATAATTTCTGGCATTTGAAACAGTAGCATGGTAAAAATAGGACTTTCAAAAATCTTAAAACCAAAACACAACAGGAAGATTTGTTTATGTTTCAACCACAATAAATCAAAGCAAAAGAATTTGAGTAGCAATCAGTAATGAGATATTTACAAATATAGCTGCCACTGCAATATTAAACCTTATTAATCATCCAGTAGTCTTATTATCTGTGTTAATATTAACATTTTCACTTTAGAGTTAATTTGTGTGGAAGGATAAAAAATAAGTAGTTATATCATTTAAGTTATAAATAAATCTGCTTTCCCTGGTGGCTTAGACGGTAAAGAATCTGCCTGCAATGCAGGAGACCTGGGTTTGATACCTGGATCAGGAAGGTGCCCTGGAAAAGGAAATGGCAACCCACTCCAGTATTCTTTCCTGGAGAATCTCATGGACAGAGGAGTCTAGCGGGCTACAGAGTCCATAGCGTTGCAAAGAGTCAGACATGATGAGCAATTCACCCTTTCACTTTCATAAATAAATCTATGACTCAGTAAGTTATGAAAGAGAAGAACTTAAAGTTTGGAAGATTCTGCGACACCATGGATTGTAGCCCACCAGGCTTCTCTGTCCATGGAATTCTCCAGACAAGAATACTGGAGTGGGTTGGCATACCCTCCTCCAGGTGATCTTCCCAATCCAGGGATTGAACCCAGGTCTCCCACATTGCAGGTGGATTCTTTACCATCTGAGCCACCAAGGAAACCCAAGAATCCTAGAGTGGGTAGCATGTCCCTTCTCCAGGGCATCTTCCCAACCCAGGAATCAAACCAGGGCCTCCTGCATTCCGCATTGCAGGCGGATTCTTTATCAGCTGAGCTACCAGGGAAGCCCCAATAGAAGCTAAAATTTTTAGCAGGTATAGCACAGAGGAAATGTAAAACTAAACCTTAAAATTGTTCATGTGAGCTCATATATACAAAGGAAATCTTTTCTAACTCTGCCTCTAAATAGCCCAGCTACAGTTATCCCAACACTACACTCAAGACAGATAATCTATCCTCCATCCCTATGCTTAATTTTCATACACGAGTATAGTATATTTCTCTGCGTTCTGGTCAACTACATAATATATCACCCTAAAACTTTGTTGTTGTTCAGTCACTAAGTCATGTCCGACTCTTTGAGACCCCATGAACTTCAGCACACAAGGCTTCTCTGTCCATCACTATCTCCCTGAGTTTCCTCAAACTCATGTCCATTGAGTCAGTGATGCTACCCAACCATCGCATCCTCTGTCGTTCCCTTCTCCTCTTGTCCTCAATTTTTCCTAGCATCAGGGTCTTTTCCAATGAGTCAGCTCTTTGCATCAGGTGGCTGAAGTATTGGATCTTCAGCATCAGTCCTTCCAATGAATATTCAGGGTTGATGTCCTTTAGGATTTACTGATTTGATCTCCTTGCAGTCCAAGGGACTCTAAGAGTTTTCTCCAGCACCACAATTTGAAAGCAACAATTCTTTGGTGCTCAGCCTTATTTATAGTCCAAATCTCATATCCATACATGACTACTGGAAAAGCCATAGCTTTGACTATATGCACCTTTGTCAGCAAAGTGATGTCTCTGTTTTTTAAAACACTGTCTAGGTTTGACATAGCTATTCTTCCAAGGAGCAAGTGTGTTTTAATTTCATGGCTGCAGTCATCATCCGCATTGATTTTGGAGCCCAAGAAAATGAAATCTGACACTGTTCCCACATTTTCCCCATCTCTTTGCTATGAAGTGATCGGACCAGATGCCATGATCTTTGAATGTTGAGCTTTAAGCCAGCTTTTTCACTCTCCTCTTTCACCTTCATCAAGAGGCTCTTTAGTTCCTCTTCACTTTCTGTCATTAAAGTGGTAAAATAACCCTAAAACTTAATGGCTTAAAACAACAATCACTATTATCTCTCATAGTTCTGGAGGTTAATAGGTTTGATTGAGTTGTTCTTGCTTTGGGTCTTTTTAGGGTTACAGTCAGATGTGGCTATGGTTGAAGTCATCATCTTTATTGTATATCATTTTTTGGGGGTGGGGGGCTGTGCCTTGCAGCTTGTAGGATCTCTGTTCCTTAACCAGGGATTAAACCCAGCCACGGCAATGAAGTGCTGAGTCCTAACCACTAGACCGCCAGGCACTTCCTAAAGTCATCATCTTTAAATGTCTGACATCTGGGATGGGATGTCTGGAACAATGGGGAGCTAGTTTGGTATGTCTCATTCCACATGGCTAGCTTGGGCTTCCTTACAGTATGGTGGGCTTAGGGTAACTGAATTTCTTAGGTGAGGGCTGGCATCATCCAGAGTGAGCATTCCAAGGCACCTAGGAAGAAGCTGTAGAAGTTCTTATGACAATCTTGGAAGCCCTACAGTCACTTCTGCTGTACTCTGGTAGTTAAAGCAGGTGCAGGTCAGCTCAGATTCAAGGACGGGGGAGGATACCTGCATGTACAGAGAGAGAAGAAATCGATGGCTTCGCAAAGCATGTTTCTGCCACAGGAATTAGTTCGTGTGTGATTAGAGAATGATGTCAGTCTAACCTAAAAGTCAAGCCAGTCATATCAGATTTTTCTAGGTGAGGAGCGCCAGAAGAGCAGGAGTAGAATCGAAACCTGCAGCAGAAAGGAAAACACTCCCACCACGCAGAGCTGTACTGGGAGTAGGATTCCTCTCACTGCGTTTTGTGAACATTGAAAATGAGCCGCTGCAGCAGGCTCTCTGTGGGAGCTCAGAGAGGCGGACCCCAGCTTTGTGTCACTTTCGGCTCCTGTGCCTGGGAAGTTCCTGGCTCAGAGCTGGTTCCGGCTGGATTGTCCCGGCAACCTCCTGGCTCTGCTCTAACTGAACAGTGGCCAGTATTGCCACTCAGTGTTTATGTGACTTTTTAATGTATACTCTGGTAGCCTCTAGCCATGTCTCGCTGCCTACATGTGTGGTCCAATGTGATTGCCAAGGTGCCAATGATTGTTTTTCTTAGCACTTTAGTCTCAAGGTTGCCTATCTTTTGAGTGGTCTCCCCAACTTTAGTTATCCCGTAAGCCCCATAACTTTCAATGTGTATTTTTGTAAAACACGAGGTTTTTCATTAAGGCACATTTCACATTATAGCAGACAAACCAGAACTATTTATTCTCCACCAATGAAAGCAGGTCTCTTTGGAGAGAAGCTGATTCCATTCTTGGGGTAACATTCTAGACAGACTTGGAACATTTATTGTCAGAAAGTAACGATGCTTTAGAAATTCTGGACAAAGATGGAGAAGCTAGCCTAAAGGAGGATTGATTGACCAAATTGCAACAATCTAAGTAGCAAAAACTAAAAATAAAACCAAAAATTATGGTTAATTAAAATATATTGAGTCATGAAAAGCCACAGTCAATAACGACATTCAAAGAAAAATAAGAGTTTTCTTTTCCAATAACAAGTGTTATATTTGGGTTGCATCTATTCAAACAAACCAAGATGTTATCATGTGTAAGGGCACACATTGCTTCAGGATGCAGATACATATACACACAAAGGCAGACAAAATACCTACCAAGAAAAGACTGAAAGATTTCGTGCCCAGGTTTGGGATGTCCTTGTTCATTACGGTGACTGAAGTATGCTTGTTATATTGAGTATGTTAAAGTATATAGAGTCTGCAGAGCCTTAGAATTCAGTAACACTTTCACTGCCCACAACACCTAGATTTTCAGATAGTAGTAGAACATTAACATGGATATTTGAAAAATATAAACTTGCTGGTTTGTGCAGAAACAATGTTTAGACAGTTTTTGCCCTCAACTTCTCATGAATATAAGACTTTCAGGCAACAGAAAGACAGCACACTTTCCTGCTACTTGCTAGTAAGACCTCCTATTGTAAGTCTGTGACCAGCCACTTTTTGATGACATAGTAATCTAGTTCTAGTGAAACTCATAAACAAAAGGAACTCCTTCTCCCCCTCTCACTTCCATCTCCCTTGGGTCTGAAAAACATGTAGCCTTGAGTCGAATGGATTTTGTCTTTCAAATGAACTGGAAATATGGCAATGTCTCTTAGCTTATATCTATCTGCCGTTTGGTGGTTCCAGCGGTTATTCCTTTGTTTTCTTCTTCACCCTGCATGGCCACTGAAAGAGCAAGATGAATCCTTCCCAAGGAGAGAAGGGGAAAGAGGCCTGAGGACTTACATCTTGAACCATTCTAGAGGGGTAGGGGAAATTTTTGTCAACTTGAACCAAAATGACTCTACTGAACCTGAAATAACATCAAAAAGACAAGTAAATGTGGCACTAGTTGCTTTTTTAAGAAAAGTATTTTAATGTTTCATATGTTGTTTGTACAGCCATGTGTCCAAGTTGTGTTTCATAGACTTAGAAACATGTAAAGGTTAATTGTGCCAGGGGTTTTCCCAATGTTTTCTTAGATGAAAATATTATGGAATTGTTAAGCTGATAAAAATTTGAGTTACTCTGCTAAAGAAATTAAAAAATGTTATCTTAATGAAAAGTGAGATGTTTGAAAGGTCATTTGTGTCATAATAGAACTAGAGGCATAATTGGAATAAGTGAAACTGGGGTAAAGGGTATCTAAGGAACTTAGGAATTCTGAAGTTTGAGTCAGTTTGGGGGCAGACCCCAAAGGTGAGACATTTTGGAAATCTGAAAGTAGCAGGCCTCAAATCTCACTCACATCAAGCAGCATTAGCCAAGCTTGTGTGTGTGTGTGTGTGTGTGTGTGTGTGTGTGTATGTACTGTCTGTTAGTTGCTCATTTGTGACCCCGTGGGACTGTAGCCTTCCAGGCTCCTCTGTCCAAGCAGGCATATTGAGAGGGGTTTAAAAAATTTTTTTTGAGCACTTGCTGAGATACAGACCTACTTAACTGCAATGCCTGTGACGTTTATGCTGCATTACCAGAGGCTTTTTTTGGGGGGAGGTGTGAACAAAAACAAACAAAAATAGTCAAGGCCATATATACTGTTTTTCTTCAATGCTGCTGAAATAGAAAGTAATTTTTCACTTTATAAAGTAACTGCAAACTCTGAGATGATTTTCAGCTTCATAGACCCTGTGCTGGTAATGAACTTCATCCAGCCCATAGAAGCGTCTCCAGTAGATCTCAGTCAAGCCATGTGAAGCCTTGTTTTCACCGGAGCACACAGCAGTATAGCAGGGGCTGGAGGGAGGAAGAAAGTGGTCCATTCTACTTGGGTGGAATGAGCTGAGAAAGGCTCCTGGGGGAGGTGACCTTAAACAGTGTCTCAAAAACAGCAGAGACATCTTCCAGGCAGAGGAGGTGGACTTAGCAGAAAGGCCAGATGTGCCCCTAAATGTGGGGAGCAGAGTGGGCAAGGGTGACATAGTCTGGTGTGTCTGTAACTGTGGATTTCAGAGTGAGGTACTGCACAGTGAGATAAATACCACATGAAAAGTCGGATGGAAAGTGGGGCCAGATCAATACTAAAGAGTTCATTTTCATTCATTTATTTAATAAATCCATATATCGAGAACCTATTAAATGCCATACCTTTAGGAGACAAGACACATTGTTGTTCTTGTGGAGATAAGAGTATAGAAGAGGCAGACAGACAGTAAATCAACCATCACACAAATAATTATTCAACTTTACTTGCGATAAGCTCTCCTCGTGAAGGACAATGCTTGTGTGATGAGAGTTTGCAACAGGAAAATCCAACTGAGTCTAGGGGTCCAGGGAGGCTTCCATGAGGAAGTGACAGTTAAGGCTGAGACTCAGGAAGGGTCTACTGAGCTTAAAGGGGGGCTTGTTTGGTGGCGAGGTGGTTGGCTGGGGTTGGAAAGAACACTGCAGGCAGATGCGATGTGGGCAAAGGTCTGGAGACAGGGAGTTACGTGGTACTATTAAAAAGAAAAAAAACAAAACAGAAAAGACTGCATCCACAAAGAACGGGAGCCATGTGATCACTCTTGGGTTTTAGGAGCCGCTCCCTGGCTGCAGTGTGGGAACGATAAAGGCGCAGAGGACCAGCGCTGAAGAAACCAGTCCGTGTGCTGTCATCACAGACCTGGGGCAGTGTCAAGGTGAGCACTGGAGCTGGGGCTGTGTGGACAGAGAGGATAGAACAGACTCGACAGATATCGAGGGGCTGGAAGTGATTGCACGCAATGAAACAATCAGATGTGGGCAGCAAGGAGAGGAAGACCCCCAGGTTCCTGGATGGAGCAACGGGGCAGATAGTGAAATGGAGGATCAGACTGGGGGTGGTGATGGAGAGGATCAGGGGCTGCTACTGCGTTTCACTTTGGACATGCTTAGACTGAACTCCCTATGAGGATATCCAAAAGGCAGCTGGATATGAGTTTAAAGTTCCCGAAAGATTTCAGAGCTGGAGTTACAGAAGCAGAAAATAACAATTAAAAGCCATGACAAGTAACAGCTCACTCAGGGAAAGAAAACAGAGAAGACAAGAGGGTCTGGGACCAAGCCAGACATAGCCAAAAATGACAACAGCATAGATATTTACCAGGCAAACAGAATGGTGGAGTACCTTTTTTTTTTTTACAAGAAACATAAATGTTCTTCCTGAAAATTAACTTTTAATTTACACTTTGTTCTACAAAATGGAGTCTCCATTAACATTTTTTTTAACAAATATTTAGAATTGCTCTGAATCCCTCCGGTTTTGTAGTTTTCTAATCAAACTCCAAAAAGCTATGCTGTTCTTTGTACAAAATTCATTAAAATCTCCTCAGGAGCTCCATCTAAGTGCTTCAATATGCACTAAAAATGTTATTTGAATCCCCTTTGATTTTCAGGTTGAACATCCTTGTGTTTGTCATAGCAGATCTGGTCCTCACATGGACAGCTAACTCCCATCAGGTTTCTCTGGGTCTGCATTTGAGTACAAAAATTGGAATCACCTTTTTTCTAACTGCAATACCATCAGTGTTAAATTTTAGTGTAAAATTTAATTGGAACCTTTGATGTTTAGGTATCTCAATGCTTCCTTACCTAAATGACCCATGTCTTGTGAATGGCAGTTTTATATTAGAATTAACTAAACATAGAGAAGAATTTAGAGAATCTAGTTCATTGATTCAGCTTTGAGTGCTGACCCCAGTCTTTATCACTGAAGTGCTCCTATGTGCTCAGTGAGCTGGCTTTATCTGGAAGCACTTGTAATAGTGGTACCTGGCTCTTGAAACCATCTTCCAAATACCCCTCCTGGCCCCTACCCCTTCACAAATGGTGTTTCACTTATAACCTTTCTGGAATCATTGTCCCCAAGAGGACATACACACCCCTCATTTGCGTCAGTGTCCATTCTTGTTGTCCTCTTCAAAATCTTGTTGTGAGGTTCTCAAGTTCTGCCCTGCAGTGACCTTGGAAGAAATACTGTTTTGAGCTGTGTCTATTCCTTGAACATAAAGTTCTTTACAAACATCTGCGTCTCCTTCACAACAGACACCTGTCAGGATCTGAGGAAACTTTGGCAGAGCAGGGTGGTATTTGCGGTAAAGCATCCACATTTGCAAATTCCAAGTCTCGAAGTGAGTACTGCCATTCCACTGCGCTGGGTTGAAGAGCTGAGATGTAATTGTAAATGGACATGCTTGGGACCTCCTCACTGCTCGGACTGCTGCCTGACGACTGGGGCAAGGAATCCTCATATTTAATGAAGTTAAAGGCAACTTCCAGGTGAGTCTCACACAAATGAGAGTCTGGGTCAGAAATGACAGTTTTCCCAAAATGATCTTCCTGATTTTCACATCTCCTCAGAGTCTTCTGGAAGGCGATGTTGTTCTCCGGACTCTCTAATGGCCTGACACTGTCCCTCCTCTCACAGGAGACCTGGTCCCCAGGGAGCTCCCCGGCTCTTGGGCTCTGCTCCCCACGTGCCTCCTCTTCCGCCACATTTCTCCAGTCTTCTGAACTTGTTGAACTCAGAGTAAATAAAGACCCTTCCTCAGAATCGGAGTCAGAGTCCACCGCGTACTGAGCGTCAGGAGTGTGCTTCTGTGTGGGCTCCTGGTAAGCTGGAGTCACCGGCAGGTCCCCGCCGCATCCTGCAAGGACGCCGAGTGGGGACGGGTCTCCCGCGTCACTGAGCGCGGCCGCCTCGTAGTGGGCGGGAGGTTGTCCCTCAGCACCGGCATCCTGGAGGCTCTGCTGCTGTGGGCTCTGCCCCTTCTCCTTAGAAAACTCCGAAGGGAAGTGTGGGGGAGCCCCTCTGCTCTCCGCCCCAGGGCTCAGCGCCTGTGTGCGCGCTGGCCTTTGGCAGAGAGGCGCTGTCGTTTCCCTGGGGCGGGGTGGGCCTAGTTCATTGGAATCCTTACGGTCTGAGCCAGGGCTGGTCTGCATTCCGGCAGCCACTGCAGGGATGCCCACTGAACGCTCACCGAGGGAAACTTGCCTGGCCACAGTGTCGGAGCTGCCTTCTCCAGGAACATCATTCCTGTAGATGTGGTCCCATCCCGCCAACGTGAGTTGGGTGCCACGGGCGTTTGGCAGTCCGTAGAGAACGCGCCGGGCTGCACTGTGATTTGGGGGCACCTTATCCATCCCACTTTCTGCCCCAGTGGGGACCCCGCGTTTTTCCCTGTCCTGCCGGCTGCCAGCCTCTCTTCTGCTTGGTGCCACTGTTCTTGCAGGAACCACAGCGGCACGTGGGGCCTGGTTCTCATAGAGGTTTAGATGGTGGACAGTTTGGCGCAGATCCATCCTCGGCTGCTGTAGGTTTACCGCACCTTCGATTTCATTGTAGAAGGCCTGGTTTGAATACACGTTCCCTGACGCTGAACCTGGACTTTTTCTCCGGCATCTCTGTTGCCACAGTCTGTCCATATAAGGCCTCGCAAAAGCCCCCAGGCAGAAAGCCACAAAGAACGTGATGAACACCGACAGGCAGACGGCCAGGACCAGGTCCTGGGAAGAGCCTTCCTTTCTGCCAGCAGCGTGCACATCCTCGGCCCTCCTAACCCGTTTTAGCAGCTGTCTCGGCCTGTCACCAACATCAGAGCCTGCAGTGTCCTTCTCCAGCATGGAATAGCGCGCTTCCGGGGCCCTCTCAGCTTTGCTCCCTATGATGGTTTTCATATGATTCAGATCAGCGTGAGGAAGGCGAGTCTCTCTGGACACTCTGCTTGTGAGGGTCCACCAGTGTGCATCCTCCTTCCCTAAGAATGGGAATGAGATTCAGTGATTTAAAAGCATCTGTGAGCCCTCAGTCCTTTATCTCTCTGTGTGGGTGCACAGGCACTTCAGTCCTGTCCTACTCTTTGCAACCCCATGGACTGTAGCCTGCTAGGCTCCTCTGTCTGTGAGATTCACCAGGCAAGAATACTAGAGTGGGTTGCCATGCCCTCCTCCAGGGGATATTCCTGACCCAGGGATCAAACCCACATCTCCTGACTTGCAGGCAGATTCTTTACCACTGAGCCACCAGGGAAGCCTCAGTCCTTATCTAGCTAGATTTAAAATCTGTTTTATATGATTAGCAGTTTTACTGGCTGATTGATTGGTTGGTTGTCTGATGCCAACAGTGTGTGCAAGGCTCTGTGCACATTTACACGAGGCTCTCAGGCTCGGGTCTGAGGCTCCAAGGCCCAGAGGCTGTGTTTCTGAGGCTTCCTGACTGACTCCTGCCCACAGGAGGAGGGAAGCCAGGCTGTGGGTACAGTCACGTTGCCCCTCCTCTCTCCATATCCTTACCTACTTACTGCACATCTGTAAGGACATTCTATCAGCCCCCTGCAAAATCTGCCTTGGCCTCACCTGTGTTTGTTATATCATCTCCTCACCTTCCTCAGTGCTGGTAAACAGCAAAAATATTCAGGTTTTTCTATTGGTTCCTGACATTCTGCCCTCCACACTCGGAAGGCTGGTGTGGCTTTTACAGAGTGATGAAACAAGTGTGGCTGACACCATTAAGACTTCTCTCATCATTATGGATTTCTCCTAAACCCGTTAAGCATGGCCATGTCTCTACTCAATAGCAGTCCTGAGTAGAGCAGAGGCCAGAACTCATTAAAAAAAAAGAGAGAGAGAGAAATCCATTTCTCTCTTTTTTCCCAGTTAGGAGTTTGATTTTAGATTTAGCCAAGATAGTTCATAACAACAGTGCTCAGTACTCAGTTGTGTCTGACTCTTTGCAACCTCATGGACTGTAGTTGCCAGGCTCCTCTGTCCATGGGATTTCCCAGGCAAGAATACTGAACTGGGCTGCCATTTCCTTCTCCAAGGGATCTTCCCAACCCAGGGATCGAACCCACATCTCCAGCATTGGCAGGCGGATTCTTTACTGCTGAGCCACCAGAGAAGCCTGATAGTTAATAGTGGGGAAAAAAAAAAAACCAACCTTTCCAGAATATTCAATTCCAGTCACATATTTTAGCAGTTTGGGAGAGTGACAGATTAAAAAGCAAAGAAAAATATACTTTTGAAATTTGTGTGTTTTGTTTATGTTATATCTTCAGAGGGGTAGCAAGTATCTTAAATCATTATGGTTCAAGTTTTAGAAGTTCCTTGATTATTTTGTTACTCTTTTGGATAAAAATATGACATCTGGGGGTTGTAGAGAAACATTCTCTCTTTGTGAAATTTCTGGTTTTGACCAAATCCAGTGGTTCCTGGCCATGTGAAGAAAATTGTTCATGAATTGAGGAAAACAGGCACCAACAATTGTTCTGTGATATAGCCCAACGATGACTAATGCACTCTTGCTCCTGAGGTGGCTGTCATTGTTTCAAGTGTCACTAAATGTTTTGTGTACTTTTTTTTCCTGTTTAAATGGAACCACTTCTGAGAGGAGAGGAACTACTGACTTACCTAAGGACTCACTGCAAATGGCATTCCACCTTTTCCTCCAGGACGCAGAAATAACATTTTGGAAGACTGCCAGGCTGTAGTCACACTGCCATGGGTTATCAGCCAGGTCAGCCTCCAGGTGGGGAAGTTCTAGAGCCATGACTACCACTGGCAGGATGGCTGTCAGCGCATTGTTTCTGAGGTCTACCATCTGCTCAAGAAAGAAACAAAAATTTAGGACAGTCTGTGAATAAAGACATTTGGAGACAAATGAGTTACAGATATGGTCTATATCTCTATGGAAGCAATATGAATTACCCACTGATTTCAGAGTCAGAGACTACTGGGTTTAAATCTCTGCTCTGCCCCTAAGAACTCTGTGAGACTCAGCAAATTGTTGACTCTCAGTGAGTCTACCTCCCAGGGTTGTTCTGAAGATTAAATATATGAGAAATCTTTAAGTCTGGAGCCTTTATTAGAAGCCCAATCACTTTCCCTTCCTTTTTTCCTAAGAGTTGTGATTTGTAATGCTAGATATAATATAGACTCCCAATTCTTATCAAGATTTGGAATTAGGTACCAGGTTTAGAATGTCTAGAAGCCCTATAATCTTGAAAGTGGCAGAAAATATTGGATGATGAGGATAGAGTCCAGAAGAACAACTGTGGTTGAACAGAAGGAGCAAAGAGGATTCTTTTGCATCAAGTATTATTTTAAATGTTGTTGTTCAGTCGCTTAGTTGTGTCTGATTCTTTGTGACCCCATGAACTGCAGCACTCCAGGTTCCTCTGTCTTCCACTATCTCCCAGAGTTTGCTCAAATTTGTGCCCTGAGTTGATGATGCTATCTAACCATCTTATCCTCTGCTGTCCCTTCTCTTTTTGCCTTCTATCTTTCCCAGCATCAGGGTCATTTCCAATGAGTCTGCTCTTCACATCAGGTGTGAAGATAAGATGCTACCTTATCTTAAAGGCAGTATATTTCTCTGCATCCATGGCTACACAGTATACACAAAATGACTGCTTTTCCTAGTCTCACATGAAACAAAAGGGAATGTGGGGAACAAAAGGGACTCAGTGATTCTAGAAACACAGAGCAGGATCTGCTGAAGTTGGATCTGGCAGCGGAGTTATGGGGTAGGGGAAGCAGAGTGAGGTGTAGCTCTCGCTGCTGTCTACAGAGCATTGCTGTTGTGTACCAGGCATTTTACTGGGTGCTTTACATGCCGTATCTCTGACCCTCCAAACAGCTTTGGCATCTCCCCTTTACAAAGGAGGAAACTGGACAAGGTCACAGTATATCCCACATAGTCCCTAGTCCTAGAACTTGGTACCCACATGCTCAGAAAATAATGGAGGAATGAACAAACGAATGAATGAGTGGCAGAGTTAAAGTCTGATCCGCCTCTGCCGCTGGGTGCCTTCTATTCCAGAATACAGCCTCTGGGAGCCTGAGTTCTCACTGCCCTGAAGTGAAGGGCTAGGCAGAGGAGGCCTGGAGAGTGAGGCACCAGAGTGGGATCATGGGGTTTGAAAGCAAATCATAAATGCCAACTTTGCTGAAAAGTAAAAAGAGGGCCATGGATAAAAACCTCAGGTCAATTGTTTAATAAACATCAGGGAAAAAGCAGCACTGGCATCTTAGGTTATATAAATTCTTAAGAAAAGCTGACTCAAACACTCAGACAACACCATAACCAATACTCAGCAGCGAAGGGGACCTTTGCATTGTTGAGTAACCAAGCCCTCTTAACTATTAAAGGAAGGTTGTCAAAAATAGGAAATGAGATTTGGAAGACATACACAAAACAACTTTGCTTTGGCCTGGCCTTGCCTAGGATCAATAGCTTTCTGTGTACACCCTTCTCATCAACAGGTGAAATATCCTAATGTTTTGGTGGGTATTTTCTTCTTCGTGCACATCTGCTTTTTCATCCTAGCAGCTATTATGTTACAAATCATGAAACTGAAATCAAAACAGAAAAGAGGACAGAAAGCTAATAAAATGATTCAGGAGGGGTAATTTCTGAGAGAAGATGAAAACAGAATAGACCAATTTGGCTAAAGAAGTGACCATTCACCATCATTTGAAAGGAATGTACATTATATTGTAGAGAGATTGGGAGAAGCATGTAATGTTGGTAACAAATCACTATGCTAGGAAGAATGGCATGCAAAAAGGAAGGCTAATTTGAAATGCCAATGAAACATTTTCATTCTATCTAAACATGAGGATGGATTTATGCTTTAAAAATCTATCTGCTTCTGAAAAGATTCCCACATGGGAAGACACAAAATATAGTGCAAGTATTAAATATATCATCTGGGGAAAAAAACAGCATCCATTTTAATATTCAGCTTTCTGGTACCAAAGATTCTCATCATGTCCCCAAACCAGTTTTTAGAGTTATTGCTGAACATGCAGAAAGGATAAGAGAGAAGGAGAAATTGCATGATTCTGGGCAACTCAGGTAATTTAGAATTACAGATGATTTAAACATTCTTGGGCTTATTTTTTCGTCCGCCTGTAGCATCTATTACCTGTGAGCTGCAGAAGACTTTTATTTATAAGCACAATAAAAATGCACAGGAAATAAAACAGGCATAGGGAAATTATATATATAAATATAATCAGCATGGGCTTCCTTGGTGGGTCAGTGGTAAAAGAATCTGCCTGCAATGCAGGAGATGCAAGAGATGTGAGTTCAATCCCTGGGTTGGGAAAATCCCCTGGAGGAGGGCATGGCAACTGACTCCAGTATTCTTGCCTGGAGAATCTTCATGGACAGAGGAGCCTGGCGGGCTACAGTTCATGGGGTCACAAAGGGTCGAACATGACTGAAACGACTGACACTCACACACACACACATCATCAGTGTACAACATACTAAGTGAGGTTCCCAGGCAATCTGACAACATTTCTGTGGTGAACTGTGGAGTGCTGCCAAGTTAAGTAGACTTTCTCATCTGCTCTGATAACTACTATGGCAGACAGGTCCCCAGAAAACCTTCCCCACATTCACATCCTTTGAGTCATCGCCTCCCCTTGGAGGGAGAGCGGTGAGACCTCTCTGCTTTGCATCTGTTTTTTTTTGGAAAGTATATCTTTTAAGTTTATTATAAATGTTAATGCTTCATACAGGCAAAATCTATGTAAAATATCACAAATGTACATAGTTTATTTATTTTTTCCTTTATTTATATTAGTTGGAGGCTAATTACAATATTGTAGCGGTTTTTGCCATACATTGACATGAATCAGCCATGGATTTACATGTGTTCCCCATCCTGATCCCCCCTCCCGCCTCCCTCCCCATCCCATCCCTCTGGGTCATCCCAGTGCACCAGCCCTGAGCACTTGTCTCATGCATCCAACCTGGGCTGGTGATCTGTTTCACAATTGATAATATATACATGTTTCAATGCTATTCTCTCAGATCATCCCACCCTCGCCTTCTCCCACAGAGTCCAAAAGTCTGTTCTATACATCTGTGTCTCTTTTTCTGTCTTGCATACAGGGTTATCGTTACCATCTTTCTAAATTCCATATATACCCGTTAGTATATTGTATTGATGTTTTTCTTTCTGGCTTACTTCACTCTGTATAATGGGCTCGTTTCATTCACCTCATTAGAACTGATTCAAATGTATTCTTTTTAATGGCTGAGTAATATTCCATTGTGTTTATGTACCACAGCTTTCTTATCCATTTGTCTGCTGATGGGCATCTAGGTTGCTTCCATGTCCTGGCTATTATAAATAGTGCTGCAATGAACATTGGGATACACGTGTCTCTTTCAGTTCTGGTTTCCTCAGTGTGCATGCCCAGAAGTGGTATTGCTGGGTCATATGGCAGTTCTATTTCCAGTTTTTTAAGAAATCTCCACACTATTCTCCATAGCAGCTGTACTAGTTTGCATTCCCACCAACAGTGTTAAGAGGGTTCCCTTTTCTCCACACCCTCTCCAGCATTTATTGCTTGTAGACTTTTGGATAGCAGCCATCCTGACTGGCGTGAAATGGTACCTCATTGTGGTTTTGATTTGCATTTCTCTAATAATGAGTGATGTTGAGCACCTTTTCATGTGTTTGTTAGCCATCTGTATGTCTTCTTTGGAGAAATGTCTGTTTAGTTCTTTGGCCCATTTTTTTGATTGGGTCGCTTATTTTTCTGGAATTGAGCTGCAGGAGTTGCTTGTATATTTTTGAGATTAATTCTTTGTCTGTTGCTTTGTTTCCTATTATTTTCTCTCATTCTGAAGGCTGTCTTTTCACCTTGCTTATAGTTTCCTTTGTAGTGCAAAAGCTTTTAAGTTTCATTAGGTCCCATTTGTGTATTTTTGTTTTTATTTCCAATATTCTGGGAGGTGGGTCATAGAGGATCTTGCTGTGATTTATGTCGGAGAGTGTTTTGCCTATGTTCTCCTCTAGGAGTTTTACAGTTTCTGGTCTTACATTTAGATCTTTAATCCATTTTGAGTTTATTTTTGTGTGTGGTGTTAGAAGGTGTTCTAGTTTCATTCTTTTACAAGTGGTTGACCAGTTTTCCCAGCACCACTTGTTAAAGAGGTTGTCTTTTCTCCATTGTATATTCTTGCCTCCTTTGTCAAAGATAAGGTGTCCACAGGTGTGTGGATTTATCTCTGGGCTTTCTATTTTGTTCTGTTAATCTATATTTCTGTCTCTGTGCCAGTACCATACTGTCTTGATGACTGTAGCTTTGTAGTAGAGACTGAAGTCAGGCAGGTTGATTCCTCCAGTTCCATTCTTTCTCAAGATAGCCAATAGCTTTGGCTATCAGAGGTTTTTTGTATTTCCATACAAATTGTGAAATTATTTGTTCTAGTTCTGTGAAAAATACCATTGGTAGCTTGATAGGGGTTGCATTGAATCTACAGATTGCTCTGGGTAGTATGGTCATTTTCACAATATTGATTCTTCCTATCCATGAACATGGTATATTTCTCCATCTATTTGTGTCCTCTTTGATTTCTTTCATCAGTGTTTTATAGTTTTCTATATATAGGTCTTTTGTTTCTTTAGGTAGATATATTCCAAAGTATTTTATTCTTTTCATTGCAATGGTGAATGGTATTGTTTCCTTAATTTCTTTCTGTTTTCTCATTGTTAATGTATAAGAATGCAAGGGATTTCTGTGTGTTAATTTTATATCCTGCAACTTTACTATATTCATTGATTAGCTCTAGTAATTTTCTGATAGAATCTTTAGGGTTTTCTATGTAGAGGATCATGTCATCTGCAAACAGTGAGAGTTTCACTTCTTCTTTTCCTATCTGGATTCCTTTTATTTCTTTTTCTGCTCTGATTGCTGTGGCCAAAACTTCCAAAACTATGTTGAATAGTAGTGGTGAGAGTGGACACCCTTGTCTTGTTCCTGACTTTAGAAGAAATGCTTTCAATTTTTCACCATTGAGGATAATGTTTGTTGTGGGTTTGTATATATAGCTTTTATTATGTTGAGGTATGTTCCTTCTATTCCTGCTTTCTGGAGGGTTTATATCATAAATGGATGTTGAATTTTGTAAAAGGCTATTCTTGCATCTATTGAGATAATCATATGACTTTTATCTTTCAATCTGTTAATGTGTTGTATTACATTGATTGATTTGTGGATATTAAAGAATCCTTGCATTTCTGGGATAAAGCCCATTTGGTCATGATGTATGATCTTTTTAATATGTTGTTGGATTCTGTTTGCTAGAATTTTGTTAAGGATTTTTGCATCTATGTTCATCAGTGATATTGGCCTGTAGTTTCCTTTTTTTGTGGCATCTTTGTCTGGTTTTGGTATTAGGGTGATGGTGACCTCATAGAATGAGTTTGGAAGTTCACCTTCTGCGATTTTCTGGAAGAGTTTGAGTAAGATAGGAGTTAGCTCTTCTCTAAATTTTTAGCAGAATTCAGCTGTGAAGCCATCCGGTCCTGGGCTTTTGTTTGCTGGAAGATTTCTGATTACAGTTTCGATTTCTGTGCTTGTGATGGGTCTGTTAAGATCTTCTATTTCTTCCTGGTTCAGTTTTGGAAAGTTATACTTTTCTAAGAATTTGTCCATTTCTTCCAAGTTGTCCATTTTATTGGCATATAGCTGCTGGTAGTAGTCTCTTATGATCCTTTGTATTTCTGTATTGTCTGTTGTTATCTCTCCATTTTCATTTCTAATTTTATTGATTTGATTCTTCTCCCTTTGTTTCTTGATGAGTCTGGCTAACAGTTTGTCAATTTTATTTATCTTTTCAAAAAACCAGCTGTTCAGAGACATTACTTTGCCAATACAGGTCCATCTAGTCAAAAAAAAAAAAAAAGAAAAAAAACAAAGAAAAAAAAGAAAGGAGATTGACAACTTTGAAATAAAAATTTCTGGGATCTCCAACAGTAGGGGAAGGACTGTGGATAGCTCAAAGAAGAAAATACTGTATTTCATGATCAAAAGCCATTGGGAATTTTAATGGTTAATTTAAAAAATAAAAGATATATATGACAATTTAAAAAAAATAAAATAACTCATTTTACAGAAAAACATAATGAACACTTCAGGATTTTTGGAAAAATAACTGTAACTGATTTGGACAATTATATTAATGAATAAAAAAATACCTCAAAAAAAAAAAGAAAAAAGAACAAAAACCCAGCTTTTAGCTTTGTTGATTTTTGCTATGGTCTCTTTTGTTTCTTTTGCATTTATTTCTGCCCTAATTTTTAAGATTTCTTTCCTTCTACTTACCCTGGGGTTCTTCATTTCTTCCTTCTCTAGTTGCTTGAGGTGTAGAGTTAGGTTATTTATTTGACTTTTTTTCTTGTTTCTTGAGGTAAGCCTGTATTGCTACGAACCTTCCCCTTAGCACTGCTTTTACAGTGTCCCATAGGTTTTGGGTTGTTGTGTTTTCATTTTCATTCGTTTCTATGCATATTTTGATTTCTTCTCTGATTTGTTGGTTATTCAGAAGCGTGTTATTTAGCCTCCATATGTTGGAATTTTTAATAGTTTTTTTCCCCTGTAATTGAGATCTAATCGTACTGCATTGTGGTCAGAAAAGATGACTGGAATGATTTCAATTTTTTTGAATTTACCAAGGCTAGATATATGGCCCAGGATGTGATCAGGAGAAGGTTCTGTGTGCACTTGAGAAAAAGGTGAAAGTGATTGTTTTGGGGTGAAATGTCCTATAGATATCCATTAGGTCTAGCTGGTCCATTGTGTCATTTAAAGTTTGTGTTTCCTTGTTAATTTTCTGTTTAGTTGATCTATCCATAGGTGTGAGTGGGAGTAAAGTCTCCCACTATTATTGTGTTCTTGTTAATTTCCCCTTTCATACTTGTTAGCATTTGCCTTACATATTGCGGTGCTCCTATTTTGGGTGCATATATATTTATAATTGTTATATCTTCTTCTTTGATTGATCCTTTGATCATTATGTAGTGTCCTTCTTTGTCTCTTTTCATGGCCTTTATTGCAAAGTCTATTTTATCTGATATGAGTATTGCAACTCCTGCTTTCTTTTGGTCTCCGTTTGCGTGGAATATCTTTTTTCAGCCCTTCACTTTCAGCCTGTATGTGTCCATTATTTTGAGGTGGGTCTCTTGTAGACAGCATATATAGGGGTCTTGTTTTTGTATCCATTCAGCCAGTCTTTGTCTTTTGGTTGGAGCATTCAATCCATTTAAATTTAAGGTAATTACTGATAAATATGGTCCCATTGCCATTTACTTTGTTGTTTTGGGTTTGCATTTATACAACCTTTCTATGTTTCCTGTACAGAGAAGATCCTTTAGCATTTGTTGAAGAGCTGGTTTGGTGGTGCTGAATTCTCTCAGCTTTTGCTTGTCTGTGAAGCTTTTGAATTCTCCTTCACATCTGAATGAGATCCTTGCTGGGTACAGTGATCTGGGTTGTAGGTTATTCTCTTTCATTACTTTAAGTATGTCCTGCCATTCCCTTCTGGCCTGAAGAGTTTCTATTGAAAGGTCAGCTGTTATCCTTATGGGAATCCCCTTGTGTGTTATTTGTTGTTTTTCCCTTGCTGCTTTTAATATTTGTTCTTTGTGTTGCTTTGCTTCTAACAAATAGACTCTGCTGAAAGCAGTGAGACCTCTCTCCCATGATCACATTCCATGAGCCTGTAATGTTCTTGCAAGCAGGCTTTCTCCTTTGGGCGCTGAAGCCAGCTGCCACGCCGTGTCCTGCTGCGCGGAAGCCCACATGGCACAGAAAGAAGCGCAGGCTGACGCTGACAGCCAGGAAGGAACTGAGCCTTCAGCCTGATAGCCCAGGCGGAACTGAATCCTGCCAATAACCACGTGGGCTTGGAAGTGAATCATTCCTCAGCTGGGCCTTCAGGTGAGACTCTAGCCTTGGCCAACATCTTGACTGCAATCTCTTGAGACACGTTCAGCAGAGGCCCCAGCCAAGCCTTGCCTGGATTGCTGATCCACAGAAGGTGAGATAAATACATGTGTGTAGTTTTAGATTGCTAAGTTTGCAGTAATTTGTTACACAGCAATAGATAACTTACACATGTATGCATGATCATCATCTATCCATTCATTCCTTTGTTTATTCACCAAGAGTTCGCAAATACATGGTATGTACTGGATAGATGTTAAGCACTAGAAAACAAAATAGACATAATGTATGTCCTCAAAGGGGCTTCCCTGGTGGCTCAGTGGTAAAGAATCTGCGTGCAATGCAGGAGACACAGGTTCAAACCCTTGGGCCGGGAAGATCCCCTGGAGAAGGAAATGGCAACCTACTCCAGTATTCTTGCCTGGGAAATCCCAGAGACAGAGGAGCCTGGCATGGGGTCACGAAAGAGTCGGACATGACTTAGCGACTGAACACACACACCCATACGTTCTCAAAGAGCTCTGCACCTAGTAGAAGGATTATAGGGACACAAGCATTAACAGTTAACCATACCTAAAATGAAATAATTTCAGACTCCATATGTACAATAAGGAAAAATCACAGCCTATTAAATATGTATAAAGGGAATGAATTCAATCTAGAGGCCCAGGGAAGGCTTCCTTGAGGAAGTGATGTTGGAAGGATTAGTAAGAGTTCACGCTTTCAGGCAAAAGGGTTAGCAAGATGGGAGGGCTTGGGGTGAAAACTGGGCAGGAAAGCAGTTAGCAAGAGGAGTGTGGCTTGAAATGAACCTGGAGGCGCAGGCAGGGGCCAATCAGATTTGTATGTTAAAGGAGTAGGGCATCCTGGCCACTTGAGAATTTCTATGTGTAGTCTATGTTTATAAAGGACTGACTGTATTCCAAATATTTTAATAATTTTTATATTGACTCCATTCTAAGAGATAGTATTTGAGTATACTAGGTTACGAAACATATTACTAAAATTAAATTTACCTGCTTATTTTTACTTCTTAAATCTAGTTACCAAGAACATCTAAAATTGCCTATGTGGCTCACGTTGTTTTTATTGGATGATGGTGGTCTATGTAAAGAATGGGGGTGTGTGGTGCAGGTCACAGGCACAGGGGCTTAGGCTGCTCCTAAGCCATCTCTGGGCTTCCCTGTAGCTCAGACAGTAAAGAATCTGCCTGCAATGTGGGAGACCTGGGTTCGATCCCTGGGTGGGGAAGATTCCCTGGAGGAGGTCATGACAACCCGCTCCAGCATTCCTGCCTGGAGAATCTCCAAGGACAGAGGAGCCTGGCGGGCTGCAGTCCACGGGGTCACAAAGAGTCGGACACGGCTGAGCGATGAAGCACAGCACAAGGCATCTCTGGGGGCCACACTGCAGGCCACGTTGGTACTTCTGAAGGAGCACCGAGGAGAGATTTTACGGTATCTCCTAAAAGAGGGGAGGTGGGAGAAAGGGGCTTGGAGGAGAAAGGGCTAGAGCTGTCAGAACTAGAGCAGGGCTCCAGGAGTTCTCACACTCACAGCTGTCTGCATGTCAGGACCTTGGTGAGATGCACTGCAGGGTGCCCGAGACAGGCAGCAGGGCTCTAAAGGGTGACACTGGTCCCCCCTACACCGCTCTGATGTTTAGAACCATGTGTGGCATGTGGTATGTGTGATGCAAGTATATGTTGGTATCATTATAGTTTGTATTATTTTGTGTCCAGTTTTGGTGTGGAGGCACCAGGGTCACTGGCCTTCTGAGATTCCTGTGGTCCTGGGCCCAACGGGTGAAGAGCCCATGCAGGCCCATAGCATCCCAAACTGCATCAAACACCAGGGATATTTGACTGACCTTGTAGTTTACGGAGGGAGCCTTGCTAATAACAGATTCATTTTCTTGCCAATTGGTAAGTGAAAGCTTGAAGCTGGGTTTAATTTGACTTAGGAAAAATAATGTGCCTATTCTCGCTGCTGAGTATTAATGTTCAAATAAAATTCATGTCCACTACTGAGGCCTGGGAGTTTTGAGGCAAGAGAGAGACTTCAACTTTTTAAGGGGAATCTTAAAATAGACTTATATGTTTTGATTAGTAGCCAGTACTACTGGGCATGTAGAAACTCTTCAATGAAAATATTCTTCTAATATAGTTGCCTGTAGGTCCACATATTTGAGATGTTATAAACTTTATTTTCTAACCTGTAATTTTTTTAGGTCCTTGAAGGCTTCTGGATGAATTCTGAATATCCTGTTGCTCTTTAAATGGAGGTTTTCCAGTTGCAGACAGTTATGAAAATCAGACAAATCAATTTGTGATATCCTGTTGAATGACAGATCCAAACTCTGTAATGACTTCAGTTTCCATAGTCCTGTTAAAATTAAAAAGCAGATTGAAATATCAATCTGATATTTATTGTAGCATTGTTTATAATGGTAGAAAACTGGATACAACTTAAATGGTTCACAACAGAGAAACAGGCAAACAAAGGATAGTCTATCAATACTATAAATACCGTGTGGCCTTAAAAGAGAACGGGGTAGGCCAGTATGAATTGACTGAACAGGAAGGTAAATGTTAATTTTCAGAAAAGTATGGAGTATAATTCTAATGTTTTTGCAAAAGAAGAACCAGATACATACGTTTTGAGAGAGCAGAAAAGAAGGCCTGGAAGGAGATGAACTAAGGTACCAGTTGTATTTACACTTTGGAGCAGGGTGGTGAAGAAAGGCGAAACTATGCTTTTATTTTATACACTTTGAATTCTTTCTTTATATGAGCATGTGCTAATTTGGGGGCTTCCCAGGTGGCGCTAGTGGTAAAGAACCTGCTTGCCAATGCAGCAGACATAAGAGATGTGGGTTCAGTCCCTGGGTGGAGAAGATCCCCTGGAAGAGGGGATGGCAACCCACTCCAATATTCTTGCCTGGAGAATCCCATGGACAGAGGAGCCTGGCAGGCTATTGTTTTCAGGGTCACAAAGAGACCAACACCACTGAAGCTACTTAGCATGCATGCACATGCTAATTTTATAAGAGCACCAGTAAAAAAATCTAACCTGGATTGAATGAGATAATTATAATACTTGCTTATTTGATTGACCTGTGGGTAAAACTGGATGATCTTGCTATGGTCATAGAGAAAAAAGTTGTTTTGATGCTTCATTTACATGGATGAGTTCTTCCCCTTTTCAGTTATTATTATTCTATTTTGTAGTTATATCTTTTAACTACTTATTGTTGACAAGTATTTTCTAGAAATTCTTATATTAGGTAATGTATTACAGCTAGATATTTTACTTTCTGGCAAAATCATCTAATTGAGTGTTGGCCTCTGCCTTTGTATTTCACTTGATTCCAGAAGTAACCATTTGGCACTGAAGATAAACGTTGAGAATGAGGTGCTAGCCATAGCAGTCTTCCAAATTTGATTTCCCATATGAGTCTCACAAGGAAGCCGCATTTTTACATTTCCTTCTGCTCTGTTCTCACATGTAGTCTGTGTCTTTAACAAATCTCTACATAGCAGATCATGTTGGTTCGATTCCAGAAGGGTTTATTTCTTGTCTGCTGTCTGCAGAGTACTTACTATAAGACTGATTATGCTGAGAGACGATGACTTAATTGAAATGGCTTCACATCTATGCCCTCACGTGTTCATTTCAGCTTACAGACTGAGCAAGAGATCACAAGGACGACAACCCAGTCAAAATATAACGAGCAAGGCACTCGGTGCCGGGGACGACGACAGCAGAGAACCCTCGTGCCGGGTCACATGACAAAGCACACACACGGGAAAGAGCGATTCGTTACACAGTGCAGTTACACCCCCACCAATAAAACCATCTTTGGTTGTCAGTCTCTCCACCAGATGATTGGTCCCTTCAGGGCAGAATTCACATCTTTGTGAACACTTGTAAGGCCTGTTGTATGATACACATTCTATAGGCTAGAGGTCACAGTGGTTGACCTGCACAGAAATTTACAAGTTGTGGAGCCAACATTAAAGATTCAATACAAATATGTACATTTCTAACTTTTCTTGAAAACCTGGAAGTCTCAAATGGCACAAAACATTTGGCTGGAGCTGAATGAAGGCTGCCTGCTTTGGATGGGACATGTGCTTATAGATGAATATGATGTCTCTATCAAAAATAGGAAGACAAGGAATAGGCCAAGAAGCCCTCATGCTTAGAACAATGAGAGACCGCCAAGGTTAATATTCAGCGGGCACAGGCTGAATACTTATGAATACAACATGAGAAACACGTCCATACTGGCTCATGAGCAGCTGCCGCTGAGCCCTTGCGTGCACTGCCCTGGGCACCGGACTGACTGCGTCCTCCCTCCCCCTCCCTCCCCCAGAAAGATTCCACTCCACCAATACAGCCAGGAGGCTTCCAACTTGGGAACCCAGGCGAAAGGCCATTTGTTAAACGTTGTGAATGTAACCTCTGGGGAAAACCTGTTTCTTTGTGGAATGAATATCCCTATATGTTTTAATATGCAGACATATGGGCCTTGAGGAAAAAATGCCACACAGAAACTTAGATGAAGGAGTTTCTTAACATTTTCATGAGATTTCCTGGCCTGTACAGGGATGTAAGCTCATGGTTGCTACTATATCTAGTGCTTAATCGAATTGAATAAGTACCCCAGGAGTTCAGTGATGAGGGAGACCACATCGATCAATTGACAGGGGGTGTTGAAACCTCCACCTCTAACCGTGGATTTGAAATGCAGCTGGACCTTGTGGGGCCTTCTCAGAGACAGGGCCCTGTGTTCCTGACCTCTCATCTGAATAGAAAAGCTTTAGCCTCCTAGGCCTTCCCCAAGTTCCAACCAGCAAATTTAATCAGAGAAGTGAGAAAATGTAGAAACCAAGGAAAACAATCAAGTAAGACAAAATAATAACAGTTTATAAAAACAGAATGATCATATGATCCAGCAATCCTACTTCTGGGAATATACTCAGACAGAACTATAATTCAAAAAATACATGCACAGTTATGCTCATAGCAGCACTGTCAAAAGAGCAAAAGCAGGCAAACAACCTAAATGATCCATCAACAGATGAAGACAGAGAAGATGTGGTACGTGCATACAATGGGATACCACACAACCATAAAAAAGGATGAAACAATGCCATTGGCAGCAACATGGATGGACCTAGAAATTATCATAAGTGAAGTAAGTCAGACAGAGACACACAAATACCATACGATATGTGGAATCTAAAATATGGCACAAATGAACCTATCTACAAAACAGACACAGACTCATGGACCGGGAGAACAGACTTGTGGTTGCTAAGTTGAGAGTGGGGAGAGAAGAGGGATGGACTGGGAGTTTGGGGTTGGTAGATGCAAATTATTAGCTTTAGGATGGATAAACAACAAGGTCATACTGTATATAGCACAGGGAACTATATTCAATATCCTATGACAAACCATATTGGAAAAGAATATAAAAGAAGAATATACATATATATGTGTGTGTGTATAACTGAATCACTCTGCAGAAATTAGTACAACATTGTAAGTCAACTACACTAAATTTAAAAAAAAAAGACCAAAAAAAAAAAAAAAATCACAGTCTCATCTCCGCCAGCTCTGCAGGCTGATGTGCCCGCTCTGCAAGCCAGAGACGCTTTGACCTTGGTACCAAGGCGTCCTATGGCATGGCCAGTGTGTCCCCCTGCAGAGCAAGGCCATACGGGTGCAGCTGCCACATGTGGCTGGCAGGAGGCAGGGAGGCTGCTCTCAGCAAACGTCCTCTGCCAGCTCGGCGGAAGCTGTCTGTAGCAGGAATAACTCCAGGCCAAACAAACACTCCAGCTATTTGAGTTTTGAAATAAAATTGGGGGGGGGGGTGGGGCAGTTAGCAACTGAGGGTCATTTTAGCTGCTACCACTAAGGTAGCTTGTAAGGTACAGTAGCAAGAACTGGGATGGGAAAAGAGAATTAGATACTCAGGATGATCAAATGGCCCTAAGGGAGAACTAATATTTTTGCACACCTGTTCTGTATGAGGTAGAAGGAAAGATATTTTACGTATATCATCACTCTGTTACAGTTTTTACAAATGCTCTCTCTAAGCCTCACATCAACCTTTATGTATATCACTACCTCTAGTTAAAGATAAGAACCAGGAGGCTTTTCTAGGTTAAGTGACTTGCTTAAGGTCAATAAACAAGTAGAGTGATACACAGTGCTTCCCTGGTAGGTAAGTTGGTAAAGAATCTGCCTGCAGTGCAGGACACTGGGGCTTGACCCCTGGGTTGGGAAAATTCCCTGGAGAAGGAAATGGCAACCCACTCCAGTATTTTTGCCTGGGAAATCCCATGGACAGAGGAACCTAGCAGGCTACAGTCCATGGGGCCGCAAGAGCTGGGCACGACAGTGACAAAACCACCACCAAGGAGTACAAGAGATAAAGCAGAGAGTAAGGGCACATATGATAGGCACATACGAACCTACCTACAAAACCAAAGCAGGCTCACAGATACAGAGAGCAGACTTGTGGTTGTCAAGGGAGAGGGGCGAGGGAGAGGGATGGACTGGGAGTCTGGGCTGATAAATACAAACTGGAAGAGTGGAACCGGAACATGCCCAAGTATGTTTGGGGATGGGGGGCAGGGTGGCTTTTGAACACGGACAGTTGTAAAACTCTTTATTTGACTTCCTTCATAATATCCAGCTAAGATCCACAAGAAGATAACTTTTGCACATGGGAATTAAGACTGTGATGTTCAGTTATTCCTTCCACATGAAGATTTTCTCTTTACTTCTACTTTTACAGAATCAAGCTTTAATGCTACTAAGAGAACTGGTGAAGTTCTACAAATGATCTTTTCGTTTGGGGGTCTCTCAAGATGGAGTTGGGGAATTTGGGTAAACTCTTCCAAGACCCTTGACTGTGTTTCTCAATAAGGGGAAGTATGTTCTTTTATAAACTACATGGTGAAATTGGTGTTAAAGGACATTCAGGTGAGTGAAAGAGGTTGTGAGGTGCATTACTGGGTGGGGACTGGTTATCAGAGAGCACATTTCATGTGCAAAGAGAGTTGAATGTTGGGAGAAAAATATGGAGGCAATTTTGTGGAGATGGGATTATTTATTAAACTGTCTTCTGATGATCACTTAGGCCACAGGAGGCAAGAATTTGATTAGCCTTTGCATTTAAATGGCCAGAGACAGTTTTATTATTTCCAAGAAATTATCTCAGTGTCTATTAGAGAAAAGGCTACAGAGGGTATGTCCAGACATTACACTATCTTAGAAACATTTCTTCGGACTCTGAACTTCCTAAACGCTCTTCCAAATGTGATAATCTGATAACATAAAGTTTATGGCTTCAAGTTCAAAGAGTATTAAGAATTGGAATAGAGTCTGGAATGGTCCTGGATAACATATTTGATTCATAAAATCAGCCCTTAATATGGTCAAATTTACACGGGTGAGCCATAGACCTTGTCCTCTTAGCTTAATGACATATATTCATGTTGTTATTTTTGAACCTGTATTGGTTTTGAGAACATTGGTTATTGGTATTTCCGTAATCCAAGGAGCAATCAGGATGAAAGGTTTAATATCCTACAAATGAAAAGAATACAACATGCTTCTTTTTTTCAACAATACACTGGTTACATTTTTTTCCTTCTCCACCAGTTTCAAAAATCAGGTACTATTTCACCTCATTGATAACATACTTATCTCTTGGATTCTGGAATTTAGTGTGTTAATGTGAGGTTGTCACATCTGGTCTTTCAGCCTAACTGGAAACCCAGTAAGATGTTTGTCCTGATATATTTTCAGGCACTTTTGGGCACTCCCAAAATACTTCTTGATGTAAGCGGGATAGTGTAACTGGAGACTGGTCCCCAGGATTTCTATTTTTTCAAACTGATTTTTCCATTGTTAATGCTATACTCCCAAAATACGGAAGAAGGTGAAGTGATCATTAAGGTTAAATTCACGGTTGGCTTCTGTTATTTTTCCAACATGAAGCTTTTTGGTAACATCACAGCTGGTCAGTGTCAAGACAGGAAGTCAGCTGACATTGGGTTAGTCAGTATGATCTTTTACCCTTCTAAAAGTGGGCTGCCTGGAGTCAAAGCAACCTTTCACTGCCTCTATGAACTGTCACAATTTTAAGACATGTCAAACATGATATATAAAGGTACACATGTGCCACAGGCCAATTGTTTGATTGGTGCTGAGATTATCTCTAATTAATCGTCAACTGAGATGAGAGTAAACACCTATGTAAATCAGTTCAGTTCAGTCACTCAGTTGAGTCCAGCTCTTTGTGACCCCATGGACTGCTGCATGCCAGGCTTCCCTGTCCATCAGCAACTCCCGAAGCTTGCTCAAACTCATGTCCATTTCGATGGTGATGCCATCCAACCATCTCATCCTCTGTCATCCCCTTCTTCTCCCGCCTTCCATCTTTCCCAGCATCAGGGTCTTTTCCAATGAGTCAGTTCTTTGCATCAGGTGGTCAAAGTATTGGAGTTTCAGCTTCAACATCAGTCCTTCCAATGAATATTCAGGACTGATGTCCTTTAGGATGGACTGGTTGGATCTCCTTGCAGTCCAAGGGACTCTCAAGAGCCTTCTTGAACACCACAGTTCAAAAGCATCAATTCTTTGGTGCTCAGCTTTCCTTACAGTCCAGCTCTCACATCTGTACATGACTACTGGAAAAACTATAGCTTTGACTAGATGGACCTTTGTTAGCAAAGTAATGTCTCTGCTTTTTAATATGCTAAGTTGGGCATAGCTTTTCTTCCAAGGAGCAAGCATCTTCTAATTTCATGGCTGCAGTCACCATCTGCCGTGATTTTGGAGCCCAAAAAAATAAAGTCTGTCACTGTTTCCACTGTTTACCCATCTATTCGCCATGAAGTGATAGGACCAGATACCAATATCTTAGTTTTCTGAATGTTGAACTTTATGCCAACTTTTTCACTCTCCTCTTTTACTTTCATCAAGAGGCTCTTTAGTTCTTCTTCGCTTTCTGCCATAAGGGTTGTGTCATCTGTGTATCTGAGGTTATTGATATATCTCCCAACAATCTTGATTCCAGCTTGTGCTTCATCCAGCCCAGTGTTTCTCATGATGTACTCTGCATAGAAGTTAAATAAGCAGGGTGACAATATACAGCCTGGATGTACTTCTTTCCTGATTTGAAACCAGTCTGTTGTTCCATGTCCAGTTCTAACTGTTGCTTCCTGACCTGCATACAGATTTCTCAGGAGGCAGGTCAGGTGGTCTGGTATTCCCATCTCTTTCAGAATTTTCCACAGTTTGTTGTGATCCATACAGTCAAAGGCTTTGATATAGTCAATAAAGCAGAAGTTGATGTTTTTCTGGAACTCTTTTTTGATGATCCAACAGATGTTGGCAATTTAATCTCTGGTTCCTCTGCCCTTTCTAAATCCAGCTTGAACATCCGGAAGTTCACAGTTCACATACTGTTGAAGCCTGGTTTGGAGAATTTTGAGCATTACTTTGCTAGCGTGTGAGATGAGTGCAATTGTGGTAGTTTGAACATTCTTTGGCATTGCCTTTCTTTGGGACTGGAATGAAAACTGACCTTTTCCAGTCCTGTGGCCACTGCTGAGTTTCCCAAATTTGCTGGCATATTGAGTGCAGCACTTTCACAGCATCATCTTTTAGGATTTGAAATAGCTCGGCTGGAATTCCATCACCTCCACTAGCTTTGTTTGTAGTGATGCTTCCTAAGGCCCACTTGACTTTGCATTCCAGGATGTCTGGCTCTAGGTGAGTGATCACACCACTGTGGTTATCTTCGTCATGAAGATCTTTTTTGTATAGTTCTGGGTATTCCTGTCACTTCTTCTTAATATCTTCTGCTTCTGTTAGGTCCATACCTTTTTTGTCCTTTATTGTGCCCACCTTTGCATGAAATGTTCCCTTGATATCACTAATTTTCTTGACGAGATCTCTAGTATTTCCCATTCTATTATTTTCCTCTATTTCTTTGTATTGATCATTGTAAATCTAACTATTTACCTATATCAACAGTTAGATACAAATGATTCTCTGCTTTTGGATTATAATTATGAATTAGAGTGGGCTAGGATCACGTCTACTGCAATAACTATTTAACATTTTAAAAGATAATGAGATTTAGACAAAAACAAATTTATTGTTACCTAGCCATAGTCACAGAATGATGAATGAGAAGGTATGCTAGAGGGGACTCAACCTAGTAAAAACTAAAAGTATATGATGATTACAGAAAAACACTTCAAATCACAAAATGCTATGGATAAAAGAACTCAAGTATAACCAATTAGATTTAGGGCTTACATTGGCCTTCCATCATTGATCTGTTTTATTCATCTCTCCATAGTTCTGTATGCTAGAATTCTATTATTAAATAGAATTTCAGATACAGGATTTGCTCATTTCATATGTTTTCCCCCCTCCTTTGGAAGTTTTTAACATATTTCCTGATATTTTGGGAAGCAAAAGTTTAACTTGAGAAAAGAAGATAGGACTGTATCTGCATTTTATAGGGATATTTAGTCCTTAAATGAAATGTATTCATCCTAACCTCCAGTGAGCTCTGGGGAATTCATCTGCCTTAAGGAGCCAGTCAGCATTTTTCTATTTACTGTTGTGGTGGGCTAATATTTTGACATATTAATCTTTTGCCTATCTCTTTCCCTTATTTCCCTTCTCTCCATTCAAGCAGAAGGTAAAAGATCTGTGTTAATTGTTCCAGGGGAGGCCCTCGCTGGTGGCATCGTGGAAAGAATCCACTTGCTAATGCAGGGGACACAGGTTGGATCCCTGGTTGGGGAAGATTCCACGTGCCACGGAGCAACTAAGCCCACATGCTGCAACTACTGAGCCCGAGCTCTGAGGCCTGCAAGTCTCAGCTATTGAGCCCGAGTGCTGCAACTGCTGAAGCCTGCATGCCTAGAGCCTGTGCGCCACAGAAGAGAAGTCACCGCAGTGAGAAGCCCGCACGCAGCAGCTAGACAGGAGCCCCCGAAGGTACGTCATAAGGCAGAAAGCAGAGGTGCAGACATGTCTTTTTGGCTTTTGTTTACCAAAGGCCTAAATCTTTACAGGAAAGGAATTTCTAGATCTAGATAGAGGATTGTGAAGAAACAAAAGCAGGTAAGAATTTCCTCCAAACTGAAGAACTAAAAAGAAATGTTCTCTGGCTAGAAGGGGTAATAAGGGATACATATATGAGCATGTGTGCACGTGCACACACACACACACACACACACACACACACACACACACACACACACACACACACTTTGATGCCTTGTTGGCGTATAAGAGCTGTGGTACCAATCTAGGAAAAGACAAATGAAAGTCCATGAAAGACTGAGGTTAACTGTCACTATCTCTCCATCCCACCCTAACTGATGCTAGCAGAATGGGGGCTCAGAATTAGAAATTCTGCTGAACTATAAACGATAGTTACATATCCAGTTAACCTGTATTTGTGGGTTGAGATTCACATTTAACACACTAGTTAGGAAACACTGCTATATCATGTGAGTATGTGTAGCTTTAATGATGTTCATCAAAAAGTTACAGCAAACAAAATGGAAATAATCTAAATGCTATTTAACTGAACTGATTATATGTATATATGAAAATTGGGGCTTCCCTGGTGGCTCAGATGTAAAGAATCTGCCTTCCAGTGCAGGAGACACAGGTTCTATCCCTGAGTTGGGAAGATCTCCTGGAGAAGGGAATGGCTACCCACTCCAATATTCTTGCCTAGAGAATCTCATGGACAGAGGAGCCTGGTGGGCTACAGTCCATGGGGTTGCAAAGAACTGGACACAACTGAGCGACTAACATATATGAAAATTATTTGACTATTTAAAATATTTATGAGATTGCTTAATTATGTATGATGTTCAAAATATTCTGTGATATAAAATTATGTTATGACATATGGGCAGTAGGATACAATTTTGAAAGAAAAATATATAGGTAGGCATAAAGAATAAAGTTGAAGAATATATATTACATGAGGGACTTTAATGTTTCCCTTTAAATTTTTCTTTAATTCCTAACATTCTACAAATAATAGGCATTTCTTTTACAATAAGAATATAATAAAAATCATAAAATGCAATTAGTTTACACTGTGCACTGAAAATACTACACGCTGCTTCTATGGAAAAGGTCGGGGAGAGAAGACTCCTGCCGTCACACAATTCTGCTGATGTGGGGACTGGAGCAGTTGTCCCTTCACCTGCCAGGCTATTATTGTCACAACTATGCTTACAACAGGACCAGAAACTGGTGAAAGAGCAAAAAATAAATGAATAAATAAAAAAAATAAAAACATGAAATTAAAGAACTGAAAATGAGAAAAACTATATATAATTTGAGATGGAGAAAAATGAAAATCTTCTTACATTTTCTTAGCATGTGCATGCATGTGTGCTAAGTTGTCCCAGGCATGTCTGACTCTGTGCAACCCTATGAACCATAGCCTGCCAAGCTCCTCTGCTCATGGGATTCTCCAGGCAAGAATACTAGACTGCATTGCCCTGCCCTCCTCCAGGGATCTTCCTGACCCAGGGGCTGACTCACGTCTCTTGCATCTCCTGCATTGGCAGGCACGTTCTTTGCCACTAGCGCCACCACAGGGTCTAAGATAAAGTAAGCACTTAGCAACAGTGACTGAGACGGAAAACAAATAGGGAAAGGAAACTCTGCAGCTTTCCTGAATACAAAAAGGAAGCTGTGGCTTACAAATCTGATTTTCTAAATAAAACATCATTACTATTATAAAATATAAAAATATAAAACATTATTATTAGTATTATTATATATATTTTCTAAATAAAAACGGTGGAGTTGAAGAACTCCAACATGTAGATTACTGAGTATCAGCATGGATGAGTATTTATTATAAAATAGGACGATATGTGTTCTGATGAGTTCAAATTTTGATTTAATAATAAGAGTTTACATATAATATTAGCATATATATAGTCTACATTTGGAGGAGAACTAGATAAGTAGATGTAAAATGTATTCTGTAAAAACAAAAGTTATAAATATGGCAACATTTAATTTGAATTGTTACATATTAAAAGTATCTGAACTAGTTATTTCTCAGTGCTAATTAGTAACAAATATACATAAATCAAATTAGGTAATTTAAAATAATGCATTATTATTTAGCACTTAAATACTTTCTATTATTAGTATCTCTTGACAAATTCATATAATATCAATATAAGTTATGGCAACAGGAGATTAAATTACATTGACTTTAAATTCCACATATTATAAACTTAAAATTCTCATAAGAAACTCCTTTTATTATATTTGAAAAGTGAAAGTGAAAGAATTAGTCACTCAGTTGTGTCTGACTCTTTGTGACCCCATGGACTGTAGCCCTCCACACTTCATCCATGGGATTTTCCAGGCAAAAATACTGTAGTGGGTTGCCAATACTGTAGTGGGTTGCCATTTCCTTCTCCAGGGTGTCTTCCTGACTCAGGGATCGAACCCGGGTCTCCTGCACTGCAGGCAGAGTCTACCGTATGAGGCACCAGGGAAAGCCTCTTACATTTACTCTGATCAAATTGCTATACTTCTAGCTGTTTTCCTGAAACTGAAAACAAACCTGGAATTCTTATTGACACGAAACATTATGACTCAGTGGGTAAAGAATCTGCCTGTAATGCACGAGACATAGGAGATACAGGTTTGATCCCTGGGTTGGGAAGATTCTCTGGAGAAGTAAACGGTAATCCACTCCAGCATTTTTGCCTGAAAAATCCCATGTACAGAGGAGCCTGGTCGGGTACAGTCAAAGGGTCGCTAGGGTCGGACGTGACTGAGCAACTAAGTATGCACATTAGCTCTCCAAATACTCGTGGTTTCTTGGTCCATCTTTTAAAATTGTACTTACCCTTGGGAATGTTGCTGAGTTTATTTCGTTGAAGAGTAAGCAACTTTAGAAATGGAAGCTGATTTCTCAAGCTGCCTCTGTGGCGTTTCACCCATGAAGACTTAAAACTGGGTAGATCCAATAATACTGAGTGGATGGCGTTGTTGCTGAGGTTTAGTATTTCCAAAGCATGAAAATGTTCAAGAGAGCTTAAGGTTATTTTTGATATGAGATTGTTACTAAGGTCCAGGTGTTTTATGTTCCATTCTTCTTTTTTCATGTGAGTTTGTAAGAGAACCCTAAAGAAATTGGAACTTTCATCCACCGTGGGTGCTATCTGTGATATGTCCACGGGTATTTCATGCTTTCGAGCAAAAGAACGATTTGTTGTAAGATATCCATTCCATTGGCACTTGGAATTGAATAAAATACTGCTTCTTCTTGATGGGTTTGTCATTGTGCCAGTAAAATAAAGACCTATAACCATGGCAATCACTCGGAAACACGGGTTTTTCATAATGCCTGGAGAAAGAAAAATTGACTTATTCAAAATGACTTATGTACAAACAGCAAATAAGCAGAAATTTTAATTTTCAATTTAAGACTTAGCAAAGTTATCTTGCCTTGATTGTCAATTTAAGTGGATGTTTGATTTCTTACAAATTGAGGTAAAATATAACTGTCAAAATGGTATACAGCTAATAGTGTAAAATTACATTTATGTCACATTTTAAAAGAAAGACCCTCTCCCCCCACCCCAATCTGTCAAAAAATAGATGTTCGCTTGGGTCTCACCTCTGTGTCTGCTTTTCCTGGACCATTCACCCTACAGTCTTCTTTAGAATGAGGGAACCCTACCAAGATTAAACACTTCCCTGTTCCTTGCTGGTCACCAGCACCGAGCAGTCTATTACGCTTATCTTACAGCACTGTGATCAGCCACGTGAGTGACAAGTCATCTAGCTACACTAAACCACAGAACTGTATTGGTGAAAAGTTCAACTCATGGAAGAGACTTATGATTTTTTTAAATGACTGGAGGAACTACAAGCTTTGTCTTTGTGGCTTTTGGTGACCTTTCAAATAAAAAGGTGGGGGTTATAAAAAGGATGCTTTGCCTAGGACCCATGAAGATACAGAAACTCAAGTATCTTTTTCATCAGATTACTGAAAGCAATCAAAAGCTTTAAAACAAGTATCTACAAATCACAATACCTGCAGGTATACACAAAAACAATTTTAAAAGAAAAGTAAATGAGTACTTTTGTGATTTAATTACGAAATCCCATGAAAAGAATCAGTGTGTGTACAGATGACCACGTGCTTCAGCAGGCAGCTTTACGACAAACCGCCCTTCCTGCCTTAATGGCACCACTGTCATTCCCATCACTCATCTGAGTGCTAGAGTGGGCTAACTAGTTTTCCTGCCATTTTTACTGCCTCTTGATTCTCCTTCTTGGTTTATCCAATGAAATTCCGAAGGGTTACTTCCCCACAGTACTGTTTCCCTCATTTCATTCCCTCATTCAAAATCCTTAAAGAGATCCTCAGTGCATATAGTCCAAATCCCTCGGGTCGGCATCCTAGGCTTTGTATTGTTTACATAACTTTATGAACTAGTTTTGAAAGCACATGTGGAGTACCTATGAGATGAAGCTTGTGCACCTTAATATATATGTAGATCTCATGCAAACATCAGCTTTTGGTTCACTCCAATTCCAAGCCCAAAGCCCTTTCCTCTTCTCAGTTCAAAACCTATGTATGTCCTTCTAGATCTATCACAGATCTTATGACCTGAAGACCCTTTCTCCTGCTTTTCTGTCCAGAAACCTTTCAATATTTATTGAATGAATGAATATAAGTTAGTAACATTCAATTTGACAGAATATCAATACTATCCTGCATTGCTTTGCTTTGCATCTGTTTTAAACACCCCAAAAGACAACAGCTCCCAGATGGTAAGGGCCATGTTTTTATATATATACACATACACATATAGAAAAAGTTCCCCCACTTTTTAACATTTTTAATACTCTTCAGTCATAGGACTATGCTATATATAAATAGGGCTGTATCTATATCAACCTATTTATCATCTAAAATTTATATACACATAAAGATAAAACTTCCCCTATTTAAAAAATATTTTTAATAGTCTTCAGTCTGTCATAGGACTATGCTATCTATAAATTGGGGTTTATCTGTATCATCAACCTATTTATCATCTAAATTTATGTATTTCCCCCCATGTTCTATATTTTTAAGTCTGCAGTCTGTCATAGGGTTATACTCTGCTTGGATAAATGAATAGATGGAGTGAATGAAACTGACCATGTAACTTTTTAAACTTTGGTTTCATATAAGATCAAATCTCCCATATTTTTGAAGGGCATCTAAATTCAGGTACACATGGCCATGAACTGCAAAGCTGCCCTACAGCATGGATGAGTGACTGGCTTTTAAAGTGTACTTCTTATGTAATACCAGCAATTGAATTAATTTGTATAGTCAGAAAGGTATTTGTTACTACATTCAAAGCTGAAATCATCAGTATACAATTACATAGCAAGCTAATGTCACAATATCAGCAATAACAGAAAAAAGTCATCATTCATAGGCATACTATAATATCAAAGAGAAACATGTGGTTCAAAAATTTTTTCTTAAGGGACTTAAAAAAAAAAAATCACTTTTTTTTTTCACTTACCTGATTCTAAGTTGAAGAGATAGATCTGTAACTAGTAGATTTGACTTCAAAACAGCTGATAAGGATAATTTTATATCTTAAAGTGAAAGGTATTAATTCATAAATTAAAAAATATTTTACAACAATGCAAACCAGCCATAATATACATATGTCCCCTATGCAGTGTCGTATGGCAGAAACCAACACATTGTCAAGCAATTATCCTCCAATTAAAAATAAATTCAAAAGACTTTATATCTATACATATATACACTAAAACAAACTTATATGTTAGGTAAGGAACATCTGAGAACTCCAGAAATATTTTCTGAGGCTATTGGAGACAATTAGGTGAAATGTAAATCTATAAATGGACAGATTCAAGCTGAAGTTATGAGGAAGCAGTTAGAAATGTGGGGTGTGTCACTGAGAGAGGTAAGGAGAAAGCAGTAGGAAAACCAGAAAGTAGAAAGGAAATGAGTCCGTTCCTACATGAAAGAGAAGTCACCACAATTAGAAGAAAAAGGCACAAGAGGCTAGTCTTGCCAAGATGGAGAAAGCACATCGCAGGAACAGTTTCGTGGGCATACCTCTGATCCTCAGGGACTTTTTCCAGTGGGTCTCTCTGAATCACACCAGGTGAGGATTTTAGACCTGAGCCTCTGAGGCTCCACCCATCGGCCCTGGAGCCTGCCCTCTGGCAAACCTTTAACCCTTTCTTATCTAAGCTCTGGCCTCTTGCAGAGAGGACAGACCATTGTGCACATTCCCGTGGGATGCTGGGGAAAAGCCACCAGAAAGAGAGGCCTTCTGCAGTGCAGAGGGCAGGACCTTCCAGATGGGCTGTACAACCTCTCACTCTGAGCTCTAGGGTTCCAGAGAGATGACATAAACACTGGTGGTGCCCAATTCTCAAGCTATTCAACACGTTTACAGGAGTGAGTAGAAACCTGCCAATATTTTAACAATAAAAAGATCAACAGCAAACAATTTTACAGAATCTTTATTGTAAACAGAGGTCATTAATAGTTATTACAAACTGACTCAACTGAAAGTCAAATTAGTAACTCAGATTTATGTTTATTTTTGAACGGCATAATCTGTAATCTTTGCCCCCTCAATGCTTTGAAAAAAGGTTACTAAAATTATCAGTATTTCAATGGTCTCTCTTTTTTTGTCAAGTTTAGCACCGTAACATCCTCATTCTTTTAAAGAACTCACTCAAAACTAGGTAGAACTTTCACTGTTCATTCAAAACTATCATACACCATTTGTTTTTTTAATAATGCAAAAAGAACACAAGTACACGTTAAAATATTACAGACAACACATAGACAGTCCCTACTGTGCGTTGTTTTGCATTCTTCCCACCTGCCCATTAGACAGCCTCTAAAATACCTTGCTTTCATTTCATTTGTCCCCCTTGTCATTGTCATCTACCTCTAAAGGAGCGTAGTTATTTAAACAAGCGTGGGTCTGTCCCATTTTCCTGGGATCCTGTCTTTGATTTCTACTCACCCCAGATCTGTTGCCTATCGAATCAGTGTTTGGTGGAAGGGAATAATCAGCAGAAGAGGCAAAGTTAAAAATTCAGTTTATAGAAAAATACCATCTGATGGTGAGAATGAGTAGTTGAGGCTTTACTGTTACGCAAAATGGATGGTTTGTTTTTGTTCTGCTTCCCAGGGAATTTTCCAGGTCTATGTTTCAATGAAGAAGCAAAAGCTACCTGTAAAGTGTCCTAAAATACTATACCTGTTACCTTAACATCAGTTCTATAAAAACATCAAAATATTCTCTCATGTCCAAAGCACTTTATGGAAATGTATAAAAAACAAGTTATTTCTCAGAGAAGTAAAAATAGATTGTTTCATGAATTACATTCAATAAATAATACTTTGTAACATAGTGCTTTGTGGTTTTTGTAAAAATATTTATCTAAACAAAACTCCAAAGCAAATCTAAATAAAGTAGACATGTAATGAATGTAAAATTTACAAATATACTGAGCAGCTGAATGTAAATTCCAATGGACTTTTTCTGAATATCATTCAGATATTAAGTGAAACTGAATAATATTCATATGGGTTTTGAATATCACTACAACTAACAATACCCAGAGGTCATAAATTTCACTTCCTCTCTTTTTTCTTCACTTAAAAACTGTACTCAGTAATAGGTAAGTTAGTCTCTACTGTTTTTTGGTTTGGTTTTTCTATCAGAAAGACTGTGACAATACTGAATGCAAATTATTTTTTGTATTGATTTTCTCATCTCTATAGTTCAAAGTGTCAAGGACAGAATACTTTTATATTTAAATGCAAAATGGGGTTTATGGTTTATCTCTGCTGCCTACTTTATGGCACACGACTTTGAAGTCTCTCTTCCTGATGTTGCATGTGTGTTAATACCACCAGAATTCCTTTTAAGTCTAATATAAAACACATTAAAAATCAACAGGCTTGAGGGTTGTAAATCATTACGATGGGTGCTGACGTTAGAAGCAAAGATCAATTCTCATCTTACATAAAAATTACTCATATTACTTCCTTCATTAGTGCCCTTTAGTCCAGCGCTTCCTGACTCCTCTCAAGGTCTGGCACATATTTAAAAGGTTAATCTGTCTGGCTTGCTGGGGTAAACTCTCCAGCTATCTCTGGCCAGCAGGGCTCGCCTGGGACATGACCTCCCCGTCTCCCACTGTGCCACCCCGAAGGCTGAGGTATACATATCTTGGCAACCCCTTTACTCATTCAGGCACCCCAGTTGGGGAATGGGGGTAACCCACAACTATGACCTCTCTATAGCATAATATTTTGTAATTGGCTTAAGAAACTTTAAAATCTGACATTGACTGGTCAGTTATGTGACATGAGATTGATTTTCTTTTATCTAGAGTAGCACAACTGTTTTGATTCTTATCTGCACAGGTAAATCTGAATTAGCCTCTGTTTATCTTTCTAGAGTTTTAAACACCTAAAAATCCAGTACAGATATTGATAAAAAGAATGTGGTATTTAGAAACAGGTCCATCTAGGTTTGAATCACATCTGAATTCCAATCCCAACTCTGTTCTTTCCTCAGGCAAGTTTCTTAACTTCTCTAACCCTCAGTTTCCTAAATGGGTAAACCGGGGTAACATCTGCTTATAGAGTTTGTAGTGAGAACTAGACATTACATGTGCAATGCCTAAGACAATGCCTAGCAGTGTAAGATGCTCAATAAATGACAGCTATCAGCATTTCCTAGATAAAGCTGAGATAGTGCTTTCATTTCTACCACATTGCGAACACAGTATTTAACGAGTAAATCAACATTTAATGAGTGAACATTCTCTTAGAGTACTTTCTTCCTAGTGCAAAACTAAGAAACCATCAGTTCAGTTCAGTTCAGTCACTCAGTCGTGTCCAACTCTTTGTGACCCCATGGACTGCAGCACGCCACTGTCCATCACCAACTCCCGGAGTTTACTCAAACTCATGTCCGTTGAGTTGGTGATGCCATCCAACCATCTCATCCTCTGTCGTCCCGTTCTCCTCCTGCCCTCAATCATTCCCAGCATCAGGGTCTATTCAAATGAGTCAGCTCTTCGCATCAGGTGGCCAAAGCATTGGAGTTTCAGCTTCAACATCAGTCCTTCCAATGAATACTCAGACTGATTTCCTTTAGGATGGACTGGTTGGATCTCCTTGCAGTCCAAGGGACTCTCAAGAGTCTTCTCCAACACCACAGTTCAAAACCATCAATTCTTCAGTGCTCAGCTTTCTTTATGGTCCAACTCTCACACCCGTACATGACTACTGGAAAAACCATAGCTGTGACAATACGGACCTTTAGTTCCTTACTATCTCCCACATGTGAAGCTTTTGAGTGACCTCACTTGTTTGCGAGAATATAGTTGAAAGTAATGCACTAAAAATCTGTCTTTCTTCTTAGAAGCCTAAGGACAGAACATGTAACATTTATTGATGGTGTACCTTTAAATATCTTAACTGGGTCTAACCCCATTAGTTACCAAAAGTTACTTATAGTGAGTCTACAGTTGCTTCATCCCTTTATCCTTTAGACAGGAACAGTGGCATTTTAAAAATACTTCTTTAAAGACTAATTTTGATTATATTCACTTCTCTCAATAATTTTAGAGAACCGTAAATTGAAGATCAGTGCAACTCAATGAAATGTATTAGAATTTAGGCTCTCTGAGACTATTTTAAACATGGAGACTACAAAATAGATGCAGCAGTGCACTGCAGATTAAATAAATGAGTTATCACAAACTCTGTAAAAACATGATATGCATGCCTAGTCTTAAAAAAATAAGTCACAATATGAATCTATTGATGTCCTCTTGGGTTCTTCTAGTACGGGTCTCCACAGGGGTTGTCTGAGGTCTGGCAGCCCATGTTCTGACCTGTCACCTGCACTCTGAAGAGCGTTCCGTCGGCACACACACAGAGTTTGTAACGCACCCAGTCATCACCACCAAACTGGTCTCCGCTGGAGGAACTTGGGAGGCGAGTTGTGTTGACCATCACAGTGCCATTCAGGATGATGCTATTTTCCTATCAGGAGAAAAATCATACGGTTTATTTATCCACACAAGAAGGGACAGAACAAAGATAATAAACAAAACTCACTGGAATATGAGCAAGAATAGAAGGTGGTAAGACAGAGTAAAGTCATGACCAAAATAACAACCAAAAAAAATCCACAAACCAATCAAAATTTGACTAGTGACCTCTCAGTAACTGTTCATAAGGTGTATTTATACACTTAACACAATTTATTCTCAGCTAAAAATTATATCAAAATTCCTAAGTGCACATAAGACTGACACTGATCAAGTCTTAGATCATTTTCACTTGCTACTACTTAAAGAGTTTTAACCAAGTGTCTGACTGATATGTTTCTGACAATGAACAGAAAAACTAGAAAACTTTTTTCTCCTAGAGAAAAGTAATTTTAATTTCCGATTATTTTTGGTAACACTATAAATGAAGATTCAAGCCATATAATTTTGAAGACCAGATGCTCAAAGAAAACTGCCTGGAAGTTCTTCTCTTCAAGCCCACTGTCCCAGGAGCACTATGATATTGCAGACTTGCTCTTTTTTGGAACTCCTCTCTCCCCTTTCTTCCCTTTTCTTCTTTTCCTTCATTCAGTGATTAATTTTTAAATGTCTTCTATGTGTCAGATACTATTCTTGGTGTTGAGTACACAGCAGTCAACAGACAGGCAAAGTTCAAGTCCTCATACATTGATGTTTTACTGGGGAGGGGCAGACAATAAACATCTTAAGAAGTAAAACAAACATCATCTGAGAAGAGCAAGTCAGGATAAGTAGAGAGAGAGTGACCAGGTGGGGTTCTACTGTACAGCGGAAGGTCAGGGAAGGTCTGATGGAAACTGGGTGACATGAGGGAGCAGGGCATGTGGGTGACTGGGCAAAGGAAAGAATAATATGCACGTGTGACTTGTGTTCCAGAAACAGACAGGAGGCCAGTGTGGCTGAAGGAGAAGGTGAGTCAGAAATAACCAGGGGCCAGACACATGGGGCCAGGGAATGGACTTTGGATTTTATTCCGAATCAGATGGGAAGACATTGGGAGGGTTCTGACTGGAGAAGTGACATGATCTTTTAAAAAGGATTTCTTTGGCTGTTTTTATAGAGAACAGCATACAGGGGTGAGAGAGGAGGCTGTTTCGGCAGTGCAGGCAGGAAATGACGGTGGTCTGCACCATGGTGGTCATGCTGGTGGAGATGGCGCGCATCAGCCAGGCTCTGCACATCTTCTGAAGGTGCAGCCTGAAGGCTCCGCTGACGAACCAAGGGGCGGCATTTAACAAGCTGGGAACACTGGGAGAAATACATGTTTGGGGAGGGAGGAAGGATATGCAGGCTTTTAGACTTGTTGTGTTTGAGATGCCTCATAGATACTGAAGTGGAGAGGTAAGAAGGCAGTTGGATATATGAATCTTAGTTCAGGGGAGAAAGAAGTTCCAAAGTTGAGAGTCATCAGCTTATGGAGGGTGCTTAAAGCAATGAGAGAAAGTTGATTATGAAGTGATGGAAATGGTTAATTGACTATGTTAGTGATGTTGCTGTTGTCCAATCATGTCCGACTCTTTGCGACCCCATGAACTGCAGCACGCCAGGCCTCCCTGTCCATCACCAGCTCCCGGAGTTTACCCAAACTCATGTCCATCGAGTCGGTGATGCCATCCAACCATCTCATCCTCTGTTGTCCCCTGCTCCTCCTGCCCTCAATCTTTCCCAGTATAGGGTCTTTTCAAATGAGTCAGTTCTTCGCATCAGGTGACCAAAGTATTAGAGTTTCAGCTTCAACATCAGTCCTTCCAATGAATATTCAGGACTGATTTCCTCTAGGATGGACTGGTTGGATCTCCTTGCAGTCCAAGGGACTATCAAAAGTCTTCTCCAACACCACAGTTCAAAAGCATCAATTCTTTGGCACTCAGCTTTCTTTATAGTCCAGCTCTCACATCCATACATGACTACTGGGAAAACCATAGCTTTGACTAGACGGACCTTTGTTGACAAAGTAATGTCTCTTCTCTTTAAAATGCTATCTAGGCTGGTCATAACTTTCCTTCCGAGGAGCAAGCGTCTTTTAATTTCATGGCTGCAGTCACCATCTGCAGTAATTTTGAAGCCCCCCAAAATAAAGTCTGACACTGTTTCCACTGTTTCCCCATCTATTTGCCATAAAGTGATAAGACCAGATGCCATGACCTTAGTTTTCTGAATGTTGAGCTTTAAGCCAACTTTTTCACTCTCTTCTTTCACTTTCATCAAGATTTAGTTCTTCTTCGCTTTCTTCCATAAGGGTAGTGTTATCTGCATAGCTGAGGTTATTGATATTTCTCCCGGCAATCTTGATTCCAGCTTGTGCTTCATCCAGCCCAGCGTTTCTCATGATGTACTCTGCATATAAATTAAATAAGCAGGGTGACAATATACAGCCTTGACATACTCCTTTTCTTATTTGGAACCAGTCTGTTGTTCCATGTCCAGTTCTAACTGTTGCTTCCTGACCTGCATACAGATTTCTCAGGAGGCAGGTCAGGTGGTCTGGTATTCCCATCTCTTTCAGAGATAGTACATGGAATTGAGATAGTACATGGAATTTTCACATTTTGTTCCAATGCTGCCATCTTGTGGTCATGTAATTTTACTTTCTTTAAATTTGTAAAGCAGTTTTTTAATGGGAAGTATAGTTAACTTACAATATTGTATTAGTTTTAGGTGTACAGCAAGGAGATTCAGTCATACATATGTTTTTTGGGTTATCTTCCATTATAAGTTATGACAAGATTTTGAATATAGTTCTCTGTGCCATATAGTAAATCCTTGTTATCTATTTTATGTATAGTAATTTGTATCTGTTAATCCCATACTCCTAATTTCTCTCTCCCTGCCTCCCTTTCCCCTTTGGTAACCATGTTTGTTTTCAATGTCCATGAGTCAGTTTCTAGTTTGTATATAGATTCATTTGTATTATTTCTTAGATTACACATATAAGTGATATCATATTTATCTTAGCACTTTTTAAAAAAAAAAGGCAGTTTAATTGATAAGATTCTTCCTAATGATTAGCCACACACTTAAAAACCAACCTCTGATATTAGCTGAAAGATAAAGCTAATTATCTTTTCAATACTGGCTTCTTTTTCTTTAAGTGTGGAGATATTGGGGGGGGGGATGTGTGTGTGTCTGTGTGTGTATTTCAAAGTATGTCACAGTAACAACAGGTAGAATTTTCAAGTAGAAAACATTAAAAGATTTAGGTAATTTGCTAACGGCTGTAAACCAATCAGTCACATCTCTCGCTTCTCTGAGTTTCCGATGTGGAGAAGAACAGCCCCTGGGACACTATCACTCTCTCAGAAGGATGGCTTCCTTCTACGGGGTACACAAAGAGGACTCAGCACTGATACTGAGTTTCTGATAAGAACCACATTTTACGTTCATAGTTACTATTTAGAGACTGGAACATGTTCTTCAGAGGAAAAAGATATTTATGAAAGTGAAAAACCTAATTTTTAAAAGTTTTTTCCTTCAAGAGCTATGATTACATTTTTTAAAAGGAAAGAACTATTTTGTAAGTCCTAGGTTTAAGTTCATCTTTGTTATTTAATGCTTGATAAATTTAATTAGCTTTAGTTGGATAGCATAGAGCAGGTGCCCAAAAGACATTCTGAATATTGACCAGAATTATGAAACAGGTAGAATGTTTTTGGACTTATGGCTCCCTTACATGAAGTATGTTACCTATTAAAGTTCAGATATAATCTGTGAGGCACAAAGGAAACTGCTTTTCAACAGGTATAATAAAGGCAAAATCTTTTTCCTTTACAATTAAATACCAGATGTATAAATAAAAACACATTTTATATATTGACTAATTGATTTATACATCACTGGATACAAAACCCAGGAAGGGATATGAAAAATCTTTAACTGATAAAACCCCATCAACTTCACGGCATGGATAGTTATTTTGATATTCTTTAAGAAGGTTTTTTTGGTTTGCATGCCTTTTAAAATAATATAGGCATCATTATGCAAAAAAATATTTTTAGAAAATAACAGGCAAGCAGAAATAAAATAAAAATCATCTGTTACCCTGCTGCCCATAACCAACCATTGTTGACATTTTGGCATAACCTTCCAGGTTTTTATAACATACATGTAATCTGAAAAATAAAAATGAGGTATTTCACACATTGTTTTACAACTTACTTCCACTTCATAATCTATTGTGAACATCTTTCCATGTCAAAAAATACAAATACACTATCATTTTTCATAACTATACTTTCCAAATGTGGGTTTATGTACCCAAGAATCTAGCAATTCACTTAAATTAAAAAAATACTCACAGCCTTTAACTCCATATTACCACCCATGTGGAATTCAATGGTTTTGCCCATAATGAATACTCCTTCATTTCCACGGACAATAGCACGCCCATCAACTTTTATATTTAAGTCACTAGTAGCATTGCTGGTAATCTGAAAATCAAAAAAAAAAAAAAAAACTAGTGATGAAGAATTTCTAAATTAAAGTGAGAATTATTATTAGAGATAGAAGAGTAGAAGTTTCAATGAAAAAATATGAAAGGCAAGTGTTTTCATTCACATTTTATAGATGTAGAGATAAAGAGAGATGATTTGATAATGATCACACAAACCAGTTGATGACAAATGTAGAACTAATCTTTTCCACTGTTTTGGAGTTAATTATTTCACAGCACTGTATCAGTAAAACTGCCTCCCCCTCAAACACACTTTGTAACTCTAGACAGTAATTCTCTTCCATTAATAAAGCAAAGAAAATAAACCATACCCGTTCAGTAGATGCTTTTTGAACATTCAGACTTTTCACTCCACTTGGCAAATGAAACTCATGAGTTTCATAGTCTGTGCTGAATAAGATATTTTGAGTCCTTGGGTCGAAAAACTGCATGCCAATGTCACTTGTAATAGAAGTTTTGTTCTTTTCTACACTGAGCTTTGTTGTCCCTTGCTGAAAAACAATCTTCAGAAAAACACTTCATCATGAATATGTTTTTGAAAAAGGCTGCATCCAAAATTCATCAAGAGCATCATCAAAAACTCTACAATAACAGACTTTTAACTTCAAGTAATTTTCACTGCCTCTTTCTGACTCCCCCCACCCACTCGGGAGAAGAGCTCTTTAAAGTGAGGGCTGACATGCTTATACACTGTAACGGTTGGCAGAAAGCAGATGGCAGCCGAGCACAGGGACCCAGAGCTAAGACGGGCGTGGCAGTGAGGATGCTTCCTTCAGGCTCTGGTCAGCTATACTGGCCACTCGGCAGGGGCTGCCCCTGACTAGGACGTATTCCCTACCAGACTCCCAGAGAGCAGCGGTTATTCCAACCTGGGAAGGTGATGTTTTTTAAATTTATTTTTAACTGGAGGATAACTGCTTTACAATGTCATACTGGACACAGTGGGGGAAGGCGACAGTGGGATGAAGATGCTTTTTAAAATGGTTTCTTCATGTGGAGGAGAAAAGAATAACTATGCATTCTTACAGTACTTACATCTATCCCAGAAAATGTTACCATGACACAAAACATAGAATATTAAGAAAATACCGAATATTAATAGATTAGAAGGCCAATATTATCAAATATAATTATGAATTTTCTCTAAAGGAAAATATCCATTTCAAACAATCAACTTGAGGTTTTTACAAAGAATTTTTCTCTAATGTTTCTCAAATAATATGGTTACTTACAGGCTGATTGTTGCCAGTGATGACTAAATTTTCGTTTCGTCTTCCTCCTACTGTGCTCTTATAGAGAGGATGTATAACTCCCATGTCAGATACTTGTTTAAATCGAAGCAGACCACTTTCATGAAACTCCATGCTATCACAGCCATTTGGTCCGATGCGAATCACGGCCCAGATAACAAGTGTTATCTAAAAAAGGAATCAAACCCACTGTTGATAGGCAGCATACATTCTTAACACAACTTGAAAGCAAACAGAAAAGGTAGCTGCCAAAGGATTAAACTTCCTAAATAGTTTCATCAGTGACATAAACACATAAACTGGGTTTCCACTCACAAACAAAACCAATTTTATTTTAATCAAGGTATTATATACAAATAACTAAAAGTAAAAAAAAAAAAGGAAGTAGTTTATTTCTTTTACCTCCTCTGTATCTTGTCCACTTTAAGCAATTTTAGCTATTTTTGTCTGGAACTTCTCTCCATATTTCTAAATAATGTGTGTGTTATGTCTTTACTGGTCAATTTTAGATTGTCATCTATTAATCTATTTTAGCAGAGAATTTCACCTCATTTATATTTCTTCTCCCCTAACTCCAGTCCACGTTCCATCCATGTTCAGTACTCTCAGCCATTATGACAATATACATATTATTCACACTAAGCCCAACGCTGTACTATGATGGTGGTTCTTTTCTTGGGCTTTGTGTCTTTCAGAGTTTAATACCTGTCTTTCCCTCATTTGCTTAATTTCTCTGAATATCAGACTAAGTCTTTTCAAGCTCTCCAACATTTCTGTAAAATGTCTCTCAATAAAATGTTCCACAAGTCCAAACCTCCCAGAAAATGTGTTAGTTCTGTTTTCCTCTCCCGGGAACTCTTTCTGGCCCCCTCATCTTCTGCCTGAAGCCTGTCCTTGCCCTGTGGGTCCGCCTCACGGCTGCCACCCTGCGCTCTCCCTTCACTTTCACGCTACGCCCTCCGTCTGCTTTCCCGGCGTGGGTGTTTCCTGCATCCTCGTCTTCAGCCTTCCTGGTGTAGCGCCTGCTTTCAATGAAGCGGGCTCCTGTGGCTTCCTTAGGAAGAATGTATGGAAAGTAAATAGTTTTTGAGCATGGCTAAGAAAATGTCTATAATCTTTCACATTTGATTGACAGTTTAGCTTGACACACATTCCTAGATTCGAAATTATTTTCTGTCTGAATGTTAAAGCCCTTGCTTTCCTGCCTGCTAGTTTCCCGCACTGCCTTTGAAAGGCCTGATGCCACTCTGATTTTGTGTTCTTTATACATAATCTTTCAAAAAACTTCTCTCAAAGATTTTAGGATCTTCTCTTTATTCCGGTCTCCTTAATTTTAACAGTGATAGCTTTGGTGTGAGTTTTTTTAGGCATATGCTGGACCCAGAATGGGCTTCCCGGGTGGCACTAGTGGTAAGGTACCTGCCTACCAACGCAGGAGACTTCCATCTCTGGGGGGGGAATCCCCTGGAGTAGGAAACAGCAACCCCCTCCAGTGCCGTTGTCTGGAGAATCCCACGGACAGAGGGGCCTGGCAGCCTATGGTCCATAGCGCTGCAAAGACTCAGGTACGACTGAAGTGACCTAACACACACACACGGACCCAGAATGGTAGTTTTCAAATTTTCTTTATTTATTTGATAACATTCTCCCTAGTGTGTTCTCTCCTCTTTCTAAAACTCCTATTAACAGCAGTTCACGGATTAATTCTTTAATTTTGTTGAATTTCGTGGAAGTTTCTTTTTTCTTCCAATATCTATGTATCTATCTACCTACCTATCTATCCATTCATCTACCCAACCATGTGTGTGTATTTCCATGAGTTTTTCATATTCTTGACTTATTTTTTAATGGCATGGTATCCTTGTTTAATGGACACAATATCCTCTTACTTCTCTGAAGATAATGATTTTAGTGTTTTTATTTTTTTAAAAAATTAGTTTGCAATACTGTGATGGTTTGTGCCATACATCGACATGAATCAGCCACGGGTGCACATATGTCCCCCCATCCTGAATCCCCCACTTACCTCCCTCCCGACCCCACCCCCTGGGTTGTCCCAGAGCACAGGCTGTGAGTGCCCTGTCTCATGCATCGAACCTGCACTGGTCGTCTATTTTACATACGGTAATATACACGTTTCAATGCTACTCTCTCAAATCGTCCCACCCTCGCCTCCTCCCACAGGGTCCAAAAGCCTGTTCTTCACATCTGTGTCTCTTCTGCTGCCTTGCACACAGGACCATTGTTACTGTCTTTCTAAATTCCATACATATGTGTTAATATACAGCATTGCTATTTCTCTTTCTGATGTACTTCGCTCTGTATAACAGGCTCCAGTTTCATCCACCTCGTTAGAACTGACACAAATGTGCTCCTTTTTATAGCTGAGTAATATTCCATTGTGTATAAGTAAGTAAATGAAAGTCACTCAGTTGTGTGCAACTCTTTGTGACCCCATGGAGTATACTATACAGTCCATGGAATTCTCCAGGCCAGAATACAGGAGTGGGTAGCCTTTCCCTTCTCCAGGGGATCTTCCCAACCCAGGGATCAAACCCAGGTCTCCCACATTGCAGGTGGATTCTTTACCAGCTGAGCCACAAGGGAAGCCCAAGAATACTGGAGTGGGCAGCCTATCCCTTCTCCAGTGGATCTTCCCAACCCAGGAATCAAACTGGGGTCTCCTGCATTACAGGTGGATTCTTTACCAACTGAGCTATCAGGGAAGCCCTGATACTGTGTATATGTACCACAACCTCCTTATTCATTCGTCTGCTGGCGAACATCTAAGTTTACTGTCATTTGCTACCTTTTCTCTATTTCCCTGAATTCCTACTTTCTCCGTGGTTTGGGTGCTTTTGGTTTCAAGCATTTCTCAATTCTGGGACCTTTCCATAAAAGTTTACTGATCCCTGTGGCTCTGTGTTCATATCTAACACAGAGGTTATAAAAAGTTCATGGAAAGGTCTGTGTGGGGTGGGGCCAGTGACTGACAGGCCTCACAGTAGGGGGTTTAGGTAGCTTTTTCACGGGGACCTGCCAAGCGTCAGCATATTCAGATCTTGCCCAGAGAATGCAAGCCTGGTGCAGGGAGCTGGAGGTGGGGGATGAGGATAAGGGAGCCTCAGGGCTCAGGGTGCAGGACTCTCCTGCTTTCCTGTGGAAACCCATGCCTACCCTCAGGCAGAAACAATCCCGTTTGGTTCAGTGCAGGGTGAGGAGGGGCAGCTTCGTGACTGCTGGCTGGAAGGGGAGCGGGGCTGCGGATTGTATGGCTCCTTCTACAGATTTTTCAAAGAAGCTCTCTGTGGTTCCCCTCTCACGCCTGCTTTTCAAGGAACCTGTACTTCCACTTCCTGAGGTTTTTCAGGATTCTGCAAGGCACTTCCACCAATGCCCTCTGCAACCCCCTCCCCAACATGCAGTTTCTCTTCTCTGGTAAGTTGCCATTCCTCATCCTCCTTTTTGTCTTCAAATATTATGATTTAGAATTCTGACTGCCTCCTGCTTTCTTCCAAGATATTTCTGCTTCTTGACATTGTCACCTTAGGTTGAACTTTTTAGAGCAGAAGGGGATGAAAAATGTCTTTTTTTTTGCCATCTTAACCATAACTTTTCAATAAAATAAATTCAGAACATGTGTTCCTAGTAAAGCTACTTACAGTTTCAGCTCGTTTCAATTTAAGTGAAGAATTGGACACAAATGTTTTGGATGTACATAAAATACAAGGACTAACTTAAGAGTGTTAGAAGTAAAGAATACAGTGAAGGGAATCACTTTGGAACTGCTGCATCCATGTTCATGATCGGTGTTAGGGACACCAGTAATCACTCTGAAAACGACTATCCACACACAGGCCAGAGGGTGTCACGCTGAACTCTCAGGTAGTGTCAACCTTGGGTTAAGAGTCTTCATCTTTAAGGGGCTTCATCTTTAAGGTGGTCCAGTGGTTAAGAATGTGCCTTGCAATGCAGGGGACATGAGTTCGATCCCTGGCCAAGGAACTAAGATGCCACGTGTCACCGGGCAACTAAACCCATGTGCCACAACTGAGACCTGACACAGCCAAATAAATGAATAAATAAAGATTCATTTAAAAAGTCTCCTTCTTTAAGAAAGCAATTATCTTTGGAAAGGGTAATATACCAACTCCTCAAACCTTGGTGTAAACTAGTCTACCTCAGGTCCTTTCATTCTTCAACAATAAAGATTCAGGACTGCAAAAGGTAACCTTTTACTGCATCCAAGGTTCACAATTTTTAAGCTGAGGAGGCAAAAGTAAATTTGGGAAAAGTTGAAAGAAAACATGAAGGAGTGTATTTTTATGAGAGATGAAGGCAATAACATCATCTTGGGAAAGGTCTCTTCTGTTGAGTTGATGCTAATCTTTTAAAAGTTAAGCTGTTTAAAGGAAAGAGTCTATAAACATTTTTCTTTCTAAGTAAAATTAGTACACGGTGAGAAATGAAGTACTTCCTGCTGTATCAGGAAACAAGGATGTCACAGTCATCAGCAATTGCAGCCCTTCAGTGTGAGCGGATGAGCCCTAAGGACACTTAGGATGGAGAATACCGGCCATCAGACTGCAACCAACCCCTGTGGTGAGCTCCAGGGACGCTCAGGATGTGGAAAACACAGGACACGGGCTCCAGAGAGCTGAAAGGCATGTGAAAGCAATGATTCCATAAACTCAGATTCTTGGATCTTCCCGTGCACAGAAAGTGATAAATTCTTTAACCTGGGATATCTGGCCATCTTTTGATGTTCAGACTACCTGCCCTTTGTTGCAAAACTTCTATATAACCTGGCTCATCCCCTAACCACCTCAGAGCAGTTCTCTCAGGGTCAGTTGATATGCTGTCTACCAGGTCTGAAGTCCTAAAAATACTTGCAGAATAAAACATAATTCTCAACTTTTAGGTTGTGGCTATTTTTTAAGTTGATGATGGCAATATATTAGCACACTAGGTTTTCATAAAGAAAATATTCATTAAAATTCAGTAAGAGATAAAACATATACAGGCATACTTCATAGATATTGTGGGTTTGGTTCCAGAAAATAGCAATAAAGTGAATATTGTAATAAAGCAAGTCACACAAACTTTTTTGGCTTCCAAGTGCATACAAAACTTAAGGTTACACTATATTGTAGTCTATTAAGCATGCAACAACATTACGTCTAAAAAAACAACTTTCAGGGATCCTGTTGGTACACCTCATAGTCCAGTGGTTAGGACCCAGCACTCTCACTACTGAGGATCTGGGTTTGATCTGTAGTCAGGGAACTAAGATCCTGCAAGCCATGAAGTGAGGTCAAAAAAAATGTACATACCTTAATTAAAAAGTACTTTTTTGCTAAAAAAAAATGCTATCACCTGAGCCTTTAGTGAGTATAAACTCTTGGCTGGTGGAGGGTCTTGCCTTGACATTCATGGCTGCTGACAGATCGGGGTGGTGGTTGCTGAAGGCCTGGGGTGGCTGCAGCAATTTTTAAAAATAAGATGATAATGAAGTTTGCTGCACTGACTCTTCCTTTCATGATTTCTCTGTAGTACACACAGCTGTTTGATAGCATTTTACCTACAGTAGGACTTCTTTCAAAATTGGAGCCAACCCTCTCAAATCCTGCTACTGCTTTTATTATTGTGTGTGTGTGTGTGTGAGTGTGTGTGTGTGTGTGTGTGTTTGTGTGAGTCCTCACAGGCACATTTATTCATGCCCGAGGGCAGCAGCACTGCTACAAGCATACACAACGTCCCGTGTTCCCACAACACAGTCAGACCTACGTCCCACTCAAGTAAAGCTGGTTAATGATGACCACGAGCAGGTGCAGGACTGGAAGCTTTCAAGGCTTTACCTCTTTTATCAGCACTCCTGATTTTATAAATGATGAAGCCATGCCTACCCAAATCTCCAGGTAAATGTGGGTATAGTAGGGCTTCATGGAGATCCAAACATTCTTAACAAGGCTTTGAGGCATCTCTGTGCAGGACCTGCCACTGCTTTATCAACTAAATTTATGTAAAAGTCTAAATCCTTTATTGTCATGTCCATAATCTTCATAGCATCTCCCTCAGGAGGAGATTTCATCTCAAGAAACCACTTCCTTTGCTCATCTGTAAGAAGCAACTCCTTATCCTTTACCAGGGGGATGGTAGTAATTTATCACATCTTCAGGCTCTACTTCTAATTATCTTGATATTTCTACCACGTCTACAGTTACTTGATCCACTGAAGTCTTGAACCCCTGAAAGTCAATCATAAGGACTGCAATCAACTTCTTTCAAACTCCTGTTTATATTGATATTTTGACCTCTTCCCATAAATCCCCACTGTTCTTGATGGCATCTGGAATAATGAATTCTTTCCAAAGGCTTTTCAACTTACTTTGCCCAGATCCATCAGAGGAGTCACTATCTATGGTAGCTGTTATCCTTAAAAAATGTATTTTTTTTAATAAAAAAATGTATTTCCTAATAAGACCTAGAAGTCAAAATTATTGCTTGATCGATGGGCTGCAGACTGGATGTTGCGTTACCAGGCATGAAAACAACACTACATCTACACTACAAATAACACTGTGCATCTCTATCAGAGCTCTCGGGTGACTGATGCATCGTCAGTGAGCAGTAACATTTTGAAAGAAACTTTTTTTTTTTTTTCTGAGCAGCAAATCTAACAGTGGGCTTAAAATATTCAGTAAACTATGTTGTAAACAAGTGTGCACTTATTCAGACGTGGTTGTTCCACTTATAGAGCCCAGACACAGAAGATTTAGCATAATTCTTAGGGTCCTAGGATTTTCCAAATGGCAAATAAGTGCGGGATGCAACTTAGTCACTGGCTATCTCAGCCCCTGACAGGAGAATCAGCCTGTCCTCTGAGGCTTTGAAGCCATGCATTGGCTTCTCCTCTCTAGCTACAAAAGTCTTAGATGGCATCTTCTTCCATATAAGGCTGTTTTGTCTGCACTGATAATTTGTCATTTAGGGAAGTCACCTCCAGTAATGATCTTAGCTAGGTCTTCTGGATAACTAGTTGCAGCTTCTGTATCAGCACAGGTTATTTCACCTTGTACTTTCTTGTGATGGAGAGCCTTTTTTCTTAAACACTATGAACCGACATCCATTAGCTTCAAACCTCTGCAGCTTCCTCACCTCTCTCAGCCTTCATAGAATTAAAGGCTGTTGGTTACTCTGGATTTGGCTTTGACTTAAGGGAGTTTTGTGGCTGGTTTGATCTTCCACCCAGACAAGTAAAACTTTCTGTATCAGCAATAAAACTGTTTTGTTTTCTCACCACTAGTGTGTTCTCTAGAAAAGGAATTAAGTTTTTTGTCATTGTTGTGCCGCACAGCTTGTGAGATCTTCATTTCTTGACCAGGGATTGAACTGGGCACTTTGGCAGTCAAAGGGTCAAATCCTAACCACTGAAACACCAAGGAATTCCCTAGAGCAGGACCTTCAATTGCCTTTAAGGAGCTTTTCTTTGCATTCACAACTTGTCTAAGTGTTTGGCATAAGAGACCGAGCTTTCAGCTAATCTCAGCTTGTCATGTACCTTCCTCACTAAGCTTAGTCATATCTAAATTTTGATTTAAACTGAGAGATACCTGCAACTCCGCCTTTCACTTGAACACTTAAGAGGCCATGGGAATGGCCTCTCAGGGAATGGTTCAGCCAGTAAGGAGTCTGCCTGCAGTGCAGGAGACCCAGGTTAGACCCCTGAGTCGGGAAGGTCTCCTGGAGAAGGAAATGGCAGCCCACTCCAGTACTCTTGCCTGGGAGATCCCATGGACAGAGGAGCCTGACAAGAGTCAGACATGACCGAGTGACTTCACTTCACTTCACTTTGAGTAGAGGGAGAGAAAGAGTGAAAGGGGGAAGGGCTAGAGGATGGAGCCATCAGAATGCAAACAACATTTATCAATTAAATTCACCATCTTTTATGGATGTGGATAGTGGGAACCCCACACAATTACAATGGTAATATTAAAGATCACTGGTCAGAGAATACCATAAGAAATATAATAGTGAGAAAAACTCTGAGATATAGTGAAAATTCCTGAGCTGTGACAAGGAGACTGAAGTGAGCAGATGCTGCTGGAAAAACGGCACTAACAGGCATGCCTGGGACAAGGCTGCCACAAACCTTCACTCTGTAAAACATGCAGTAAAGGCAAAGTACAGTAAAGCTACATGCCAAAAAACAAGTCGTGTCTGACTCCTGGCAACCCCATGGACTGTAGCCCGCCAGGCTCCTCTGTCCATGGAACGCTCCAGGCAAGAATACTGGAGTGGGCTGCCATTTACTTCTCCAGGGGATCTTCCCAACTAAGGGACGGACTAAACCTGGGTCTCCCACACTGCAGGCAGACTCTTTACCATGATTCCACTAAAAAGAGAAGAAAAATTCCTCATGCTAATTAAGAAAACAATACTCCGTGCTAAATACTCACAATTAAATTGATGACAGCCAGGATAAACAGGAGGATAATCACACAGATGGCTAAATTGCCCTTTCTTCCTCTCAGTCCTGTTTTATGGAGGCGATCTTCATCAATTGGAATATAGCCAGCTTTAAAATTACTGTTGTGCTCTTTATTGACATTCCTTCTCTCAACAGCCTTCTCACGCATGGACTTCTTCACAGGACCATTGGAACTTTGCTAAAAACAAAACAGAACACAATGGAGTAGCTATACCTCTATTTTGGATGCATTATTTGTTAGGTGCAAATTCTTAAGGAAAGAAAGCTAAATTGGTTAGTGATACATTTTCTACTAATAAACCTCAAGTCATGTTGCACTGGGGCTTCCTAGGTGATGCTAGTGCCAAAGAACCCACCTGCCAACGCAGGAGACACGGTTTGATCCCTGGGTTGGAAAGATCCTCTGGAGGAGGGCGTGGCAACCCACTCTATCTAGTATTCTTGTCTGGAGAATCCCCACGGACACAGCCTGGTGGGCTACAGTCCAGAGGCTTGCAAAGAGTTGGACAAAACTGAAGTGACTTAGCATGCATGTACACACATGTTGAGTTGCAGGCTCCAAGCGGGGACACAACTGTACTGAGAAGGGTTGTAGATAACAGTCTGATAACAGACTTCCACTTTGAATAGTACTGCTTTGAATAGTCCTACCTGGAATCAAGATTGCCAGGAGAAATATTAATAACCTCAGATATGCAGATGACATCACCCTTATGGCAGAAAGTGAAGAGGAACTAAAAAGCCTCTTGATGAAAGTGAAAGAGGAGAGTGAAAAAGTTGGCTTAAAGCTCAACATTCAGAAAACTAAGATCATGGCATCTGGTCTCATCACTTCATGGGCAGTAGATGGGCAGACAGTGGAAACAGTGGCAGACTTTATTTTCTTGGGCTCCAAAATCACTGCAGATGGTGATTGCTGCCATGAAATTAAAAGACACTTACTCCTTGGAAGGAAGGCTATGACAAACCTAGACAGCATATTAAAAAGCAGAGACATTACTTTGCCAACAAAGATCCGTCTGGTCAAGGCTATGGTTTTTCCAGTGGTCATGTATGGATGTGAGAGTTGGACTGTGAACAAAGCTGAGCACCAAAGAATTGATGCTTTTGAACTGTGGTGTTGGAGAAGACTCTTGAGAGTCCCTTGGACTACAAGGAGATCCAACTAGTCCATCCTAAAGGAGCTCAGTCCTGGGTGTTCATTGGAAGGACTGATGCTGAAGCTGAAACTCCAATACTTTGACTACCTGATGCAAAGAGTTGACTCATTGGAAAAGACTGTGATGCTGGGAGGGATTGGGGGCAGGAGGAGAAGGGGACGACAGAGGATGAGATGGCTGGATGGACTCGATGGACATGAGTTTGAATAAACTCTGGGAACACTGGGGTGCACGTGTCTCTTTCAGATCTGGTTTCCTTGGTCTGTATGCCCAGAAGTGGGATTGCTGGGTCATATGGCAGGTCTATTTCCAATTTTTTAAGAAATCTCCACACTGTTCTCCATAGTGGCTGTACTAGTTTGCATTCCCACCAACAGTGTAAGAGGGTTCCCTTTTCTCCACACCCTCTCCAGCATTTATTGCTTGTAGACTTTTGGATAGCAGCCATCCTGACTGGCGTGTAATGGTACCTCATTGTGGTTTTGATTTGCATTTCTCTGATAATGAGTGATATTGAGCATCTTTTCATGTGTTTGTTAGCCATCTGTATGTCTTCTTTGGAGAAATGTCTGTTTAGTTCTTTGGCCATTTTTTGATTGGGTCATTTATTTTTCTGGAATTGAGCTGCAGGAGTTGCTTGTATATTTTTGAGATTAATCCTTTGTCTGTTGCTTCATTTGCTATTATTTTCTCCCAATCTGAGGGCTGTCTTTTCACCTTACTTATAGTTTCCTTTGTTGTGCAAAAGCTTTTAAGTTTCATTAGGTCCCATTTGTTTATTTTGCTTTTATTTCAATATTCTGGGAGGTGGGTCATAGAGGATCCTGCTGTGATTTATGTTGGAGAGGGTTTTGCCTATGTTCTCCTCTAGGAGTTTTATAGTTTCTGGTCTTACATTTAGATCTTTAATCCATTTTGAGTTTATTTTTGTGTATGCTGTTAGAAAGTGTTGTAGTTTCATTCTTTTACAAGTGGTTGACCAGTTTTCCCAGCACCACTTGTTAAAGAGGTTGTCTTTCTTCCATTGTATATCCTTGCCTCCTTTGTCGAAGATAAGGTGAATGGACGTGAATCTGAGTCTACTCCGGGACTTGGTGAAGGACAGGGAGGCCTGGTGTGCTGCGGTCCATGGGGTCTCGAGAGAGAGAGACACAACTTGGCGGCTGAACAACAACAACAAGGCACTCAATGATGTTTTACTGAAATGAGTGCGTTTGATAATTTTAGATGTCAGAGATTCCTTCAGACTTAATTTCTCTAGATTTTCCCCTACAAACCCACAGCTTGTTCTCTTTGGGATTCTCAGTCATTTTGAAGAGTATAAAGAGAACCTGAGACCAAAAAATTTGAGAACCTCTGACTATGGTTGAATGACATTGTAGGTGATTATTTGGTATATCATGAACATAAAAGGAAGGAGTAGAAATGCTTACTGCCCAACTTTCATATTTTTGAGAGCTTTGAGAAAATTAATTTATTGAATAAGCATTTTTTAAGCTCTTTAGGCTTTAACATTAACCCCATACATAGGAATACAAAAGAAATACAGGACAAGATCCTTATCCTCTGGGTATTACAAACGTGATTTGGGTACACAAAGCTAGTATACACATAGTTAGCAATGCAATAATGTATTCTGTGTGCTCCGATGCCAAGATCACCAGTGCAGACAATACATGCTGTGGAGCTCATGGGAGAAGAGACAGCATGGCTTGGAGGTGTCAGGGAAGCCAGAAGGAGCAGGTGGGTCAGATCTGGCAATGCAGGCCAGATCAAGGTGCAGAGGAGGACAGGCTGTGGAAGTTTGGGGACACCTGTGAACAAAGTCTAGTCTTTACATCTGTTTATTTGCGAGTAACCAGAGGTCTCTGAATATGAACAGTATATGTTTCAGGATGCTAAATGTGTGAGTATTTGCAGGAGACACAGGAAAGAGGAGAATATTAGCAAGTAGGCTGCTGGGATGTTGTCGGAAGGAAGACCCAAGGTATTGAGGGCCTAAAACAGGTGGGATGAAAAAGGAGAGATTAAAAATACACTTCAAGAGAAGAATTAAGTGAATCTGAAGCCACTCACGTTTACTGAATGGTGACTACTTAAACATGGGGAGTGAGGCAGGGGGCTCTTACATACGCTGCTTTTGAGCTGAGTGAGAGACCATCACACGCCTCGAAGGCGATGAGAAGGGTGGACGAGGTGTTAGGTCAGTCAGGACCTGAGATTCGAATTGGAGAGTCTTCAGCTTCAAAGTAAATTAAATCTATGAGACTAATATCGGTCTACTGTAAGAAAACAACATGAAGCAGTGGTCCCCAACCCTTTTTGTGGCACCAGGGATCAGTATCATGGAAGACAATTTTTCCACAGACTGGGGTGTAGGGGGATGGTTTTGGGATGATTCAAGGGCATTACATTTATTGTGCATTTATTTCTATTATTATTCCATCAGCTACACCTCAGATCGTCAGGCATCGGGTCCCGGAAGTCAGGGAACCCTTGTATAGAGCAAAAGAACAAAGAGCCAAGGAAGTACTCTTGGAAAACTTGGTGCAGGAACAATGGAAAATGAGAAATACAAGAAACCTAAGGATGTGCAGCATTGCTGAACTCAATATGGTAAGAATCGCCTCTGTGATTTTCCAACCCTGGGTAGCAAACTGGTAAGTACAAACAGTCCTGAAAAGATGCCAGCAAGTGTACATTTATTTTCATTAAGAGAGAAGACTGTAAGTAAAGAATTATGTACAGTCAGAGGAAAACTGTGCTTGTTCTTGTTGTTAGGGTCTTTCTGTCCCTTCCCTCCAACCATTTGTAGGAAGACTCACATGTTTGATGGCAGAGGGAAACGTGCCAAGAAGGACAAAGATCAGATACCTCAGAGTAGGGCAGAGTAATGAGGGAAATAAGATCCTCCAGGAGACAGGAAAGAAAGTGAATGTACAGGAGAGTCTTAAAGGTGGGCTCCCACTTCATTCAAATGGTTCACACCAGGAAGAGAAACCATTTCTATTTTTCCTCGGGATGTAAAAGGCAAGGACATCTCTCAATAAAGAGCGGACAGGGAAGCTGGAATCTTACTGTGGTTGCAGGGATAGCAGGCTGGTTGAGGGCTTGTGGAAAACAGAAAAAGACAAGGATAATCATTGTGGGTTATGTGGCAAACAAAATTTTTTAAACTCCACCAAGCGGTAAGAGTAAGCGTCTTTTAATTTCATGGCTGCAATCACCATCTGCAGTGATTTTGGAGCCCAAGAAAATAAAGTCTGACACTGTTTCCACTGTTTACCCATCTATTTCCCATGAAGTGATGGGATCGGATGCCATGATCTCAGTTTTCTGAATGTTGAGCTTTAAGCCAACTTTTTCACTCTCCTCTTTCTCTTTCATCAAGAGGCTCTTTAGTTCTTCTTCACTTTCTGCCATAAGGGTGGTGTCATCTGCATAGCTGAGGTTATTGATATTTCTCTTGGCAATCTTGATTCCAGCTTGTACTTCATCCAGCCCAGCGTTTCTCATGATGTACTCTGCATATAAGTTAAATAAGCAGGGTGACAATATACAGCCTTGACATACTCCTTTTCCTATTTGGAACCAGTCTGTTGTTCCATGTCCAGTTCTAACTGATGCTTCCTGACCTGCATACAGGTTTCTCAAGAGGCAGGTCAGGTGGTCTGGTATTCCCATCTCTTTCAGAATTTTCCACAGTTTATTGTGATCCAGACAGTTAAAGGCTTTGACATAGTCAATAAAGCAGAAATAGATGCTCCAAAATCACTGCAGATGGTGACTGCAGCCATGAAATTAAAAGACGCTTACTCCTTGGAAGGAAAGCTATGACAAACCTAGACAGCATATTAAAAAGCAGAGACATTACTCTGTCAACAAAGGTCCATCTAGTCAATGCTATGGTTTTTCCAGTGGTCATGTATGGATGTGAGAGTTGGACTAGAAAGCAAGCTGAGCACCCAAGAATTGATGCTTTTGAACTGTGGTGTTGGAGAAGGCTCTTGAGAGTCCCTTGGACTGCAAGGAGATCCAACCAGTCCATCCTAAAGGAGATCAGTCCTGGGTGTTCATTGGAAGGACTGATGTTGAAGCTGAAACTCCAATACTTTGGCCACCTGATGCGGAGAGCTGACTCGTTTGAAAAGACCCTGATGCTGGGAAAGATTGAGGGCAGGAGGAGAATGGGACGACAAAGGATGAGATGGTTGGATGGCATCACCAACTCAATGGACATGGGTTTGGGTGGACTCCAGGAGCTGGTGAAGAATAGGGAGGCCTGGTGTGCTGCGGTTCATGGGGTCGCAGAGTTGGACACGACCAAGCGACTGAATTGAACTGAAGCGGTAAGAAAGGCTTTGCAGACGATCACTCAATCTATTCAACAGGTTTAACACAAAACAAGTTGCTGAAAAAAGTCGTGTAGGTTGTGTATGCACATGAGGTGCAGAAGCTATGAGGGCGCGTTGTTGTTGCAAACATTTTAGAGTTGAATTTGTATTTTGGTAGTTTTTCGGCCAAAGGAAGTAGAATATCTTAGGGAAAGCGAGCTTGCTTCTAATTTTCACAGATCCAGTATAGAGTTATGACAGTGATGTCAGATGGGCAATTTAGAAGTCTTAGCCAGAGTGTGAATACAGGTCTACATGAGAGACAGGGCAAATCTTACCTTCCTGGGATGAATTATTTACTTTTCTCTGTCAATTCATGCACATCAGTATATTTCATTCTTTGCACTTGCCATTTACAGACGAGTTACTATATGCCAGATGTTCCAGACTACCAAGATGTGCAAGGCACAGCACCTACTTTCAACAAACTTACTTACAGGCCAGCAGAGTAGACAGATGGAGCCACTAGCAATTACAGTTCAACATGGCAAGTGCAGTTGTAAAGCAATGAAACTGAAAGAGTGCATAAGAGGAATACCCTTTGACTCATCAAGTAAGCTCATCAGTTGAAGATTCTTCAAAAAAGCTGGGGCTTCAGTTGGACATTGAAGGACAAACAGAAGTTAGCCACGTAAAGTACAGAGAAAGGCATTCCAGGCAGAGGAAACATCATGAAACTGAGTAGAGGTCATCTTGTACAAACTAACATCGGTAATTTTATATGGATGGTGGAGAAGATGAGTATACGAATGGACAAAATGAGAAATGCGATGTAGTTGTGCTTGCATGCTAAGTCACTTTAGTCGTGTCTGACTCTTTGCAACCCTATGGACTGAACTCCGCCAGGCTCCTCTGTTCATGGGATTCTCCAGGCAAGAATACTGGAGTGGGTTGCCATGCCCTCCTCCAGGGGATCTTCCCCACCCAGGGATTAAACCTGGGTCTTCTGCTTTGCAGGCAGATTCCTTACCACTGAGCCATTGGGAAGCCCCAAGATGTGGTTAGGGATCAACAAATGAGTAGATATAAGTACCACATCAAGAATGAGAGACTCTATTCTGAAGGAAATGGGGATTTAAAATAGGTTAGTGATACAGATTTGCATGATAGCAAAATTAAACCAAAAAGAGTTGAACGGGAATAGATGAGTTTAGAGATGGAGATATCAACAGCAGGTTTCCTTAACAGTTCAAATGAGGGCTTGACTGAATTTTGACACTGCGCATCAAGATTCGGGAGAGGCCTTAAGAGGTAGAACTGAATGGACCTAGTGATTGGATGTGAGTGTGAGTTAGGGGGATCTAATATGACCCCCAAGTAGGGCCTGATACATAATTTGTGGGGTCTAGAGCAAAAAGAAAACGTGAGGTTCTCTGTTCAAGTACCAAGCCTGGGAGAGCAGAGTATTAACCCAGAGGTGGGTCCATTCTGAGCTCCCTTGAGCCAGTCCTGCTCCCAAGTCTGTGGCAAGGTGAACCAACTGAATGAATGGTTGTAGCCCTTTTAATGGTGAGTGTGATGCACCATTCACCATTAAAAATTTCTGAGTTTGGGGTGCCTGTGGAAAATTCAGTTAAATTCCAACTGGAGACATAAATACCTAACTCTGAAGTGGAGAATAAGGGATGGATCAGATTGCCCAGTCTATGTGTAAAGCAAGAATAGAAACTAGGTGGAACTTCAAGAATATCAACAGGTGATGCAGATGAAAAAAGAACCCCCTAAAACAGGTGCTGATAATTCAGGAGGGAAATCACAAAGCAAGGGACAATTTCAATCTCAGCAACTCAAGAAGCTTTGTCTCCTTTCAATTTCACTCATTCCTTTACATTTTATTGTTAGGTCCTGTAGCTTGCCTACCATCTTTAGCTGATTTTTCTGCTTTTATCTGGCAGTTTGACTTTAACTTTGAAGGCAGATGTCATGTCTTTTATTTTTCAGGGCACTCAGCATGACTGTTCCAGTGATATCTACCTACTCTGTCTCTAAAGGCAGTTAATTACTTAAGAAAATCTTTCCAGACAAGATTTTTCTGAAAACAGAATGCTGGCTACTTGGCTCATTTATTTTTTTCAACAATGCTGAAGAATGAGACTTTTCCAAAGAAACTATCCTACCACAGTTTCTTTTTTAAGGAAAATAATAACTAAGGCAGGGGGGAAGCGACTAGCAAAATTATTTTTATTATAACAAATCACTCTAGTAACTACAGGTGTACGTGTGTGTGTGTGTGAGTAAATGTCTGCATAATGTATAGCCTGCTTTTTGGGAAGAAAATAGCCTTTTAAGCTATTCTAAGTTACAAGTTTACAATGCAGATTAGGAAATACTTGATAAAGCATTTATTAAAAATGATTTTAAACCAACTGGGTAGGAGACAGTCTTATACTGACTGGTGACTTAGTCTCCAGAACTAAAGCGGGAGGAGAAACGTGGCTGTCAGCCTAGGGGGACGGCACACATGTGGCCGCAAGCTGATACCCAACAACAGCTGACTGTTTCTTGGCTGGTATCAGCGGAGGCTGGCGGCTCGTTGGCTGGGGCTATTTTTACCCGCATCTTCGCTGGCCACGGAGCAGAACATGTCCCCGGTACGTCCAGGCGGAGGCTCCCGGCTGCCACAACCCCATCCCGGGCCTCCAGGACAGCGCCCCCCCTGACCCCGCCGAGGGACAGCCAGGCCAGGCCGGGAGCCCGCGGCTGGCTACCCCTTATCCGCCCCGGAGCCCCTGCCCGGGGTCCCGCCCGGCCTTCGCCAGCAACCCGGGCTGCGGACAGCTCCTCCCGCCCAGCCCCGCCCCGCGGAGCCCGCCCTCGCGCCCCGGTCCCCGCCTGCCGGTCCTACGGAGGACCTCACCGGCAGGACCCCGGCCTCCCCCGGCCCTCCAGCCCCCGGCTGCGGCGGGGCTCACAGACCTGCTCCGCGGCCGCCGTCGCCGCCGCCGCCATCTTCCCGCGCCGCCGGCTCCGCCGCCCTCCCGGCCGCCTCCGCACTCGCGCGCCTGCGCTTGCGCGCTGGAGGGGCGGGAGGGGCGGGAGGGGGGCCCGCCGCTCCTCGCCCCGCCCCCCATCTCCGACCCCGCCCCGCCCGGGCCGCTGGGGCCAGCTGCGCTGCTCCCGGCGCCCAGGCAGTGGCCTCCGGGAGCGTTTTCTCGCGCACCGGGATTCCGTTCGACCTCGGGCGGCCTCTGGATTCTTCCAAAAGGGCGCCCTCAAAATACAGAGGACTCCTCTCCCTTCCCCTCCATTCCCCAGCAAGGAGTGGGGGGCGGTGCTGGTGCCATACCGAGGGCTCCTTGCTTCACGAGTCGGGGTCTCCCTGGCTGGATGGGAAGGACGCATTTGCAGAGTAATGTGGACGACGGAGGAGGTGGTGACAACGTGGATGGAAGTTAACAAGTTGCTGACAGGCAGCTAAAATCTTGAAAACCGAATGTCCTTAAAGAAGACAGTCACTTCGGGGATGCTTCTTAGTTTTGGCGGGCCTGTGAAGGCTGATGCTTTTTTTCCTGTGGTTTTGGAGGTGGGTTGAAGATAGTGTGGATGTATCTCCTGGGGAATCCAATTTAACAGATGTTTACTGCACACCAGGAAGGCATTCAGATATACAAGTAACTCGAGTACACATTCCTTGTTCCCTGTGGAGTCAATATAATCCAATAATCCTTAGTTAAAAAAAAAAAAAAAAAGAAGAGGGCAGTGGTGACCAAGGTTTATAACTATTCCTCAGGTAGCTGAAACTTCTCCTAAGCATCTTGGGGCCCCAGGCCTGCCTAACTCAACAGGAACACCAAAGAGACCTGCTGGCCAAATTTTTCTTTCTCTAGGAACTAAGTCAGTTTTGGTTTTTGACGACTGGAGCTGATGTTTCTCTCTCCGCGTACTTTACATCAGGGGATTGCCGAGAAATTGTAGTTAGAAGATTCGGCTCTCTCACCTGGTAAATCCTTTATAATCTTGCCCGTCTCTCCTCTAGTTTTGGCTAAGATCAGTACCTAGCTGGTCATCAAGTTCTTTCCAAATGCTGGACCCAATTGACTTGCATCTCTAGGCTGACTCCTGCCTGTATCTCTAGGACAAGCTTCATCTTAAGCAGAAAGACTGTTACAGCTCAATGCTTTGGGGAGTTAGCAGTAAGCCTCTGATAATAGTCTGGCTGTGGTCCCAATAATACACTCAGATAACTGGGCTTTTGACTGATCCTTAATTCCTATCCCTAATTCTAGTCCTCTAGTCCTTACTTCCTATGCTTTGCTTCTTTTCCTTCTGCTTGAAAGTCCTTCTCTTTTTCTCTCTCAAGCACACTCTTATTCATCCTTCAAAAATCCATTCAAATGTCATGTTCTCTTTGAGCCTTCCTACCTGCCTGGGCAGTTTTAGCTGGTCTGTCCCTTAATTCTGCTCCTAGTCTTCTACACGAATTTCAGATTGCATTGTATTCTGTTTACCTGTCTTAAGATCATATTAAAAATGGGGTGCTCTGTCTGGAAGATCCGTATCTTGCTCATCCTTTTATCTCCAATGCTTAAGACAGTAATGAAACTTAATATCTTAGAAGTCTGTAATACCCCAGTTTCTAAGACTAGCAGCCCTGCCTTGGTTTTGCCAACCTGTCTCATACATAGAGACAAAGTGCCTTGGCAATACCACCAGTAAAAACTAAATTTAATCACATGCAGTTGGGTCAGCAAAAGCTAAAAGATTTTCTTCAAATAGTAATAGAGGCCCTGACCCAAAGGACTAACATGGACAGCTGTAGGATAAGAATAGCATGGCACACACAGAAGAGGACTGGGGCGCCTAAAAAGAAGGCTTACTAGAGCAGAACAGATTATGCCTTTAGCCACATTTGCTGAGGGTTTGCAGCTGTCCCCAGTGGAAATTATGATGAGGATCCCACTGTATATCCTTGGAGCTCCCTGCATACAAGCTTCTTATATACAAGCATCAGAAAACACACACAACTCTTGCTATACTGAGGGGTTTGGTTGCTCTTTTGTTGGCTTCATAAAATCCTAATTAAAAATCTCTCCCGCTAACTGATGCAGGTAAAATTCAAAGTGGACAAAAGTAAGAACTTTCAGAAAGCCTATTCCATCCAGATGTTTGACTCATTACACTTCTCTAGGAAAAAAGGCTCCTGGCTGGGTGGTAGAATTATGATGTTTTAAGAACAACCAACTGGCTATTAAATTTGCTTTTATACCTCTATGGGGTTATGACCTCAGATATAAAGCAGCCAATCATCTCCTTCCTGCCTTCTTTCCTTCTTTGCTTTCCTTTCTTCTTTCTTTTACTTCTTTCTCTTTTTGTTAACAGTTTAATAAACATTTATAGAGGGCTTAGAATGTGCCACTTGCTGTGCTGAGGATATGAAACTAAATAGACCTTTGCCCTTTTCTTTAAGAAACTCACAAGCTTATATAGGATGCAGACAAATAAGTTTAACATAGTAGGGTAACAATATCAACATTTCTAAAGTTAGAGAGACAAAGCACAAAGAAGAGAGTAATGAGCTTTGTGGGGGTGGGGGAGTTAGGAAGATTTTGTCAGTTTGAGCTGAGTTTAAATTTATTAAAAGTGCAACTTTGGAGAAACCCCGTGTTTATTTCCTGGAGATTAGCTCTATTAGTTATTTCAGCAAGCCTGCAGAATAAATTGTATGCCAAAAAGAGGTTCAACTTTTGCTGATTGGCTAATGCTCTCAGAATCAAGGCCTGACCTCAACTGAATTGTGAACCAGAAATTGAGACAACAAGCAAGATTTGCTCAATCTCAACCATAACCAATATGTTTTAAAAAAAGGAAAAACGTTAATGTCAGAACTGCAAGAGCTCTTAGACCTCATCAAGTCCATGTTTTTCATTATATAGATGGAAGAAAAGTGAGGCTCAGAATGATTAAAGACTTATGTAAAGTCATGAGAAACCACTAACTGGAAGAGTGTGAGATAAAACAAGAGTATCCACATCTCAAATTTATTCTTTCAACTTCTCTAAGATAATCTGATAGTGTACCAGAAAGTAAGATTTGATTTTTCTTTTGTTCCCAAATAAATGCCTACTTGAGAATATCCTGAAATAAATAGGAACAAAATTAGAGCATCAAAAGATTCTTCAAATAGAACCTTTACTTATCTATTTCCTTTCATATATATATATATATATATATATATATAGCTTACCTGGTAGCTCAGGCTTCCCTTGTGGCTCAGCTGGTAAAGAAACTGCCTGCAATGCGGGAGACCTGGGTTTGATCCCTGGGTTGGGAAGATACCCTGGAGAAGGGAACAGCAACCCACTCCAATATTCTGGCCTGGAGAATTCCATGGACTGTATAGTTCATGGGGTCACAGAGTCAGACATGACTGAGAGACTTTCACTTTCACTTTTCCCTGGTGGCTCAGACGGTAAAGAATCTCCCTGCAGTGTGGAAGACTCAGGTTTGATCCCTGGGTTGGGAAGTTTCTCTGGAGAAGGAAATGGCTACCCACTCCAGTATTCTTGCCTGGAGAATCCCATGGACAGAGGAGCCTGGCGGGCTACAATCCACGGGGTCTCAAAGAGTCAGACACGACTGAGGGACTCTTAACACTTCCTTTATCCTATATATATATATATATAGACTTTAAAAACAGAATCTCAACCTTGTTGAGTGCATGCGTATAGTTTTAAGCATGTGGATTGTTCTTTAATCAGCAACATCTACTGTTTGCATTCCAGGCTCTAACTCTCTCTTAAATTGATTGCCATCCTGCGCCCATCAAAAGTGCCAAGGAAGGGATCATCATTAAGGGCACTTATGAGGATATCTACTTATTCCTACAGGTATGGAAGTTCTAAGCTTGTATCAAGTAACATCACCAGAGAGCAAAGAAATGGGGTGTCAATTGCTTGGCCCTCTCTTTGATGGCATGTGTTCTAGTGTTACCCCCATTGGCATTGATCAAAGGTGAGAGCAAGAAAGATTGTTTCTGTATTTTCTTTACAAAGGGGAGGTTATTAAGGACACATTCATCTGTTATTCTATACTCTTTGGAAAGGAATAAACATATTTAAGAACTGGTACCAAAAAATGTGCTTTCATTCAAATTGTTGGTATGTGTACTTTAAAAATCAAATGGTAATCATACCATCTATTTTCCTTTTTTTCTTGACTGCCACAAAGCCCCAGAATAAATGTAAAATAAGGCTCAATATTAGTACACAGGCTTAAACTGGGGGCATATTTGTTTCTTTCACTAATTTTTTTCTAAATCCAACAAAGATGTTTTCTACAAACTTTTTACTATAAGCGATCTGAGATTCTCTTTTGGAAGTTTTAAGGGGATAAATAATGAATAAGTATGTAAACTGTTTCCTTTGAGTACTTGAGAGTTATGCTTGTTACTAGTAAGCATCAAGTTCTTGCTATGGACAACCATGTTCCAGAGCTCTATGGAAACTAAGGGGTGCATGAAATGACTGGGAAACCTGAAGGAGCTTGAATCTAGTTGTGATGGTCAAGTATTGTAGAGATAAGGTCAGGTAGCACATTCTAAAGTGATTTCAGACTCATTCTATCCTAAGACTCCATATGTCTATTAAATGAGTAATATGAACATTTGGTCAAAGCATATTCTATTTTGAGTTGGCTTAAATATTGATATTTTGAGTAACATTTTTCTGAAGGTGGTCAAGTTTTTGGATAGCTGTTTCTGAGTAAGTTTTCATAAAAGCAGTTTGTGTTCATGGTGGAAATTTGAAAAATCGGAAAAGTATAAAGGAACTAATTAGAATCATCCGTAATCATGCCTTGGGTTCATGTTGTATAATGTAACACAATATATATAATTTAGAGACCTGCTTTTTTCACTTAACATTATATAGTAATAATTCCTAGATACTAGCTGTTCAATAATGAGATTTCTATTGTGAAACATTCCATTGAATAATTTACTCAATCAGCAGCCCTATTGGTGCTTTATATGTTTCCAACCTACTCTTCTCTGTTTAATATTAGTACTGTGACCTATTGTACATTTGTAGCAATAGTAATCATAGCATTTAGGAAGCAAATTTATAGCATTTGCTGAAACATGTCAAGCACTGTGTTGCACTTCACATGAATGATCTTATTTAGTCTCTAATAACACTGTGAAGTAGGAACTATAGTAAGATGATATAAGGGCTTCCTAGACGGCTCAGAATCCATCTCAGGAGATGCCATTTGATCCCTAGGTTGAGAAGATCCCCTGGAGGAGGAAATGGGGAAAGGAAACACTATTCAGTATTCTTGCCAGGACAACCCCATGAACAGAAGAGCCTGGCAGGCTGTAGTGATTAAAGAGTCCCAAACGACTAAAGCAACTGAGCACACAGGCATGCGAGATGATCTAAACAAGGACTAGAGGTTAATTAAAGTGCAACAGTAAGGAGGAGGATTTAACCCTTAGTTTGACCTAAGCAAATATTCCAACTTGGTTTTTATTAATAAGTAAGTCAGACTGTTCAAAGATTCCAGTTACCTCTAAAAATGTGCATTAAGTTAAGAAACCTGTAAGATTCTTCTTCATTGCCTTCCTCATTCTTTATATTTTTTAAAGAAAGTCAGTAATGAATATTTATTTTTTGTACTTTAGCAATTGTTATTGCACCATGATAAAATGTGTGTTCTCTTTATATTCTTTGTGTTTTTTTTGTTGATATAATTAAAATAATAATACATCATGTACAACATAGTGATTCAATATTTGTATATAATGTGAAATAGTCACCACAATCAGTCTAATTAATATCTATGACCAGACATAGTTACAAGTTTTTTTTTTTCTTGTGGTGAGGACTTTTATAGTCCTTATTTTGTGATCTACAGAAGATAGTAAGAACACAGACTCCAGAATGAGCCTTTCATTTTTATCAGAGGACAGTAAAACCACTAATTAAATGGAAAAAAGCGGGGTGGGGGCAAAAAGTCTTAAGTTTACCGTCAGTGGACATGTTCAATGTTCATAATTCTTAAATACCTGAAAAAAAAAAGAAACTGAATTAAACTAGCTAACCGACTAGCTGAGGTCCTGCTTCCACTGGCTCTGTTTTAAAAAAGATAGATAAGGATGATTTGCAATCTGCACATCATTTGACGACATTGAAAATAAGGGTACCAAAGTGCTTAGTGATGGTTGAAATGGTTTCATTTCTTAAGTAGTCCAGACTGCCACTGTGGCTTAATATACCTTTTGAAATAGTGCCAAACCGGCTCTAAACTTGCACGAAGTCTTAATTAGAGAATTTATAATTAAATAACTTTAGAGTGGTTAATGATTCTAAAAACAGACCAAATCTTATTTAAACCTGATTGACTTTAATTTGTGAACATCCTGGAGCTAAAATCTATTTAGCTGGGCACCCACCAAATCCTAGGTGTTACAAAGGAAGAAGTAAAGTCTTGAGACGTGAAAGAATATAGGAAGGAGTCAAACAACTGCTTTCTTCACCGCCTAACCAAAAACGTCTAGAAAGAAATAACCTTTGGTTTCCTAGACAAGAGGCCTCCGGCTGCCCAGCATTCCCACACTGAGGGAGCCTCTCTGTCCATCAGGGTCGGGCGGCTGCCATCTGGAGTCTTAGCGTCTTCCAGCCGCCGGCCCAACCCGGAGTCTCACAGGCTTTGGGGGCTCTCGCTTTCGGCCACCAGCAGCAGCAGCAGCAGCAGCAAGAGGCTGAGCATCAGGAGCATGAGGAAGAGCGGCATGGCGCGTCCCGGCGGTGCCCCGGACCCGCAGGCGGGTGGGGGTGGGGGTCGGGGCAGGAGGGATGCGGGCGGCGGGGCTGCAGGCGGATAGGGCGCTCGGATGGGGCTGGGCGGCGGCGCGGGCGTTGCCAGGAAACGGGCGGCGCGCGTCCCCAGCTGCCGCGCGCTCACGTCAAGGTTTGTTTAATAATCGCCCGGGTATTTATTGTCCTGGCTCCCGGCGGCCGCGCGGGAGCCGGGAGACCGCGCGCGGGGCAGCGAATGAGGCGCGGCGGCTGTGGCCCAGGTCACCTCCCCCCGGCTTCTCGAACCCTGCCCAGCCCGACCCGAGGCGGGAGGATGGAAACACCAGCCGCGCTCTGAGCTCCTCAGGAAGAGAACACCTTCGAGTCCATCTCCCAGAGCGGGCCGAGCGGAAGAGCGAGCGATGGCCGATAACCTGAGGAGACTGGTCTCCAACGAAGCTTTACGATCGTTGCAGGACAAGCTAGAGTCCTGGCTGAGGGAGTACAACGTGAGTCAGAGGGGAAGACCCCCGGAGTTCGCCCTCTGTCTAGTTCCTTGCACAACCCTCGGCGGGAGGCTCTTAGGGCTGGCCTCCGGGTGACTGCTTTGCCAAGTCCCGCAGTTTTGATTCCTCACTGGGACCCGCACCGAGGGAAGCAAGGAAATGCGATTCCTTTCTCTCCTTCCGGCGCGAGGTGGCGCGGTGGGCGAAGCGCTGGTCTGGTCGTAGCAGAGGAGAGCTCCTATTTTAGCGAGCGGTATCCAAGGACGCTGGCGGTCCTAGCAACGGGAAAGCCCTGCGAGCAACCCAGGTCCGGTCTAGCTTGTCACTCTTCCTCCAGTCCCCTCTACCTGCAGTCCACCCCGATACCCCGACTCGAATTATGATTATTTATTACATCCCTCCTCTTGCCTTTCCGCAAGTCTCCCACTCTGGGGATAAGATTTTTATGGAAATATACCCAGGAGTTAGTACCCAGAAGTCAAACGGACACTAGTCAACCTTGCGAGTTTCACTTGTGTGCTGATCAGCATGGCAAGTAAGGCAGTTTCAACACCAGGGCAGATTTCAGAAGGCCTGTTGTCAAGGCATCTGTAAGCTAATATTTTGTCATCAAACCCAGTAGGGTTCTTCAAATCTCATTAATTCCCCCCACCCCCAACCCCACTCCAGCTCCCGTTCATCTCCCTATCCAGATAGTAGAAATCCAATGCAGAATTTGCTCGGTTGGTCTGTCTTAAAAAGGAGAGTTCTATGCTGTAGCTCAGCTGGTAAAAAAAGTCCATCTGCAATGCAAGAGACTCTGGTTTGATCCCTGGATCAGGAAGATCCCCTGGAGAAGGGCATGGCAACCCACTCTAGTATTCTTGCCTGGAGAATCCCCATGGACAGAGGAACCTGGCGGGCTACAGTCCATGGAGTCATAAAGAGTCAGACATGACTTAGCGACTGAACAATAACAAAAAAAAGGAGAGTCCTATTCTCACACAGCAAGTAGAACAATGCAGGAAAAAGAGCTGGGGACCCAGAATCAGCCCACCCTGCCAGCTTTTAGGTCTGACTTTGCAGAGAACTGGCTGAATCATTGGGGCTTCCCTGGTGGCTCAGTGGTGAAGAATCCACCTGCCAGTGTAGGAGATGCTGGTTCATTCCCTGGGTCTGCAAGATCCCCTGGAGAAGGAAATGGCAACCCACACCACTGTTCTTTCTTGCCTGGAAAATCCCATGGACAGAGGAGCCTGGTGGCTTAGTGACCAAACGACAACAAACAACAACGACAAAAGCTGAATCATTTGGGGCAAATTATTTAACCTCTAGGTCTCAGTACCTCCTCAGCTAACTGGGAGCCTGGAATTGATGATGGGTTAAGTTCCTTTTTGGATCTCAACTTTTTGAGTCTAGATTAGCTTGTTTCTGAAATCCTACCAGGAAAATGCAACTGCCTGCCATCATGAGTCCCTGGACTTTCCTATTCACCTTGTAACCAGGCTCCTGGGACGAGGGGAGCTCAAAGCACTATGGCTTTCTCCTTAGCCTGCTTTTCTAGTGTTTACCCCATTTGCCCACATTTAAAGAACCAATATTGATTATTCCTTCTCCATCAGAATTGCAGGAAAATTAAAATTCACCGTTAGCACAAAGCCCTGGGCTCCCCCCACCACCTACCTTTAAAAGTGGCTACTTGTTACCTAATCTCAGAAGGATGAGAGTAACAAATCCTAATACATGTATTTTCCCTTCTTAAAACTGCTTCTTACAGAAAATGTTTTTCTTGCCCTGTAGCCAAAATTAACTTGGACCATTAAAAAGTGTGTTAAGCTTGTCATTAGACAATGTTGAACACAAATGACACTGGTAGTGGCTGGACCAAATTAAATGATTGTTTGAGAAATGACCTGTAAGTTCTGAGAAATGCCAAAGTTTATTGTACTTTCTCTTCTCACTAACAGTGGTGCACCCCATTCTTCTGTTCTCACCAAAACCATTTCTATTTAGATTCCTCACTTGTGGCCCTCCCCATCTCCAATACACACATATAATTAGTGGAGACTGAACTCTTAGAGATCAGTGCCTTTACAAATTTTGTGGCCATTCCTTGGGCATCATCATTTCTCTTTCAACTTTCTGGCATCTCTATTGCATTTGACTGTCAACACCTGCATTTTTCTAAGACTCTATTTGTCTCCTTGTCTTACCCACACCCCTCTGATAGTTGTTCTTCAAGGGCAGACTTTAGAAACCTTCTCTTCCACCTCCATTCCTGTTTCATCTCTTACCCCTATGCTGATGAATATCATATCTATACTCAGGTCCTTTTCTCATCTGAGCCCTCACTTCTCCAAATGTCCATTGGACATTTTCAGTTGTGCTATTGTCATTGCAAAGTCAAATCAGTGTAAGACTGACCCTAGCTTCTCCCATGCCACAAATACTGGCTTCTTTCCTTTAGTCACAGTCTTTATCATGACACACTACTTTCTCACCAGCAGAATCTGTTGGTACTCGTTTCTAAGCTTGTGCAGAACCTGAGCATGTTCCACACCGTCCCCACCTCTGCTGGCACGCTCATACACCTTTGGTCATCTTTTATTTGTGTTACTTAAAAAAAAATAACCCAAAGTTATTCTTCTAAATACCAAGTCAGATCAAGTTACTCCTATGGCAAAACGCTCCAAACTTCATATCTCAGAAAAAAAGTTCCTGCAGTGGCCATCAGGCTCCTGTACAACTGTGCTCCTTTAAACTCCGTGATGTCGTCTCTTACTCTTTCCCTTGCTCAACCACTCTAGTGATACTAGACGCCTTGCTCTTTGTAGAGCAGAACTGTCCAACGGAACTTCCTGTGATGATGGACACATTCTATGTACATCTCTGTATCAGCACAGTCCAGCATGGTGGCCAGTAAGCATTTGAAATTCAATGAGTGCGAACTGAGGAACTGAAGTTTTAACTTCGTTGAAGTCTAGTTTGAATTCAACTAGTTGCATGTGACCAGTGGCGACTGTATTGGACAGAGCAGCCACCCTCACCCCTGGAACCACGGTGCCCTTCTCTGCTTTATTTCTTCTATGATATCTACCCCTTCTAATTTTCACTGATTTACTCTTTTATTTTGTTTGTTAGTCTTCCTCCCCTCCCCCAACACACCCTAAAATGTAAGCTCCAGACGGCAGAGATTTCTGTTTCATTCCACTTTTGGCCCCCTCGTAGTTGCTCAATAAATCATGACTGGCTGAATGCCACCACCGTTCTCCCAGACACCCAGTTCCTTGGACTCATTTCTGAAAAACGTCATATTCAGTGTAGAATTAGAAATGACCCTGTGCATGCCTGGTGTGTTCAGTCACTTCAGTCGTGTTCATCTCTTTGTGACCCTATGGACCATAGCCCACTAGGCTCCTCTGTCCATGGGGTTCTCCAGGCAAGAATATTGAAGTGCCCTATTGACATGGAAGCAACCTAGATGCCCATCAGCAGACGAATGGATAAGGAAGCTATGGTACATATACACAATGGAATATTACTCAGCCATTAAAAAGAATTCATTTGAATCAGTTCTAATGAGATGGATGAAACTGGAGCCCATTATACAGAGTGAAGTAAGCCATAAAGATAAAGACCAATACAGTACACTAACGCATATATATGGAATTTAAAAAGATGGTAATGAAGTGCCCTATTGCCATGCCCGCCTCCAGGGGATCCTCCTGACCCAGGGATCGAACTGGAGTCTCCTGCATCTCCTACATTGCTGGCAGATTCTTTACCCCTGAGCCAGCAGGGAAGCCCAGAAATGATCCCCAAATATCTTTAATTCAACTTTTCTTAAAATTGAAACCAGAAGCCAGGATTAACGATCCTCTCACAAGTGAGAGGGTGCAAGGATTCTGAACAGTGTGTGTGTGTGTGGCGTGTGCTGAGTGGTGAGGGCGCGGCGCTAAAGAAAGACGATGAGAAAATCTCTTTACAGAACCTACCAAAATTTAGGTTACATTGAGACTTATTCAACATCTTGTCATCTACAGTTTGAGTTTCACTCAATTGCTAAGAGTTTTCCTATAATACTGCAATATTGTTTTATTAGTTCCAAAGACTTTGGCCTTAAATCCTTAAGGTGAAGAGTACTCATTGTAGCAAATTATATTTATTAAAATATTGGTTGTAGAGAACTATGTTTTTTCCTTAAAAGCTTCAAATTATGTTTGCTATGGAAGGTTGATTTTTCTGACTGTGACCACATTAATTGAGTTCTGATAAACTCAAGCAAAAGAAAAGACTGTATATATTCCTCTAGAATTAGGAACATGGTTAAAGTTATTCCTTTGGGGAAAGTTATTTTCAAGTGAAATAGATAAATAACTTGAACAGATTAATTCTAAAACACAATGCAGAATTTTGATTGTTTTCCAAACTAGCCATCATTTGGATTAACAATTAGATCCTATTTAGTTTTTCATCTTAATTTCTCTAATATAATTTCCTGCTTTATCCATTCCTATCTCCTCTGCCCTTATCCGGCCATCACCACCATCCCATACACAGCCTGTTTCCTTGATTCCTATGTTGTCAGAAACAGTAAGTTCTTTTAAAATATAATTTCCTGCCCTGAAGCCTTTGTTTTTTATCTTTTGGCTTGTTTTTAATCTTACAACATCTACCAATCTTCTGGGCCTTTGGCAAAACTGCTTCTTGCTTGATTTTATTTTTTTAAGTTATATTTACCTTAACTTCAGGAAGAAATATTTCCCAACCCTCTCCCCTTCCAGAGAAGCAAATCCTAAAAACAACAGCAAACAGCACCATCTCATTTTCTTTTAGTTATTAAAGAGATGCTGAATTATTGCATTACTTGGTCTTTAAAATTTGGACTCCATTGGAGACTCAGGGACGGGTTGTGGTAAACACATGAATCACAGAGTGAGTTTTTCCTCCTTTGTGGTTATTGAGAATGCTAGTGGATCAGCCATAGACAATTCCTTCTTGTTTAACCAATAATTGAGCCAATTATTAAGAGTTTAAGAATTAATTGAACAAACGGTTACTTAGCTCCTGGTATGTATAAAGGTTTGGGTGAGATACACTATATTCACACTTTTTCTGCAGTGTACATTTATTCATCAGACAACTTTTTTTTACAATATGTCTGTCTGTGCTAGGTGCTGGGAATAGAAATGTCAGTTGCATCTTAGTGATGAAATTCTAGTTGGAGAAGAGGACAAGGGAGAGAGGAAAGGATGTGTGCAAGAAGCTGGGAAGCATGAAAAAGCTAGCATATCTCAGGGGACTGGGAATACTTCCAGGCAGGGAGTGGACATGAGATAAGGCCAGGGAGATGGGGTGGTGGGGGCCAGGGGACGGGTGCCTTGGGTGGTGTGTTATGGAGTTCGGACTTTATCCTGAGGGCAATGGGGAGAAACTAAAAGTATTATATAGGGAGGTAATGCTTCTCTTGCATTACTCTCCCTTTGTGCTATAGAATTCTGTACTAACAAGTGAAAACAACATATCAAATATCAGCGCATAAAAAGAAGCTCTTAAAGAAGTGTCCTCTGTTTGTTTTAGAATAATCTCTGTGGTTGAAATAGAGCTGCTTTTATGCCAAAACATGCCTGATTCTAAGTACAAAAGTGAAAGGTTGCTACTGTGAGCTGTGTGTTACGCCAGGATTTGTGACCTCTGGAAGAGAGGATTTTGATCCAGGGTCAGAGATGAGACTTGATTACTTGGAGCCTTTTGTGTAGCAAAGTTTTAATAAAGTATAGCAAAGATAGGGAAAGCTTCTAACATGCACATCAGAAGAGGACAGAAAGAGCGCCAAGGCATTTTATGTCTGTTAGCTAGCTTCTAATCGGATAAAGAAACACCTCAAGGCTGAGGGAGTTTCACCAGGCCCCTCTCCCACAATATGCATTTTTGAGATAGGATGGCCAAGGTGTGTCATCCCCAGCCATAAAACAATTAATATGAGTATTGGTTTGTTGAGCCATTATCAGCCCAAGGTTTGAGAAAAGAAAAAAGAGGTTGTTCTTAGGAAGAACCGGTTTCCTCAACACAGAAGGAAAAAAAAGTCTGCCCCTTGCAGTTTACTTCCTTCTGCCTCCTGGGGACCTCTGGCCTCCCTACCTGTTACCCTCTCAAAAGGCTGTTGTCATTGCTATGGTGTCTTCAAACAGATTCCCTGGCCCCCCTTCACTCTTCCCCTTCTACATTCTTGAGGGTTCAACTAGTTATTAAATTTATAGAGAACAGTTTTCTTCCCTTCAGGACCTTTATCTCTTTCAGTTCAGTTCAGTCGCTCAGTCGTGTCCGACTCTTTGTGACCCCATGGACTGCAGCACGTCAGGCTTCCCTGTCCATCACCAACTCCCAGAGCTTGCTCAAACTCATGTCCATCGAGTCGGTGATGCCATCTAACCATCTCATCTTCTGTCGTCCCCTTCTCCTCCCGCCTCAGTCTTTCCCAGCATCAGGGTCTTTTCAAATGAATCAGTTCTTTACATCAGGTGGCCAGAGTATTGGAGTTTCAGCTTCAACATCAGTCCTTCCAATGAATATTCAGGACTGATTTCCTTTAGGGTGGACTGGTTTGATCTCGTTGCAGTCCAAGGGACTCTCAAGAGTTTTCTCCAACACCACAGTTCAAAAGCATCAATTCTTCGGCGTTCAGCTTTATAGTCCAACTGTCACATCTGTGCATGACTACTGGAAAAACCATAGCTCTGACTAGACAGACCTTTGTTGGCAAAGTAATGTCTCTGCTTTTTAGTATGCTGTCTAGGTTGGTCATAGCTTTTCTTCCAAGGAGCAAGTGTCTTTTAATTTCATGGCTGCAGCCATCATCTGCAGTGATTTACTGGCCAGTAATGAATAAATGCCAAACCTTAGTGTCTTGACAGAACAGAGATTTCTTTCCCATTCATGCAAAGTCTGATGGTAGCTCTTATCTGTTACTGGCTGAGTTTCAGGTGCCCTCCATCAGATGGAGCAGCCACCTCATTACCGGACCTGGAAGTTTCTGCAAGGGGAATAGAGGGAGTGGAGAACTTGCCCTGCTCCTACGTCATACACAGCCCTTGCACTCATTGTCCCTTGGGCAGACTTAGTCGTGTGGCTGCTGCCTAACTGTAAGGGAGCCCGAGAAATGTGGAAAAGCACGCGGAATATTTAATGGGTACCACCCCCTCTGCCACAGTTACTAATGATAAATTCATGGCTACAAAATAATTGACAAATAGTTAAGGAAGACTATTTTCTTTTTAACAGAGAGTCTACTAACTTTTAAATTTGATTCTCATTTTCATCTTGGACAAACTGGTTAATGTAAACATCACCATTGTTTAATGTTAAAGGAGAAGAAGTAACAAAATAAGTCCAGTGGGAATATTAATTATGGATTAAGACACTAAAATCCAGTGTGTGCATGCTCATTGCTTCGGTCATGTCTGACTCTTTGCGACCCCCTGGACTATAGCCTGCCAGGCTCCTCTGTCCATGGTATTTTCCTGTCAAGAATACTGGAATGGGTTGCCATGCCCGCCTCTAAAATCCAGTGGGAAAGCTTAGATAGAAGCTCTTCCTAAATTGTTGAGGTATAATCCTCCTCTTTCTTATATTTAAAATTCAGAAAAAAATAGATATGCAACAAGCAGCAAAGGTTAACTGTATAGCACGGGAAACTATTTTGTAATAACCTATAATGGAAAATAATCTGAAAAATAATATAAACAATGTATATGTATAACTGAATTACCTTGCTGTGCACCTGAAACACTGTAAGTCAACTATACTTCAATAAAATATGTATATTAAGGAAAAAAATAAAGTGAAATTCAGGATTTCAGTTTAAAAACTTTGTTGTGGAGGCTATGAGTGTGTGGCAGGGTCAGCTTCAATGATGTAGAACAGAGGGTTGGTTTTGAAACAGAGCCATTTGAAAGGCTGCCCACAGACGGGCACCTTTCTAGAAGCAGTTATAGCCTGTTATAACCAGTATTTTCACTTTTACTTTGCAGAGGACTTCATTTAAAAGAATTTTTTAAGGTATAGCTGATGTATAGTGTTATATAAGTTTCAGGTGTACAACATAATGATTCACAATTTTTGAAGGCTATGCTCCATTTATAATTATTGAATATTGGCTGTATTCCCCATGCTGTACAACATATCCTTGTAGCTTATTTATTTAGTTTTGATTTTTTTTAATTGGAGGATAATTGCTTTCCAATATAGTGTTGGTTTCTGCCATACGTCATCATGAGTCAGTCACAGGTAATCATATGTCCCCTCTCCCATCTCTATACCCATCTGGCACTGTTGGTGGGAATGTAAATTGGTTTGTCCACCATGGAGATTCCTTAAAAAACTAGGAATAGAACTACCATATCACCCAACAATCCCACTACTGGGCATATACCCTGAGAAAACCAAAATCGAAACAGATGCATGTACCCGCTGTTTATTGCAGTACAATGTCTATTTTATTCATAGTAGTTTATACTTCTTAATCCCTTATAACAAGTGTTTAAAGAGTTCTTGAAGGCCCTTAAAGCACTCTTCATGCATTATTGCCTTTAAGCTTTATAAGAACCTATGAGATAGGCTTTATTTTCTGTATTTTACAGATGAGAAAACCAAATCCCAGGAGGGCAGCTTGCTTGCTCAAGGCCACTCCACTTTAGAACTTGGATTTGAACCTAGCTCTTTTGCTTGTCAAGTCCATTCTCCTACAGAAGGAGGGAAGGACATTCCACTGACTTGCAGTGTCTGTTTCCTGCCATCCTTCCCCCACCCACCTTCTAAAAATACATAGCCTGGTCAGCAGTGGCAGTGGGGAGATTGGAACGGGGAAGGAAGGTAGAAATTAGGGTTTTGCTTTCCATATGTGAATTTCCAGGGTCAGCCGCAAAGACCTGAGAAATGCCACCCCTGACTAGACTTCACATCCTTCCTACTGATCATCTCTTTTCCTTGCTCCTGTACATATTCGCTAATTGGCATGTTTGGAAATGGCATTCTTGTTCTATGTAAAATGACTTTTTTTAAAAGAAGACTTTTAAAAAATAAAAATATCAGGTAAATCATTATTAAGTGATTGTAACTTGCATATTTTAAAGGATACTGTGATAAATCCTTTTGCACAGTTTCTTATCTAATATAGATGAAGCATATTTTGTGTATATGAAAGTAAAGTTTCTCAAAGTGGAAATAACTATATTTTGTACTAAAATTGATAGATTTGAATAGCTTTTCAATTGAAATTTGCAAAGCTTTTCAAATTGAAATTTGCAAGTTGATTAAAAATATTTAGTGATACATTTTATTATTAACATTTGTGGAGAATGAGATGGTTGGATGGCATCATCGACTCAATGGACATGGGTTTGGGTAGACTCTGGGAGTTGGTGATGGACAGGGAGGCCTGGCGGTGCTGTGGTTCATGGGGTCGCAAAGAGTCGGACATGACTGAGCGACTGAACTGAGCTGAACTGGGGTGAAAATTTTCTTTCTAATATTGTGCAGGTGATTCAAGTTAAGAATAGAATAGTATGATGAGAGAGCCATTTCAACACAGGCTATGATGACTGGGGTCTCATGAGGAGAAATGTTAATAAGGTCAAGGCTGCTCAAAAGTATAGGAATTGAAAGGGATCAAAAGATTGTTGATCTGGTGCCCATGGTACATGTACACTAGCGAAATAGGCTTGTGTGGGAGTGGAGAGAGCTGCTGGAGGAAGTGAGGCAGCAGAAGTCATGGAGAAGCACGTTATGAAGAACCTTGGAAATAAGGCAACACTTAAACTCAGCTGGTCAGGAGGTTTGGTCTGGGCTAGAGAGTGATAACACCAAAGGGGTGGGAACAAAGCCTCTGTTCTGTTGCTCTCCTTCCCCACACTGCGAAACTTCTCGAAAGACTAATCTGTCCTCACTGTCTTTGCTTCTTTAACTCCCATTTGTTCCTCAACCTGGAATGATTTGGAACAATATCAAGAATCCTTTCCCCAAAACATTCTGCTGATGGTCAGGTCAAGTCTAATCTCTCTCTCTCTTTTTTTCCCCCATAGTCCTTATCTCCTTGATTTCTCTGTAGCAATTGACAAATCTTATCCAATTTTATTGGACTTCTCCTGTAGCTCAGATAGTAAAGAATCTACCTGCAATGCAGGAGTCCTGGATTTGATCCCTGGGTCAGGAAGATTTCCTGGAGAAGGGAATGGCAACCCACTCCAGCAGTATTCTTGCCTGGAGAATTTTATGGATGAGGAGCCTGGTGGGCTATAGTCCATGGGGTTGCAAAGAGTTGGACATGACTAACACTTTCATCCAATTTTGTGGCTTTAGCTACTTCCCAGATGTTGGTGACTCCAAGATTTATTTCCAGCCTGGGCCTTTCTCCAGAGCTCCCGACCCAAATGGCTGGCCACCTGAATTCCAGACAGCTTCATGTGGATGGCCAGATCCTCTGAGTCAACATGAACCAAACAGGATGAGTTGCCCTCCCTCCTGTCTTGTTGCTTCTCTACTTGTGGCCTCTGGTTAGACAACAGCATCACAATCTCCCCTGTGGCCCAAGTCAGAAACCTGGTCTCCTGTCTGTCCATCACACCTTGTAAATGGGTTCATCAAGCCCTGAGGAGTCCACCTTTTAAAGGTCTCAAATATCTCCCACTTTCCCCTTTAGCTGCAGTTGCTCTTATTCAAACTCCAATCATTTCTTACATATGTGGGGAAACCAACTTCTGGCGTATGGTTAAGGCAGATCTCACGTGAAATTTGTAGCAATAATGCCTACCGCTGCAGGAGAGTTAGGGAGGAGACATGCTGACAGAGCAGCTGCTTGCTGTGAAGAGAATTCTTTCCCTCACAACTCACAGTATTTTTGCAGCCATCATGCTTACAAAAGGAGGCTAGTAGCCCATCTCCGTCACACAAGGGTTTTTGTTCCTTCAAAAAAACACTTTGCCAAAAAAAATGTTAGTAGTGCTGGTGGTTATATTCTGGAATATGACACTCCTGTCTGTTACTTCTAGCTTTCCTATCTTCATGAAGCCACTAGAATAAATTTGAAGTTTCCTCGTTTAAGTGCCACACCAGCAACATGGCATATTCCTATTGATTTCCTACCTTTCTCCATGCCTCACTCTAATCCAATTTTTATACAACTCTTTATGGGATTGTTTTGGGGCCCCTCATTGCCCAAATCAGTGATTTTCAACATAGCCAAAGCCCTATTCTCTGGGATAGTATTGTTAACACTTACCCACAAAGTTAATGCATTTTATTTCACAACGTAGCACACATACCCACTTTGTTGTTCAGTTGTTCATTCGTGTCTGACTCTTTGCATCCCCATGGACTGCAGCACGCCAGGCTTCCCTATCCTCCACCATCTCCCGAACTTGCTTAAACTCTTGTCCATTGAGTCAGTGATGCCACCCAACCATCTCATTCTCTGTCATCCCCTTCTCCTCTGCCTTCAATATTTCCCAGCATCAGAGTCTTTTCTAATGAGTTGGCTCTTCGAGTCAGGTGGCTAAAGTACTGGAGCTTCAGCTTCAGCATCAGTCCTTCCAATGAACATTCAGGGTTGATTTCCTTTAGGATGGACTGGTTTGATCTCCTTGCAGTCCAAGGACTCTCAAGTCTTCTCCAACACCATACCCCCAACACCATATACCCCCTTATACTTATATAAGTGAAGTAAAGTTTTCATAAATAATTCTTATTAGTAATTATGATGTAACTGTTTTCTCTTTCATTAATTTTTTTTAGAAGGAGCTATTGTTGTTGTTGTTCAGTCACTAAGTCATGTCCAACTCTTTGCAACCTCATGGACTGCAGCACGCCAGACTCCTCTGTCCATGGAATTCTCCAGGCAAGAATACTGGAGTGGGTAGCCATTCCCTTCCCCAGTAGATCTTCCTGACCTGAGGATTGAACCTGGGTCTCCTGCATTGCAGGCAGTTTCTTGACCATCTGAGCCACCAAGGAAGCCGAAACTCCTTTTCCATCTGGAAAGAGCATTCTCCCTCTCATACCTCTTCAGTTCAGTTCAGTTCAGTCCCTCAGTTGTGTCCGACTCTTTGCGACCCCATGAGTCACAGCATGCCAGGCCTCCCTGTCCATCACCAACTCCCGGAGTTTACTCAAACTCATGCCCATCGAACCAGCGATGCCATCCAGCCATCTCATCCTCTGTCGTCCCCCTCTCCTCCTGCCCCCAATCCCTCCCAGCATCAGGGTCTTTTCCAATGAGTCAACTCTTCTCATGAGGTGGCCAAAGTATTGGGAGTTTCAACTTCAGCATCAGTCCTTCCAATGAACACCCAGGACTGATCTCCTTCAGGATGGACTGGTTGGATCTCCTTGCAGTCCAAGGGACTCTCAAGAGTCTTCTCCAACACCACAGTTTAAAAGCATCAATTTTTTGGCACTCAGCTTTCTTCACAGTCCAACTCTCACATCAATACATGACCACTGGAAAAACCATAGCCTTGACCAGACGGACCTTTGTTGGCAAAGTAATGTCTCTGCTTTTTAATATGCTATTTAGGTTGGTCATAACTTTCCTTCCAAGGAGTAAACATCTCTTAATTTCATGGCTGCAGTCACCATCTGCAGTGATTTTGGAGCCCCAAAAAATAAAGTCTGCCACTGTTTCCACTGTCTCCCCATCTATTTGCCATGAAGTGATGGGACCAGATGCCATGATCTTAGTTTTCTGAATGTTAAGCTTTAAGCCAACTTTTTCACTCTCCTCTTTCACTTTCATCAAGAGGCTTTTTAGTTCCTCTTCACTGCCATAAGGGTGGTGTCACCTGCATATCTGAGGTTATTGATATTTCTCCCGGCAATCTTGATTCCAGCTTCTGCTTCTTCCAGCCCAGCGTTTCTCATGATGTACTCTGCATATAAGTTAAATAAGCAGGGTGACAAAATACAGCCTTGACATTCTCCTTTTCCTATTTGGAGCCAGTCTGTTGTTCCATGTCCAGTTCTAACTGTTGCTTCCTGACCTGCATACAGGTTTCTCAAGAGGCAGGTCAGGTGGTCTGGTATTCCCATCTCTTTCAGAATTTTCCACAGTTTATTGTGATCCACACAGTCACCTCTTCCCAAACCACCTGACTTCCTCCTCAGGTAACGCTAAGATCAGTGGGACCTTGGCCAACACAGATGTGATTCCAGAGCTGGGAAGGAGTTTTGTCGCCTCCACAGCTCTCAGATTCTCTTAGCTAGATCGTTGTAACTGCTTACCTCCTTCCCAGATGCACTCTCTAATTCAATTATCTGGTCTGCTCCCGCCAGAGTCATTTTTGTGAAATCAAAACAAACTCTCCACATGCCCCATTAAACTTTTCAGTGATTGGATAGAGCCCAGAGCCCTTCATGTGATAAATAAAGTCCTTTATTACTTGGTCTCTGGACCCTGTGTTCTCCTCTCCTGTACAATATACCTTGCTGCTTCTTGCCTTGATAATAATACTTGTTCTTCCTCCACTGAAAGTGTCTTAACCTCCCACCCATCACCCCGTACTAGAGTATATTCTACTCTTCTACAGCTCACTATCTTCTTAGAGCACTTAGTAAGCTCTAAGGGAATTATTTATCCCCTGTGTGTTTCCTACTCTCTGTCCTGCTTCCCCAGCTGGTGAACTCATTGACAGCAGGCAACTTTTTATTTTTCAATGTAGTTTTGTTCCCTGAGCTGCCAGCCCAAGGCTTAGGAATTAAAGGGAGTCAAGGATTTATGAATGAATGAGATTTGGAATTAGGAGGCAGGACAATTGGTTCATGGGCTTCCCAGATGGCACTAGAGGTAAAGAATCTACTTGCTAAGGCAGGAGATGAAAGAGACTAGAGTTTGATCCCTGGGTTGGGAAGATCCCCTGGAGGAGGGCTTGGAAACCCACTCCAGTGTTCTTGCCTAAAGAATCCCATGGACAGAGGAGCCTGGCGGGCTGTAGTCTATAGGGTTGCAGAGTCGGACAAGACTGAAGTGACTGAGCACGCATGCAAGCACATGATTAGTTCATATCTTTGCTCTGTTTATCTTGTGGGGAGTAATTGTTTGGTAGAGTACTGTGACTATGGAAAGTTGAGTGTCTTCTGCAATGCTTTGTATTAGAAATGGGCAACGTGTTGTGACACGTCTTGGGATCAGAAACAGTCTGACATGGTATAGTCTCTTATGTTAGTGGTGTGTGCAAACTCATTTGATAAACATTGGACCCCTACTTTGTGCCAGGCACTGCTCAAGGCACAGAAACCTATAGTAATAATACTACAATAATCCTAATTACTATATACCTTCTCAGCTCTGCACCTATGCTAGCTCGTGAGATCATCCACCTTCTAAATTCCAGTGAATGGAAGAGCATTTTTCAAATGCCTTCTCTAAGGGAATAAGCTAATAAGTGGAGAGCCTCATCTGAACTGAGGTCTGCCCTATTACTCAGTCCATTGCTCCCCTCAGTTCTGTGCAGCGTCTTACAGGTGCTATATCTTTTGTCTTGAAGGTGCAGAATGTGCATTATTTTGATTTAATTCTCTTAACACTCTGCGAGCCATAATCTTCATTTTCCTGGTTGGGAAATGGGCTCATAGAGGCTAAGTAACCTGTGCAGAATTACACAGAACAGTGGCAGGTAGCAGAGCTGAGATACTCAGGTCTGCTTGACTCCCAAGCCTATTCTCTGTCCACTTAGCACATGGCATGATCCAGTCAGAGGGCAAAAGGCTGTAACTGGGGAATTGAAGTTCACTGTGCTAACTGCAGGAATGAAATAGCAAGGGCAAGGAGTTGCTGGTTCTACAAGAAAAGAATGGAGGGAGCTGATCAGGCTGTGGGTCCCGTAGGTCCTGATCATGCCCATATTATGATAGTCACTCACTCACTCACTCATTCATCAGATATTTGGGGCCCTTTGATCTACCATGGATACTAGTGGTGATTGATGAGAAAGACAAAGTTTTTAAAAAAGAAAACTCACAGTCAACATCAAACCAAAACAGCTCATAGACTTTTTAGGAGAAGGGGATAGAAGAATGAGATATTTCAATTGTGTCTGTTTCTCCTTATAAGTGTTACAATAGAGCTAGTCCCGGGTACCGCTAACCAGGCGTGGAAAGTAAGCCAGCATCTCCCTCTCAGTTACAATGAGTCCCTCCCATCCTGACTACTTCCCCTGCCTGCAGGGCGCCCGCAGAATCTCCCCTGCCAACCTCTCTGACCACCTGTCCTCTGCCACATGCACCTACTTCTGGTTCAAGGTTGCCAGATTCCTTCCTGCCACTGGGCTTTTGCCCTTGTTCCCACAGCCTGGCCTGCTCTTTCTCTGGTACTCTGAATCCGAGACTTAGTTCCAGTGACTCCTCCTCAGAGATGCTTCCCTGACTGCCCTCCTAACTCACTTTTTGTCACATAATCCAATCCTCCCCCTCCTCCTTCTGGCACTAATCATGATCCAAAAGTCAGTATAGTTTGGTAGTCAAGAGCATGAACTCTGGAAGCAGGTCTCGGCTCTGACATCACACTAGCTGAGTACCCTTGGGCATATTACTTAACCTCTCTGGGTCTCAGTTCTCTCATCTGAAAATGGCGATGATGACAACAGTCCTCCTAATCTCCTAGAGCACCTATGGTGGGGGTTTTCTGAGTTTACCTGCATAAAGCATGGACAGTGCCTGGCACTTAGCAGGTATGTAATAAAGCCAAAGTAAGTGAATCATCTCATTTTCATTCATCCACGCAATACATACTGAGTTCGAATACATAGAGACAATAGGATGAAGGGCTAGAAATGCCACAGTGACCCGGCCAGGCACAGCCTCTGTCCTCAAGAGCTTACTGCCTGTCTGAACCACTTCCCTGTTGACACAGGTCTGCATTTCACTTGTAAACTTTTGCCTGGAGGTCATCTAAACCTTTTCTCTTCATTCTAGTGTCTATCTCCCACTTCCTATCTTGGGATTCTAGTATCCAGAAGGCACACCTGCCTTATGATGGCTTGAGGTGACATGAAGATCTATGCATTTTTACACCCACATGATTTGTTCCTTGCAGTTGCGTTCTTTCTTTCAGGAGTCAGAATCAATTAGAGGTGTGGCTAGTGAGGCTTTGGTGAAAGCTCACCAAGGAGACAACAAAAGCAGCAGAAGAGTTGAAAGGTCTACCTCCTTGCTTCTGTTCTGGGGGCAGACTTTCCCCGAGTCCAACTTCTTCTCTCCTAGATTTTGCTTGTTGGAAGCCTTCCCTGACTTTCTCAGACAATGGCTCTTAAATAGACCTTGTGCTCATCCCTACAGTAAGACTTTGTTCCATTGCAGGGTAACTGTCTACTTTCCTGTCTCCCCAGCTGGTCTGCATCACCATGAAGCCTAGGCCATCTCTTTGGTCTTCTTCTCCATTGTATCCTCCAGCCAGCAATACCTTCTTATTGTTGACAGATAGAGCCCTTTGTGCACATGTTGAACTTAGGTAGAGGATAAGAACCAATAATGTGGGTAAATTAGGAGGCAGTGATTTATCTTTTGTTACAAAATGTCTATTTATGAAAGAAGTGTTTGCAGGGTTCCATTGAGTAAGACTTCCCAGGTGTCGCTGGTGTTAAAGAATCTGCCTGTCAATGTAGGAGACCAAAGAGTCTTGATTTGATGCCTGGGTCTGGAAGATCCCCTGGAGGAGGAAATGGCAACCCATTCCAGTGTTCTTGTTGAGAGGATCCCGTGGACAGAGGACTGGTGGGCCACAGTCCAAGGAGTTGCGAAGAGTTGGACATGGCTGAGTATCTGGGCACCGCACATTGAGTAGGGAGGCAGGGTTATTGCTATAAAAAACCCCCACATTTCAACGGCTTAATGCCCACAAACACGCACAAAACTTTCTCAATGATGTAACGGTTCAAGTGTTCAGTTAATAGCCTTCTAAATCTTGTGGCTTCACCATCCCTTATGCTCCTGGGGTCCTCTGTTAGGTCTTCTGCATTTGGTTGGTAGATGGAGAGAGAGAGAGAAAGAAGACAATCATTCAGGACCGTCACTCATCACTTCCCATCTCAGACCAGAACGGGGTTGCATGGCCATATCAGTTGCTAGGGAGCCTGGGGGAGGCTGTCTAGCTGGATGTCCAGGAGGAGAGGCAAGTGTGTTTTGTGAGCACACAGCAGTCTCTGCCCTGGGAGCATACCAGAGCCAGCTGGTCCTTGCGTAAAGTGACATGTGTGTCCGTAAAGTGACATGTGTGTCCATAAAGTGACATGTGTGTCCACCGTGCAGTGGATCCCAGAAGGATGAAATTGCACTGATGTCTGCCATTCTGGCTTTGCAGGAGAACTCATGTGATCAAAATCTCAATCACTGCCTCGAACTCATTGAGCAAGTTGCCAAAGTGCAGGGACAACTCTTTGGGATCCTCACCGTAGCAGCCCAAGAAGGTGAGAACGGCCCATGCGTCTCCCTCCGGCTCTCCCCTCTTCACCCTCTTTTTCTTTTCCCTCCCCTTTGCTCTCTGCCTGGGTGGGTGTGGTTGGCTTTCTCTAGCTCACCTTGTCTGTGGACTCTTCCAGGAGGACACTATGATGGCGTGGAAACAATCAAATCGCGCCTTTTGCCTTGGCTGGAGGCCTCCTTCACAGCTGCTTCCCTGGGGAAACCTGTGGACAGCAAGGTCCCTTCTCTACAGGTGGGGATACTAAAGGGTCGTCCTCGGTGTTCAGCACCTCATCAGGCTCTGGGAACGCAAACATACGTAAGATAAGGCTTTTTACCTAGTGAGGGGCTTGGTTCTAGTTAGGGAGCTGAGACATGGGTTGGAAAGGTGAGTTTCTATTTATCATAGTATGTGGCATAATGGATTAAGTTTTCTCTTAAGACAGATCAGTAGTAAAATATCAGCCTTGCCTGCTTCCTGGTGGCATGGCTTCAATCAACTCAAGGAGCCTCTGCTTCCTCAGCTATGAAAAGGGCCTGGTGATGGTCTGTATTTGGGACATTGATGCACCCACTCTAGGCATTAAATAGTAACTTTTAAATGACAAGTTAGTCACCCTGACAGGGTACCATGGGGAGGGGAGGGGAGGTGAGTCATAAGAGAAAGGGATCCTTAAAAGGGGGGCAGCGCAGTATTCTGAAAGAGTAAAATAAAATGAATTACCTAACTGGAAACTTCTCAGATAAGAAAACTCAATGCTGGTAGACTGATCAGGAGTGTCATCATTTGTGTTGATGTATCAGTGGTTTCCACACAGCCGTGGTAGTGTTTCAACCGTTGAGGACCAGGCTGAAAAGAGAGGCTCAAGGCAGGGGCCCCCAACCTCCAGATCTAATGCCTGATGATCTGAGGTGGAATCGACGTAATAATAATAGAAATAAAGTGCATGATAAATGTAATGCACTTGAATCATCCTGAAACCATCCCCCACCCCTGGGTTCATGGGAAAATTGTCTTCTATGAAACTGGCCGCTGGAGCCAAACAGGTTGGGGAGCGCTGGTAAGGCATGGGTATTGCTGTGTCTGGATAAGCAGGATGTTGGTAACCTTGATTTTCAATGTTTTTCGGATTTATATAAATTTCTTTGAAAAGATGAACCGCTTAGATCAGGCTGTGCTCTGAGACCAGGCTGTGTTCTAAGACCTGTTCTAAGGCCAGGCTGTGTTCCAAGAGCACCAGAGCTGTGTTCTAAGCAAGAGGGCCTTATGAGGTAGTGGCTGGAGGATTCCTGCTTAGAGATCATGTGACAGAATCCTTGTCCACCTTCTAAGGTCCTAGGTAGATTGTCCAACCTATTAGGTCTCAGTTTCCTCAGCTGCTAAATGGGAACAATGCTTTTGCTTACCTAATAGAGTCATTGTGAGAGTTAAACGTGATAAGCATGGGAAAAAAACTTACATGTAGGAAGTGCTCTGTAGATGTCAGTTTTCATTAAAGAAAGTTTTTACATGGGGAAAAAATGTCTCTTAGATTTTTACCCCCTGTAGATGTTATTTTGGGTATAAAGATGTAGAATGATACTTCGGTGTCTTTTTAAAAAATCTGAGGTGTCACTTACCTGCAGTGAAAACCATAGGTTGATGAATTTTGACAAATGGATATATCCTTGTAACTCACATCCCTATTGAGATACAAAACATTTCCATTCCTTCAGCTCATTCCCTTGTGCCACTTCCCAGTTCCCTCCCTCCACCCTTAGGGCAATCACTCTGGAATTTTATCATTCTAGGTTAATTATGCTTGCACGGAAACTTCATGAAAATGAAACAATACATTAAGTGCCCTTTGGCTTGATTTCTTTTGTCTAGCATAATGTTTTTGCTGTCCATGTGGCTTCATGTTTTCAGACTCTGTTTTGTGTATCATTCCAGGATACATTCGATAAAGACAGACATAAAGAGCCTGGTATTCGGGACATACAACAATTAGATGCCGATTTGAGTGCAACTCGTAATCAACTCAACCAGGTTCAAGACGAGTAAGAGGAATGCAAGTTATCTTCTTTCAAAAAGAATTGCTTATTCTTAACATTTAAGTTTAAAAGGAAAATAGTGGCTCATGTAAAATGTAGATATTTGCAAATACGTAACATGATGTGTGTGTATGAGTTGGGAGTGTCTTTGAATTCGGTGATGGGATTTCTATATTATGACCCCTAAGACTCTGGCTCCCTTGGCTCCATTCCTGAGGTTCCTCCTCCTTCATAGGCCCACTATCAGTTCATACGTATAAAAAAGAAAGACTGTAACATGCAAATCTACCTTTGGGAAGGAACATAAGAAAAGATGCAGACAGGAAAAGAGTGAAAGATCAGGTAAAGAGAAAAAATAAGAGAAAGAGAGAAAAAGTAAAATGAAGCAGTCTGCATCTGTCAGTTACAGTCTATGTATGCCTGACTAAGAAGCATTCAAGATTTTGGAATAATTTTGAGATACAAAAGTGTAATTTGAAAAAGTTAAGTAATGTCAGGCAACAACAGACCTCAGATGTATGCTATATGCAAAGCCAAGGTAGCAAGCTCAAGGAATCACTGCAATGAAAATTGCAAACTCTGGGTTTGTACTTGAGGGAGATAGACAAATGTGATGCAACTGCTTTCAACTTATCTAACAAAAATCCATCAAAAGATATTTCTCTTACTGCAGCATTGCTACATGGCTGACCTGCAGAGGGCAGCAAAGGATTCTTTTGTCACTAGTTAGGGCTTATGAAAAGAATAAAGAATCTGCCTACAATGCAGAAGACCTGGGTTCGATCCCTGGGTCTGGAAGATACTCTGGAGAAGGGAATGGCAGTCCACTCCAGTATTCTTGCCTGGAGAATCCCATGGACAGAGGAGCCTGGCGGGCTACAGTTCGTGGGGTTGCAAAGAGTCGGACACGACTGAGCGACTAACACACTACACAGGGCTTGTGATGGAATACCGTGTGGCCTTCTGGATTGTTCTCTGCTGAGATTTCCTTCTAAAGAAAACATCTCTATTGATCAATTGATTTAGTTTTTCCCAATTATAAAAGTTATACACATTTCCTTCTCAAGATACATATAATAAGAGTACAAAGGTGAAAATCACCTATTAGTTTATGCCTATTAGCATTTTTTGCATATTTTACTCTAGATATTTTTCCTTTCACACACACACACACACACACACACACACACACAGAGGTACCTCCCCACACACTTATTTTTCCAATTGGAACCATTGTCAGCAGTTTTATAGCTGCAGCAGTCAAAATTTACAAATGTAATGTGCACAATGCATAAATTCCTCTGAATTTCTATGACTTAGTTCAACTAATGCCAACTGATTTGGAGAGGGGTAAGGAGGAGCCTTAACCCTGCCACTTCTTTTCTGGTTTATCGTAGTTCTTTTTGTGTAAATCTTCAGTTAATGCCAAGTTCGGACTTCTGTTGGGGCTATGTTTGCCATTTCAAGGGGTCTCACTGTCCTCTTCCTTCCTTAGACGGCTGTCTAGGGCTGGAGGGATGCGTTTGTACTCTCCTGGTGCTGGAGGAGAGGGGCTCTGGGTCTTGTACTTCCCTCTGGCTTCTCGCTGCCTTGGTTCTGCCTGGGCACTAGAGTTGGAGGCTGAGTTGTGGCTTGTTGGCTAGGCTTCCTGGGGCATTTGATGGCCTCTGCTGCTGCCTTTGGTTATGAGGCAAATCTTTGTGACCTTTCTGGTTCTTGACTTCAGGCAGCACCCATAGGAGCCAGGAATTCCTACCTCCCTCTCTTGTCACCATAGCTGTGAAGTTACCCATAAGAGGTATCATGGACCAAAAGCTAGGACTGTGTGACTTTTTTTAAATGTTTATCTGGAAATAATGTCAAATACAGAAAATTTGCAAGAATAGCACTAAAAACACCCATGTACCCTTTCATATGCCTTCTGCCCTGTTTACTTTATCATTTGTACTTATACTTTATCTGTGTGTACACGCCCCTCCCCATCTGAAAGTTGCACACAGTAAAGTGCTTGTTTTTTCCCCTAAATTTCCTACTTTTGTTTTGGTTTAACCCATTTGAGGTTCACATTCTATTTCTCAAGGCATCAGAAATGATGGAGGCTGTTCTATGGTAGCCAGCTCTCTCTTCCACTGCTCCACTTCCCTGTCTCTCAATCCAGGATGCTCTCTACTGTGGCATGAAGGGCCCATCCAAGGAGGTTCCCAGGTCTAACCTTGTGGAGTCCAGTTTGGGTGTGACCCAGTTCCAGAGGAGCCAGTTCCAGTAGAAAGGGGACAGGTCTGCCCAGGTTTGATGAGCTCTAGACAAGGGAAGACCACTAGATTTTATGCTGGGACTCTGGTTAGAAGCCTCGCGTGTTCTCACTTCCCATGTCCAGTCTACTAGAGGACCCAGTGGAATCTGCCCCCTAAACATCTCCTGCACACGCTCCTTTCTATACTGCCTCTGCTGCTCTCAGTCACTCCACAGATGCTCGCCTCTAACACTTGCCTTCCACCTGGCTGCCCTGGGTCTGTTCTTGCTCTGCTACCATCCATTTTCCACACAGGAAATAGAGATATATTTTTATTATAGCAAGTAACTCCCCCACATCCAGCTTAAAGCCTCTTAGTCACCCCTTTTTGTACTTAGAAAAAAAATTCTAAATTCCTTCTCAGAGCTCTCCCAGCCCTGTGTGATCTGACCCTCCCTCTCGCTCCATCCTCGTCTCACGCCAGGCTCCCCTCACCCAGGCTTCCCTCTGCTTCCTCACCTTGCAGGCCTTGCCTGTGTCCTTTCAGAAAAGCAGAAGTCTTCTGCTGGTTCTTTGCAAGACTAGCTTTTTCTTGTCTTCCAGGTCTCAGCTTAAATGTGACTTAAATGCTCCAGAGGGTTACCGTCCTGTATCACTATTCTGACACTTGTATATTCAGCACCCAGCATCGTGCTGGCACATAATAAATTCTCAATAATTTGCTCAGTGAATGAATAAATCTATAACGAAAAATAAATATGTTAGCCTGTTTAAAACAATGCTTGTCACATGAAATGTACCCCCTTTCTTCTTTCTGTATATCATCCAAGGGGGCCAAATTAGCTCTCTTGCCCCCTTTGTTCGTATGCATGTTAGCTCACACACGTGGGCCGGGTCTTTTTTTTTTTAAATGAAGTATACTTGATCTACAGTGTCATGTTAGTTCCTGCTGTATGGCAGTGTGATTCAGTTATACGTATATACACACACATTCGTTAACACACTCTCTTCCGTTTTGGTTAATCACAGAACATTGACTCTAAGTCCCTGTGATGCACAGTAGGAGCTCGCTGTTTATTGGTTCTCTATACAGCAGTTTGCACCTGCCAACCCTGTGCTCTAGTCCTCCCTCCCCCACCCTCTCTCCTATGCCTTGTCTTGAGACAAAAAGCAAAACAAAGCAAACGAAAAATGATCACTGTTCCTACTCTTCTCCCTTTCTTGGTCTATTTTCTTCTTTTAATATTCCACAATTTTCTCTTGGTAAAAGTGTTCATTTTCCCATATACACTTTAAAAAATCTATAACATATTCACATTTAAATTAAATCATAGTAATTTCCTTTTAACTGCCAACATCCCTATTATGAAGTTATTGCTACTTTGGTTTTAGTTTAGACTTTAGGCATTTCATTGTTTCACTCATTCATTTTTTTTTTTTTTTAATCTACTATATGACAGGCACTGTTTAACATGCTACAGATAAAGAGATCAATAAAATAGACTCTTTGCCTTTCAATAGTTCACTGTTTGTTTGTAATGAGATTATAGATGTGAACAACTGTGGGAGGAGCTCAGAAGGGGAGACAAACTTTGCCTGAGTTAGACCTGGCCTTTGGAGACGTATTCATGGATGAGTGGGCATTTGTTGGAGGAGAAGGATATAAGATGGGATTTGGGGGAAACTCACACCACTTCTTCAATTTCCTCATTGCCTGGGACCAGTGGGGACTTGATAGGAATCTAGCTAGCCCATTATTTCTCAGTCTGCCTCACTGTATAGGGGAGGCCAGAGTTTGACCTTCCATTCTTCTGTCCGAGTGTAAGGGGGAAGACTGGTGTAAGTTTGGATAGCAGTTGCAATCTCTTGTTCTCAGAACTACTGTGATGAAAGAGACAGGGTGTTCCAGGGATGTAGGGTCAGAGATGTCCGGAAACCTTCACTGTATGAGGATAGCTTCACTGAGAACCATTGGTCCTTGTCCAGTGGCATCCATCGCATTCTCATTTCCTTTAATTTAGACCTAAAGGAACAGTATGATTTATTATGATTTGCCTACAATGAGAGGAGTCTTTGAAACTAACAATGACCAAACTAGGTTGAAAATGCAAGAAAATTGTGCTCAATTAGTGGTGGAAGTCAGAGGCAGGAACACATGAGATACTTGGTAGGTGAGTGTAATTGTGAAAGACTTTCTTTATAGGTCGGCAAATAATTTTTTTATATTTAGTAAGTCCAGGAAAATTAAGTCAAATACAATGCTACAGTGCAAAGTAATAAGAATAGGTATTAATATATTACAGAAAAATGGAGATTTTATTGAGAGAAGCAACCTGGGGATTTGGTGTAATTAGAGAAGATGAATTAGGAGGGTGAGATGAAGAGATTGAACAAGTTTCTTTGTACTTTACATTCTAATATCGGTAATTATTATGTAGTCTTGTAGGGGTAGTAGCACTGAAATTTCTTTGTGTTTGACATTGAGGAAAGATGCTACCTTGTTTTTGCATACCAGTGTGCCATAATATTTGTAATATCATCTGATTGAATGCAGATGTCTTATAACTTGTTCTTGTTTATGTTGAATTTATAGCATATGGCAAAAGTTCCCCAGAGAAACTATGCCTTAATTTAAAAAGTCTGACAGTTTTGGAAAGTCTGTCTTTAGTTACTGATTTCTCTTACAGTATGGCTGAGACTGAAAAGACTCTTGAAGAACCCAAGAACAGATCTGCCATATCCCTTTTGGCTGCAGAGGAGGAAATAAATCAGCTAAAAAAGCAGTAAGAAAAAAAAAATGACAGGATTATTGCAGGCTGCTAATTAATCTTTGAATTAGCTTTTTTGGTGCTCCACGACAATACAAAAGAATCTGTCCACAAAGAGGAGAGGCAGAAATATTTTTATTAATATTTTATATACTTTTCTTATTACAAAAGCAGTCAGTTCAGTTCAGTTCAGTCTCTCAGTCACGTCTGACTCTTTGTGACCTCATGGTCTGAAGCACGCCAGGCTTCCCTGTCCATCACCAACTCCTAGAGCTTGCTCAAACTCATGTCCATTGAGTCAGTGATGCCATCCAACCATCTCATCCTCTGTCGTCCCCTTCTCCTCCTGCCTTCAATCTTTCCCAGCATCAGTGTCTTTTCAAATGAGTCAGTTCTTCACATCAGGTGGCCAAAGTATTGGAGTTTCAGCTTCAGCATCAGTCCTTCCAATGAACACCCAGGACTGATCTCCTTTAGGATGGACTGGTTGGATCTCCTTTGGACTGGTTGGATCTCCTTGCAGTCCAAGGGACTCTCAAGAGTCTTCTCCAACACTACAGTTCAAAAGCATCAATTCTTTGGTGCTCAGCTTTCTTTATAGTCCAACTCTCACATCCATACATAGCTACTGGAAAAACCGTAGCTTTGACTAGATGGACCTTTGTTGGCAGTGTCTCTGCTTTTTAATATGCTGTCTAGGTTGGTCATAGCTTTTCTTCCAAGGAGCAGTGGTCTTTTAATTTCATGGCTGCAGTCACCATCTGCAGTGATTTTGGAGCCCAGGAAAATAAAGTCTGTCACTGTTTTCCATTGTTTCCCCATCTATTTGCCGATCTACTATAGAAAATCTTCAAAACATAGTAGAAAGGAACCAAAAACCTCTCATAATTCCAGAGTCAGTTCACTGTCACCACTGGATATTTCTTCCAATTAGTTCATTAAAAATAAAGACAACAAATATAAGTATACAGTGTAGACCCCATTTTTTCATTTAATATTTTTCTCTATTACCAAGAAAAAATAAAGCAGAGCTTAGTTTTAAATAGATCCATCATATTTCCTCATTTGAGTATTTCCCTAATATTAAATATTTACTTTGATGCCAATTTTCAACATTAGAAATAATTTTTGTGGCAAATCTTAGTTTAAATTTCAGATTGTTAGTCTCTAAAGATAAATTTCTAGAAGGGGAAAATAAATACTGATCCTTTAAGGTTATACCTTTTTAAATCTTAACTTTGATTTCCCCCCCAAAAGAGCAGTAGTAGTAAGGTACATATATACACATTTCTATGTCTTCATACATGTTCCAATTGTTCTGATTTCTTTAGGAACACCCATAAATTTTAACTTGCAGCACTGCTCTGCCTTCCACTTCTAACTCCCCTCTCATCATCATTTCAATCTCTTATTTTTCTAGCTGATAAAGCTTCTCAAATTCTTTATATCCTATTACTCAGCAATTCTTATAGCACCTACTCTGTTCTTCACGGTTTCTAGGGCAGCGTTGAATTCTGCTACTGCATTTTCAGCTCCTCTGTATCCTTCTTAATCTTACCCCTTCCCTTTTCTTCTCACACCATGGTCATTTTCATCACACCGTGTTATCTCCTTATGACTTTTTCTCCCTGGTATGATGGTCACACCTCTTTGTGTGTACTGAGGATGCCCATTTTATTTCTAAAGCTTTGCTCCTTTCCGTAGTACATTATTTTTATAGGTCCACACATCTGCTTAGTGTTGCAGATGTTATTCAATTTCCAGTGAAGTCCCCCCCGCCTCCCACATTCTGAAGCACCAATGATCACATCTTGACCAGCTTCTGGAGTAGGTTTTGGAGGTCACTTCTTCCAGAGTTTTGTGCAGTGAAGCCATCCGGTATAGAATAGGGTGACTCTGCATTGCCTCTGCAAGGATTTCATGACTCTGCCCACAGCTTTGGCTAGAAGATTTGCACACCTATTTTTTCTTCAGGAGCTTTCCCATGCAAGCTGCAGACACGGTGTAGTTCCCTGACCCTGGCAATTCTGTTAATTTGTTCTTGTTCCTATTTCCATGAGTTTTCCAAGGCAATAATGCCACACTAAATAGAGTAGCTTCCTTAAGTATGCCAATTGCAGTTTATCACCTTTCCTCCATCTCTACCTCTCTCTTTCAAACCTTTGTTTCTGTTCAGGCTTAAATCTCTTCAAGCCCAGGAAGAATCCCGCCACAGAAACTCAGATCGTAGGAGATCAGAGAAGCGGGTCTCCGAGCGTAGGAGAATGGAGCTGCGGGGCTCGGAGCAGCGTGTCTCTGACCTGGACAAGCGGAGCGCAGACAAGCGGAATGCAGAAGCCGTGTGCGATTACGAGAAACAGCTCCGAACCCTGAAGGACGAGATAGCTGTTCTGTCTGCTGAAAAATCTGTACTCCAAGGAAGGTCTGACAAACTCTCACAGATCTTTTCATTTCAGCCCCTTTTTGCCAAGTTAGTGATCAAAGCCCGGCTCAGTAAAGGAAAAAAACAAAAGTAAAATGATATTCTGAACCCAAACCCCAACAATATGGAAAATTTTGAACTGAAGAAGGCTGGTTTCTCTAACTGCTCCCTTCCAGAGAGAAAATACCTCCTGGATTTACAATACTTGGGCACTAATTAATTTCAGACTGACACCGAAGCTTACAGAATGGAACTGAGATGTGCAAAAGAGTTTGTGGCTTGAAACGAGATTTGAGTGCCTATAATGCAAAAGGCAGTACTCGTGTTGAAACACTTGATACCTGTGTTGAAACACTGTTCATGACAGGAGGGTCCTGTTCTCTGAGACCTAGGCGTCCTCTCTCCAGAGATGACCCAGTGTCACGTTACTGCCAGGCATTTCATTTTTACATCTCATTTTGTCAGGTGGGGTATGTAGGTAAGGGGACGTGAAATTGCCTTCTACTGATGGACAAGATGTTAAGACAGGTCATTCAGTGTTAAGTGAGGTCAAAGCAGGATGTTTCTCTGCCTTTTCTTGTGCTCACACTTCCCTCTTCCCTGCCAGCCCCAGTGTGCCCAGATTCAGGTTAACATCAAAGCCACGCCTACCCCAGCTCTCCATTTCCCTATATGTCACCTTAATCTTTCATTCTGGGGAATCGCTCCATCAGTGTGGTGCAGGTGCCAGCTTGGACTAGCTCCTGGGGACCGGTTCTGTGCATTTCTACCTAGCTCCAGGTTCAGGGACATCACATGAATAGTTTCAAGTTGCCTGTGGTGAGAATGCTTGTTGCACTGTGGAAATTGGCAAACAGGATAAATGAGGGCTCCGCCCACCTCCACCTTCCACCTTCAGAGAGGCTGCCTTGCAATACTTTTGGCCCCACCTTTTGCCCCATAGTTCCTTCTACAAAACTTTCCCTTAGGGTTAGCTTTTCTGATCATTTGTTATGTACTTGGTAGCAATATATAATACCTTTCACTGACACAATGCTTTCGATTCACCAGGTACCTCCCCATATTCTTCCAACCCCCACCACCATCCTAAAATAGGGCACAAATTATGTAGGTGAAAATGGAGGGTCTGGAGAGGAGACATGACTGCAAATGGTTTCACTGTTATAGAAGGAGAACACATTTTCTTTCTCACTGTTCAATCTGTTTATCTCATTTTATACCAGAAAGCTCAGTGACGTGTCAGTCGCCGGAGGTCAGGGTAAGAAATCTGACTTCTTTAACCCTGGCTCTTGCTAGCTGTGTTACTCTAGGACAGCCCTGGTAGCATTTATGAGCCTCAACCTCCTCATCTGTAAAATGGCCAGCAATCACTGCTGACCTTCCCTGGCTGTTTGAAGGGTAGGCTGATGTGCTGAGTGAGGGAAAGTGAGTTATAAATTCTCATGCATCAGGCAAGTATAGAGTACTGTTTTTCCTTTGTGGAGACACAGTGCCTCTCACAGGGAGCTGCTCTCCTTGCCTCTGCCTCCGGTGGCTTCTGGTTTCTGGGGAGAGAAGCAGCTGGAGTGTAGGAACAAAAGGGACTCGGGACTCGGAGCTCTTGCCTGCCTGATTCTGGTTCACCGACAGGTCCGCCAGGAGCCGGTCCCCCAGCCCGGCCCCTTGCAGCCGCAGTCACAGCCACAGCCGCAGCCACAGCCAGAGCCGCAGCCACAGCCGAAGTCACAGCCGCAGCCGCAGCCGAAGCAGATCCGCCAGCCCCGCCTCCGCCAAGGCCAGGACCCCGTCCCCGAATCGCGCCAGACTGTCCAGCGTGGCCCGCAAAGCCGCCCTGCTGTCCCGGTTCAGCGATGCCTACTCCCAGGGCCGCCTGGATGCGCAGTGCCTGCTGCGGCGCTGTATCGACAAGGCCGAGACGGTGCAGCGGATCATCTACATCGCGACCGTGGTGCGTGGGCCCCGCCGTGGGTCGCTGCGCTTCGCGGTTCCCGGGCAGAGCGGGCGGGAAGCCTGGGTAACCGCAACAGGACGCTCCAGAAGACCGTAGGGCCTGAGGTCGCTGAAGCGGGGTGGGCTTCCGCTTCCTCCCTCCCTCCCTTCCTCTTTCCTCTCTTCTCCTGTTCTTTCTTTTCTCTCCTTCCTTCTTGCTCTCCTTCCATCCACCTATTACAAATATTTGCGATGAATTATTTTTCACACTAAGTGACCTTTTCTTATGGGCTTCCCTGGTGGTTCAGTGGTCAAGAGCCCGCCTTCCAATGCAGGTTTGATCTCTGGGTAGGGAGGAGCCCCTGGAGAAGGAATTGCCAACCCCCTCCAGTATTCTTGCCTGGGAAATCCCATGGACAGAGGAACCTGGGGCTGGGCGGCCGGGGAGAAGGGGTGCTACAGCCCATGGGGTCGCAAAAGAGTTGGACACAACTTGGCGACTAAACAACAAAAACAAACATCTGATTGGTTATCTTCCATTCTTAGAAAAATCAGAAAGCTCTGAATATTTTAACTCTTTTTTTAATTTAATGAAGCGCAGTTACTGAAATTGCTAATATAACAGCTATTTGAATATGGAAAATTAATGAGTGCTTATATATAATCTTCAGTTCTATGGGTACCATATTGAGATACTAAGAGCTTGTTATGAGAACAATTAAATATTAAACAAAACAAAATATTGGTGTAAGAGAAGAATTATCAGAATATTTTGAATTTTATCCTATGTTTATTATATATTAGGAGTCAGCAAACTATGACCCCTGGGTCATAGCTGGTTCAGGCCTGTAATTCTAAGAGAAGTACCACCCAGGAGCTATCATACAAGAATACTCTTACATTTTAAAGGATTGTTCAAAAAAAATAGTGACAAAAACAGTTGGACCCACAAAGCCTAAAATGCTTACCATCTGGCTTCTTACAGAAAAAAGTTTGCCAACCCCTGGGTTATAGAGTTAAGAATCACATACTGATTTGTTATAGTTCTGTAATTGTAGAGGCCATATCTTTCATGCATAATTGAGGTTTTCCTATGCCTGCTACATAACAGATATTAAATAAATATTTTTTGAATTAATATATGCCAGGAAACATGCCAGATGCTTGATATGTGTCTATGTATGACATCACCACTAGATTGATAATTTTCTCTTATTTCTGGACCAGTAATATGATCATGCTGTGGGGACAAAGCATCAACTGGCATCCTTCAAGTATTTATGTAACCACAGGTGATTTTATTTCCTTGAATGTCTGCCTTGTCCTGATTCTTGAAATCAGGGTTATCAGAACAATGATCAACTATCTCGAAATTAGTGAATATAGGTAATCTAATAGATGATGGATAGAACATGTATTTACGCACTTTCCAAAATTTAGTTGTGTATTTTCTCCCAGATTAAAAATAGTTTTGACTGCTGGGTTTAGTTTTAGAAGTCCAATATGATGCTGAATTTTTTTGGGTATTCTTTCTTTGTTCCTTGCTTTGGACCTCTTTACTCCTCTCCTCCCACCAAATACATTGGCTGTATTTTATGTGCAGGAGGCGTTCCATGTGGCCAAAATGGCATTCAGACACTTCAAGATCCGCGTGAGGAAATCACTGACACCATCTTGCGCAGGGTCAAATGACTTTGAGGATGCTGTCTCGGATTATATCATCTGTCATCTTGATCTATATGATTCCCAAAGCAGTGTTAATGTAAGTGTTGGGTCTTTTATTGGGACTGGTTTGCCACAGCTGCTGCATTGAATGCTAATAACTGAGAAATCCATCCAGTGCTTACTATCACTTCTAATAGCTTATGGTGAACGATGTCGGATTTGTGATCTCTGAAGAAGATTTAACTTTGGGACCAGGGACCAGGCTTGATCACTCAAGAACTTTTGTGCAGCAGAGTTTTATTAAAGTATGAAAACAGACAGAGAAAGCTTCTGACATAGACATCAGAAGGGGGATGAAGAGTGCCCTCCTCGCTAGTCTTAGCGAGGCCTTATATACTTTTATCAGACCCACTCCCACAACATGCATCTTAAATTGGTTTTTCCAGTTGTCAGGTGGATGTGAGAGTTGGACTATAAAGAAAGCTGAGTACTGAAGAATTGATGCTTTTGAACTGTGGTGTTGGAGAAGACTCTTGAGAGTCCTTTGGACTGCAAAGAGATCCAACCAGTCCATCCTAAAGCAGATCAGTCCTGAATATTCTTTGGAAGGACTAATTCTAAAGCCGAAACTCCAATACTTTGGCCACCTGATGAGAAAAACTGACTCACTTGAAAAGACCCTGATGCTGGGAAAGATTGAGGGCAGAAGGAGAAGGGGACTACAGAGGATGAGATGGTTGGATGGCATCACCGACTTCAATGGACAGGAGTTTGAGCAAGCTCCAGGAGTTGGTGATGGACAGGGAGGCCTGGCATGCTGCAGTCCATGGGGTTGCAAGGAGTCTGACATGACTGAGCGACTGGACTGAACTGAACTGAACCAGACCCACTCCCACATTATACAAGTTTTAAGATAACAAGATTAGTAAGAAGGTTCTTGTTAAGGAGAAACATATCCTTGAGCAAGATACATTGTTATATTGACTAAGACAAAGCAATGTAGAAAAAAATGTTTGTCCTTTTCTCCTCCTTGAGAGCCTTGGACCCCTTGCTCCTCCTCGGGAGCCCCAGACTTCGTATCAACCTGCTTAGGGATTGACTCTCTCACTTCTATGAACATAATGGAAGAGCAGGAGTGAGCAGCATCCAATGTACTCTATAGAACCAGTCATTATTGGCTATTTCTTTCTTAGACATTTTATGGGGAAACTATATTTAGCTTTGTAGTTCTATTCTTCAGACAGGTCCTTAAGGTTGGAAGACAGGATATCATAGTGCTTAAGAGCAATGATTTTGGGAAAGATAGTTATGGATTTGCATCCTGGCTCTGCCACTTACTAGCTGTGTGACCTTGCACATTTACTTAACTTTTCTGTACTTAGACTTCCCTGGTGGCTCAGATGGTAAAGCGTCTGCCTACAATGCAGGAGACCCGGGTTCAATCCCTGGGTTGGGAAGACCTCCTGGAGAAGGAAATGGCAACCCACTCCAGTATTCTTGTCTAGAAAATCCCACGGACGGAGGAGCCTGTTAGGCTACAGTCCATGGTGTTGCAGAGTCGGACATGACTGAGCGACTTCACTTTCACTTTCTGTACTTAGATTTTCTAATCCTTAAGTGGGAGCAACAATGGTCATGACCCCACAGAGTTTGTGAGAGGATTAAATGAAAGGAAGCAGGTAATTTTCTTAGCAAAAAAAAAAAAAAACTCTCAATAAGAGCAAGATTATAATTGTTGGGCTTCCCATGTGGCTCAGTGGCAACTCTGCCTGCCAATGCAGGAGTTGTGGGTTCTGTCCCTGGGTTAGGAAGTTCCCCTGGAGAAGGAAATGGGAACCCACTCCAGTATTCTTGCCTGAAAAAATCCCATGGCAGGCTACAGTCCATGGGTCTCAAAGAGTCAGACACGACTAAGTGACTGAGCCTGAGTGATTATAATTGGTATTATTATAGATTATGAACAAGGCAGAGTTTTGTGCTGGCAATCATATAACTTGCCCAGAATAGAAAAATAGTAGGAAATAATAAATAAAAGCTATTAAGAGTCTTTACTTTAGTTTTTTGGGAAGACTTCCTTGGCCTTTAGTATGTCATTTGTTCTCTGTCATCTTTCCTCCTCCTCTGTTAGGGAGTCTTCCTCCTTTCAGCACACACACTTCTTTTCTAGTTTACCTTATTTTCACTCCTGTGCCCTTTTCCCACCTCCCACCAGTCATAACGTCCTTAGGGGTTGTCAGTGTATCTTTCGCAGGTTGGTAACAAGATGATGCCATCTTTTTGTTTTTCAGGATGTGATCCGAGCCATGAATGTCAATCCCAAGATTTCATTCCCTCCTGAAGTTGACTTTTGCCTCCTCAGTAACTTCATCCAGGAGATATGTTGCATTGCCTTTGCAATGCAGACTTTAGAACCACCCCTAGATATTGCATTTGGGGCCGATGGAGAAATTTTTAATGATTGCAGGTAAGAGACATAGAAGCAGAAGCTAAGGGATTCTTTATAAACAAATGATATTGTCTTTATTTCCTGGGAACAATTTAGGGAAAAGAACTCTGGGTGGGGAAATCAGCAGACATTACCTGATTTCCAAGCCCTGCCATGTACTCTGTACTATAGTGGGTGGGGCCTCTCCTGGGGTCATTTTCCTTCTTGGTCAAATGTGATTCAGAGGGGGCCTTCTGTTTCCCATTGAGTGTATTGGTTTTGGGGAGAACTAAGGAGCACCTGGACTCTGGAACACTTTAAAAGAAAAGTGCTATATAAATACAAACGTGTATTACTTTTTATTTTCTAAAAATTTTTATTGAGGTATAATTGACATTTAATGTCATATGAGTTTCATGTCTACAACATGATTCTATATTTTTATATATTGTGAAATGATCACCATGAAAAGTCTACTTAACATCTGTTACCATACATAGTTAAAAAAATTTGTTTCTTGCAATGAGAACTTTTAAGATCTATTCTCTAAGCAACTTTCAAATTTGCAGTACAGTATTATTAACTATATTGTTAACAATTATACCTCTGTGTGACTTATTCTGTAACTGAAAGTGTGTCTCTTTTGACCTCTCTAACCTGTTTTGCATGCCCCCTACCTCTGACAGCCACTGGTCTGTTCTTTGTACCTGTGAGCTTGGTTTTTGTTTGTTTTAGATTCCGCTATAAGTAAGATTGTATGATATTTGTCTTTCTCTGTCTGACTTATTTCATAATGCCTTCTAGGTCCATCCATGTTGTCTCAATTGGCAAGATTTCATTCTCTTTTTATAGCTAAATAGTATACCATTGTATATATATACTACAACTTCTTTAACCATTAATTCATCATTGAACACTTAAGTGTCTATCTTGGCTATTGTAAATAATGCTGCAGTGAACATGGGCGTGCATATATCTTTTCAAGTTAGAGCTTAGTTTTCTTTGGATAAATACCTAGAAGTGGAATTCCTGGATCATACGGTAATTCTGCTTTTAATTTTTTGAGAAACCTCCGTATAGTTTTTCATAATGGCTATACCAATTTACATTCCCATCAATAGGGCACAAGGGTTCCTTTTTCTCCACATCCTTTCCAGCACTTCTCATCTTTTTGATAACAACTCTTCTAACAGGTGTGAAGTGATAGCTCATTGTGATTTTGATTTCTCTGTGATTAATGGTGTTGAACATCTTTCCATATATCTGTTGGCCATCTGTATATCTTCCTCAGAAAAATGTCCACTCAGATCCTTTGCCTAACTGCTGAGGAGTATTCACCCATTTTGGTCTGTGGAATCTGCTCATTTCACAGACTTCTGGCAGGCCTGCTGCTTGTATACATACCTGCTGTAACATGCTGTCTCTTGGGGCATTGTGGCCTGTACTCCTGGGTGGCTGTGAGCTCAAACTGGAGTTCCTAATAATGACTGAATTTATTTGGTTCTACCCTAGGGTTTTACAGAACAAGACTAAACCTTTTTTTATTTGTTTGTTTTTATTCTTACCCTGATAGCCTTTCACACATTTGAAATCAATTACTCATCCTTCTCCAGCCTCATGGTTTTAGATTTTTTTCATTTGAAGGGATTTTTGAGACCTCACATTTAGACTGGTTTTCTTGGTTTGTGCTCCATGTTTGTCTGAGTATTCCTTTAAACAAAAAGTGTCCACACTTACATATATACATGGAATATTGCTCAGTCATAAAAAGGAACACATTTGAGTCAGTTCTAAAGAGGTGGATAACTCTAGAGCCTGTTATACAGTGAAGTAAGTCAGAAAGAGAAAAGCAAATACCATACACTCATGCATATATATGGGATCTAGAAAGATGGCACTGATGAACCTATTTGCAAGGCAGCAATGGAGATGCAGACATAAAGAACAGACTTAGGGACAAGAGCGGAGGAGGAAGGAGAGGATAAGATGAATGGAGAGGGTGGCATGGACGCATGTACACTACCATATGTAAAATAGAGCCAGTGGAAATCAGGCTCACACTGAGGTTCTGTAACAACCTAGAGGGGTGGGAAAGGGTGGGAGGTAGGAGGGAGACTCAAGAGGGAGGGGACATATGTACACCCATGGCTAATTCATGTTGATGTATGGCAGAAATCAAACCAATATAGTAAAGCAATTATCTTTCAATTAAAAGTAAATAAAAATTTTTAAAAGTGTCCACATTGAATGTAAACCCCAAGTTTGAACTGACCAGACTAGAGGGGCTAACACCATTTTTATTCTCTATTAAGTCTTCTAATTTATAGTAGCTTTTCTTTTCTTTTTTTTCCAGCCATAGAACACTGTTGGCTCATTTTGAGTTCAACTAAACCATTTTTTTTTTTTTCACTTTTACTGTGATTGAGCCAATCATCTGTGCAGTTACATGCTTTTTATTTATTAAAAATTTATTTACTTTTAATTGGAGGACAATTGCTTTACAATATTGTGTTGGTTTCTGCCATACATAAGTGTGAATCAGTCATAGGTATACATATGTCCCCTCTCTCCTGAACCCAGTTACATGCATTTAAGACTCAACTGCAGGACCTCATGTGTGTCCACATTATGTTGTTATCTTAGTAGATTTAGCTTATTATAGTTCCAACCTCTTGAACTGTTTTTTTTTTGTTGTTGTTGTTTGATACAGTCATCTGTTTCTTTTTCCCTACCCACTCCCCACCTTTGAACATTTTTCCTGTATTTCATGGGAGTCATTGATGAACATATTGACTTACCCCAGGATTGAGAGAGAGAGAGAGTGAGCCCTGGGCACCTTCTTTCTCATTGACCCATTTTGGATATGGGTCATCCTACCCATTTTGGATATGATTATTGAACCAGTGTCTAATCTACCTCCTTAATCATCCACCTGTATTTCTCTTATTTTGTCCACAAAGATAACATAATAAATCTTGTAGGTGGCTTATGGGACTTCAGATGCTCTCCATCTCTAGCATTTCCCTGAATTACAATTCTTGTAATCCTGAGAAGGAACAAGATTAGTCTGACATGACTTGAGTTTTTGTTGTTGTTGTTGTTATTGTTAATTTTTAAAATTGAAATACAGTTGATTTGCAATGCTGTGTTAGGGCTGCTCCGTTGTACAATGGATAGCACACTGGACTTCCACGATGTTGTGTTAATTTCTGCCGTGCAGCACAGTGATTCAGTTATACATATATATGCATTTTAAAAAAATATTCTTTTCCAGATGGTTTATCATAGGGTATTGAATATAGTTCACTGTGCTATACAGTAGGACATTGTTGTTTATCCATCTACATATACTAGTTTGCATCTGCTAACAGCAACCTCCCACTCCACCCCTCCCCTAACCTCCTCCCTCTTGGCTGTTCTCTATGACATGACTTATTCTTAGTGAGCTCATGTTGGGTCCTTGTTATAACTGGTTCCTATTCTAGGAGCCCACAACTATCTCTTTAATAATAGAATCAGGATCCATATTTGTCGAGGTTTGAACAGAATAAAAGATGAAAATTTTACACTGATGACCCTTCCCTCCCAGTTAGGCTACATAACTGCTTAACCTCTCTTGCTTGTTCTTTTATGTGTTCATAATAGGTACCGTCGAAGCTATGACTCCGATTTCACGGCTCCCTTGGTCTTCTATCACGTGTGGCCTGCTCTCATGGAGAATGACTGTGTCATCATGAAGGGAGAAGCTGTCACCAAGAGAGGGGCTTTTGTACGGTGGCCTTGTGTAGTGACAGTTCATCCCAAGTGTTTGATTCACAAGTTCGAGAACATTTATAAACCCAAAGATTGTATAAAAGAAGTTCACAAGGGTTGTTTGATAAGATTTCATACAAAGGAGAGGAATGGGACTGGTTGTGAAAGAACGGATTCTTTTCTTTGATTCATGAGTCTTCAGAATTTCCTGGCAGTCATTTCTTTGTCTATTGCTTTATTTGTAAGATGGAGGTGGTTTAGTTGCTAAGTCGTGTCTGACTCTTTACCACCCCGTGGACTGTAGCCCACCAGGCTCCTCTGGGATATCCCAGGCAAGAATACTGGAGTGGTTGCCATTTCTTCCTCCAGGGGATCTTCCCGACCCAGGGATTGAACCCACATCTCCTGCCTTGGCGGACCAATCTATACCACTGAGCCACCTGGGAAGCCTCTTTATAAGATAGAACTGGTCCTATTTGCCTTTTTCATCTTATAAAAACTATGCTATTATACTATGCTATTATAAGGGCAAAGCCTTTGAGCTCACTTTGTTGGAGGCTTTTTATATTTCTAAGCATTTAAAAGTGATTGATTAACTTTCAGAACACAGTTGGTCAAATATTTATTGACAGTTCTCTGTTTGGAAATATGTCCTGTTTGGAATGTGTCCTGTTTTTCTCTCCTTGGTATGATGTGTAAGGAGGGGAGGGATGGAGAAAAAGAGGGCAGAGGAGGTGGGGAGAGAGTAGTCAATCAGTTTCCTATATACACGAGCTGTAGAATGCTTTGAACATGTCAAATAATTGGACAGCCTTCAAAGTGGAATCTTAGGTATGCAAGTGTGTGAACATGTGTGTGTTAAGGTGGGGATTGGGTGTTGGAACTGGTTGCTGTGAATGCTTGGATATTCTGCACATTTCCCATGATGGAGTTTTACCCTGTCCTTCCTAGAAGGAGGTGAGTGAATTCTGGAGAGAGGCTCCTGGGTCCAGAGCAAAGCCACCATCTGGGTGGTCTCAGTTCCTGCCCTCTTTGACTTGGAGAAGACAGGAAGTGTTTCATGGCAGCTTTTCACATGCAGAGTGTGAGAAGCAGAGTAGTATATTTTAAAAGAACTTAAGAAAAGGATTTTTGCAGCTTAAACATCTCACTAGAGCAAATAGCATCTCAGTGAAATCTGTGCAATGAAAGCTGAGGCTGTAGAAATTGGTTATGTTGACTTGAGAAGCACACATGCTCACATGAAGTGAGCTCATAAAATGTGCTTCTTGCCCTTAAAACAATCACCCTCTGTTAAGAAACTCTTAATGTAGACTGTCTGCAGTATAGTTTGTAAGGGGAGGAGAGGAAATAGCCACTATTTCTATGTTCTACATCAAATAGCAATTGCCTTTTAACTTCCTTTGTCTCTCTCCTTAAGTGCACCATCAGTATTTACCCAAGTTGAAACTCCCAAACTTAAAGAAAATACCCTAAAATCAAAAGCAGAAAAGGAAAGGGTTGGATGAAAGGATCTGATAAGAAGACTTTGATTAGTAAAATCTCATAATAGGAAATAGTTTTCTTTTTTGAGCCTTGATTTAGTTAGAGAGTAGAAAGTCCACAGTGGTGATTCACTCATGCACTCATTCATTAATTCATTTTATTTGGTAGTTATTTACAACCCTAGCACTCTGTTTAGGTGCTTGGGATCCAGCAATGAACAAAACGGCCACAAATTCCTGCCCATATGGAGCTTACATTCTCCAACAGTTGAAAACTTCAACGTAATTTCTAACAGCTTCTGCATCAAAACAAAGTTCTGTTGCAGGAAGGGAGACCCCTTTCAGGGCCTGACACTGGGCTCTTGTCTAACACTCGGAAATGAATTGTCCGAGGAGACACATGTGCTGACAAAGCAAGAGATTTTATTGGGAAAGGGCACCTGGGTGGAGAGCAGGAGGGTGAGGGAACCCAGGAGAACTGCTCTCCCAGTTGGGTTTTATGGTGATGGGATTAGTTTCCAGGTTGTCCTTAGCCGATCATTCTGACTCAGAGTCCTTCCTGGTGGTGCACGCCTTGTTCAGCCAAGATGGATGCCAGAGAGAAGGATTCCGGGAGGTGGTCGGACAGGTGGTGTCTCCTTTTGACCTTTCCCAAACTTCCATTTGGTGGTGGCTTATTAGTTCCATGTTCCTTACCAGGACCTCCTGTCATAAAACAACTCATGCAAATGGTTACTGTGGTGCCTGGCCAGGGTGGGTGGTTTCAGTCAGTGTGCTTCCCCTAACAACTCTCCCCTGAGAGACTTCATACTCACGATACTTCTTGGGAATTGGGGCGGAGGTCTCTTTCTTCTGTAACTTCTTCCTGCTGTGCATGGGCTTAGGCCTGCCTAGCAGAGCAGAAGTCTCTCTCTACCTGATCTAAGTCAAGGTACTTTTTGCCTAAAACCAGCATTTACCCTTGTAATAACAGCAGTTTAGCTTGAAACTGTTGGCTCCTCTCAGAGATGAAACAGACAGGGGCCAAACAGAAGACCTGAGAGGATGGTCATCACTGGTCTCCAGAAACAGGAGGCAACATTTGGGGTGAGGGCTGCAGGGTTTGTGGCAAATTTTTTTTTTTTTTTTTTTTTTGATTGGTTGGTGGTGAGGCAACAGAGTTATGCTCCAGGAATCTTGTGTTTCTGAAGTTACCATCCTCCATCTGGGTCAGGGCTCCAGTTCTGTAGAAGAACTCAGACATTGTTATGCATATTTCTTTGAGTAGGAACTAGGACCCTGTCTGGAGGCTGTACCAACCTTTGATTGTTTCTCCCCTGTTTCTGTATCCCCTCCCCCTTCCCTGATTAGCAATTGTTTGAATCCACCCTTTGGAACTCAGGAAAGGTCAAGGAGGCTGAATGAAGCCTATATCCTACAGACAAGAAATGGAGAACACAGAACGGATCTGTACTCCAGAGCCCCACAGAGTTCTGCTCAGTTTTAATTTAGGTAACTGGGCAACTATGATTGTGATAACTTTCTGTCAAAATGGGGCATAGGACTGCCTCAGCTTGGAGAATAGACACTGAATTGGAAGTATTCTTGAGTTCCAAGTTCTAAATCTGAGTCTTTTATGATTAAAATCTCAATCCCTTGGTCTGCCATTTTGGTGTAACAGACCCAATTAGAAGTAGTTGGAGGAGTGATAACTGGACTTTTAATAGACAAAATAAATCTCATTTCTTTTTAGAAGAATAGGCCTGAAACCCAGTCTGGACCTGGCACTTCAGGGAGACTTGTAGCCAGGTGGCCAGTTGCCTAGTTTCATAAAAAGTAAGGTTGCAGTTACTAGCTTCCAGCATTGTTTTGAGAATGGTGGCATCCAAGCCTGACACAACTCAGAAAATTCAAGTGTTTAGCAATACAAGGTCTAATCTGAAATTACACCCATAGCATCACCTGGTTATTTCTCAGGATGTCTGAACCATAGCTACTCTATTTTGACTTTTAATTGTATAATTTTTCTTAATATCCAAAGCAGATTTCACCATTAATGACATCAGTGTTTCTCTAGGTATGAGAAGATGCAAGAATTGGGACTCATAAAATCTTCTTCTGAAAAGATCTAACTATCTGAAGGCCTGTTATGCCAGTTTTTCCCAGAGCACAGAGTGCCTCATTCCTGATTTTCACCCTGAACTCCTTTCAGGGGAGTTGAAGGTCTGCAGTTGCAGTGGCCATGATTTAATCTTTGTAGATGTAGGTGGCAAGTGTCAGTTTTCAGTTGGCAGAGCCACTTTTTGTTCATAAACTTGACCATGATTCTGAGGGGGACACTTAATGACCATTTTATCTCATGGTGCTGAGAATGTCCATTCTCAGGTTTGGCAAAGATTTTGTTGACAGGCCACTCAATGTGCTGTTACTGGACTAGGCCATAAAACAGTATCCAGAATTCTCTGGACCACCTGTCTTACTAGCCTCTTGGTCCAGGAAAACATTCCCTGTTGTTGCCTCTTCGCATAGCTAGAGTTACACTGTTACCATCATCGATCTCATAGGGAACTATATATTATTCTATCAGAGGCCTCAGTCACACATTTGGCAGTGTAAGAAACAGAAATGTTGTAAAATAGGTGAAATACAAATAACATAGCCAGCAGTATTAGTAAAGTCACAAGTAAGACTTAAGTTAAGAGCTTCCATTAGATGTAGCCCAGTATATCCCAGGTCGTCTGACTTAGTCTACTCTGTATGAATCTTTATCTTCCAGGGAAATTATATATTGCACTGTCTATAAGACACATAGCCCAGTTTTCTAGTGTTACTAGACTGATTATCCTTAGTATGATTTAGTTGTTTCTAATGTAGAGGAGACTTTAAACCTAAATTACCATAGCCTGGTAATCTATATAAATCAATCCCATAATTGTGGGAGATTTTTTTCCTCCTTTGCTGAAACTTTGCTTGTTGCTCTGATTGAGCTTGAGTAATAGAAGAAAGCTCAAATTTATGGCCAGAGTCAGAGGAGGCATTATTAATTGGCCCAGTGAGGGGATCCCATCTAGTAATATCACAGTGACCTGAATATGACTATAATTTTTTTTTAAAGTAAATTTTCTCAGGGCCAACCAGTTAGAGCCTTGTAGTAGAGAAATTTACCAAGGCAACCCAGAACTAGACACAGGTAATTGGCCACAAACGCAACAATTGGATTGATTTCTAAAACTAGCATAGGATCAGGCCTATGATAGAAAAGCATTTGATTTATATGCAAAGGTCTAAGAAGTCAAGAAAACTTTATAAATGATCATACAAATCAGGTCCAGCATCTTGGGCAAACTGTCTACCTCTGATGTCATCATCTTCTCATCCTGGTGTGGTGTAGTTTCTCCTCTGTTTGAGCATCATTTTAAGGTGTGAACTGGAGCCCTGACCCAGGTGGAGGATGGTAACTTCAGAGTAAACACAAGATTCCTGGAGCATAACTCTGTTGCCTCACCACCAACCAGTCAAAAAAAAAAAAAAAAAAAAATTGCCACAAACCCTGCAGCCCTCACCCCAAATGTTGCCTCCTGTTTCTGGAGACCAGTGATGACCATCCTCTCAGGTCTTCTGTTTGGCCCCTGTCTATTTCATCTCTGAGAGGAGCCAACAGTTTCAAACTAAACTGCTGTTATTACAAGGGCAAATGCTGGTTTTAGGCAAAAAGTACCTTGACTTAGATCAGGTAGAGAGAGACTTCTGCTCTGCTAGGCAGGCCTAAGCCCATGCATAGCAGAAAAAAGTTACAGAAGAAAGAGACCTCCGCCCCAATTCCCAAGAAGTATCGTGAGTATGAAGTCTCTCAGGGGAGAGTTGTTAGGGGAAGCACACTGATTGAAACCACCCACCCTGGCCAGGCACCACAGTAACCATTTGCATGAGTTGTTTTATGACAGGAGGTCCTGGTAAGGAACATGGAACTAATAAGCCACCACCAAATGGAAGAGTTTGGGAAAGGTCAAAAGGAGACACCACCTGTCCGACCACCTCCCGAATCCTTCTCTCTGGCATCCATCTTGGCTGAACAAGGCATGCACCACCAGGAAGGACTCTGAGTCAGAATGATCAGCTAAGGACAACCTGGAAACTAATCCCATCACCATAAAACCCAACTGGGAGAGCAGTTCTCCTGGGTTCCCTCACCCTCCTGCTCTCCACCCGGGTGCCCTTCCCAATAAAATCTCTTGCTTTGTCAGCACATGTGTCTCCTCGGACAATTCATTTCCGAGTGTTAGACAAGAGCCCAGTGTCAGGCCCTGAAAGGGGTCTCCCTTCCTGCAACAGTTCCATTAGCCCCAAGAATTTGAATATCCCAAAGTTCATTGTAAGGAGATTTCATTGAGAAATATCCTAGAATTATTGTCAAGTATTGGGCAGCTATAAGAAATTAGTGTCCCTCATGCTGATGACCAGTAACAGGCAAGTGTAAGCATGTCAGAAAATTTCTTGTTCATTCTATGGGATATAAGTATTGTTTTAAGCCACATGGGCTCTTACAAACCATTGACTATTTTTCTCTTTCTTTTTTTTTTCAGTGGAATTCAGTGCGACCTGTAAGTCGATGTCGAAGCAGGAGTTTAAGCCCCATCTGCCCTCGTACCCGTATTGGTTTAGGCATGGTACGTATCTGTCTCATTGTTTTTACACAAAATCATCTTATGTATTTTTTCATCCACAGTTACCTATAAAAGAGGTGATGGTAAGTCTGGAGGTAGAAAGAGAACCTGCTGAAGTCAGCTTAGATTGATTTCTATCTGACCTTGGGCTAAGGAATTTATCATTCTAGAAAGAAGGAAATAGAGGTAGTTTTTTTTTCTTTATTAGTTATTTCATTGCTTTATTATTATCTTTAAATGAAAATAGGTTATTAGCTATCAATTAGTTTTCTGAACAGAGAATGGGACATCTTAGTCAACTGATCTCTGCACACAGCAGTCCCTGGTTCCTCTAGAAGTTCTTGTATGAACTTGGAGAAGTTGCTCAAATGATCTGTATTTCAGTACTGTATAAAGGGCATTTCAGGTATTGATTTTCCTCCAAATTTCAAAGTAGGAAGAATTAAGATTAGTCTCTGTATATTTGTTCTTAGGATTACTAAGAAGTCTGTCAAAGAAAAAAAAAAAAAGCAAAAACACCTCCGAAGACTGTGGCAATAATACCCCTAAAACCTGACATTATTATGAATCACCACTGTTCATTCATTCAATCATAATATTTAGTTAATGCCTTTCGAATACATGTCTGGACCAAGACATGTGGATACCAGATTGGCTAACAATTTGCTTTTCCTTCAAATAAAAATTCCTTAAATATTTGTTCAACCTAGTTTTGAGGAGAATGGTGAAGAAGGAGGATTGCATTTGTCAAGGCTCCATTTCTCTGAAATTATCTCTAGTGATGCAACTCTAGCCCTACACTTCTAAACCCCTCTCAGCAAAACATTATGTTTAATAAAGTTTCCGTTAAACGCTTCTCCTGTACTGCGTTGATGCTAGACTAGGGGAGAGGGGCAACACACAAATGATTAAACATGTTCTCTTTCCTGAATGGGTTTCAATACAGGAAGATCAGTATGGGAGGATCAGTATGATTTAAACAAAGAAACTGAATGTGGTATATGATCGAGTCCATAAAAGAGGCACCATGTACTAAAGCCATCAGAGGAGGCAGTCATTCCCTCTGGATTTGGTTCATGGGGGAGGTGGTATGTGATCTTACAGAGTTTTTATGGGTTGGGGAAGACTAACCATAGGAACAAAATGGCCTGAGAATGCAAAGGCGTGTGTCAGACATGGTTCTTTTGCTCTTGCAGATTTTAATATAACTTAATTATCCTTATTGCCAAAGAAGTATTCACCATAGGTAAAAGCAAAAGGATTGTGCATTAATGGGCTAATAAAGAGACATCTTACGAGTTTTATACTGGGAGAATAAAAATTCTCCTCATCCTAAGAGAGTGTTATATCAGAAGCAAGAGCAGTATTAGCCACTTGTCCTTAGCCATGACACGTTTTAACTCTGGACACTCACTGGAGATTTATCAACGGGCAGCGTCCCTCTGTGATAAGTACCTATACATGTTTGAGCCCCTCCTCTTTCTTTTCTCCCTGGGTAAACAAACTCTGGACGGAGGTTCGTGACATTGTACAGGAGACACGGATCAAGACCATCCCAAGAAAAAAAAATGCCAAACAGCAAAATGACTGTCTGAGGAGGCCTTACAAATAGCTGTGAAAAGAAGAGAAATGAAAAGCAAAGGAGAAAAGGAAAGATATTCCCATCTGAATGCAGAGTTCCAAAGAATAGCAAGGAGAGATAAGAAAGCCTTCCTCAGTGATCAGTGCAAAGAAATAGAGAATGGAATAGAACAATAGAATGGGAAAGACTAGAGATCTCTTCAAGAAAATTAGAGATACCAAGGGAACATTTCATGCAAAGATGGGCTCAATAAAGGACAGAAATGGTATGGACCTAACAGAAGCAGAAGATATTAAGAAGAGGTGGCAAGAATACACAGAAGAACTGTACAAAAAAGGTCTTCATGACCCAGATAATCATGAAGGTGTGATCACTCACTCACCTAGGGCCAGACATCCTGGAATGTGAAGTCAGGTAGGCCTTAGGAAGCATCACTACGAACAAAGCTAGTGTAGGCGATGGAATTCCAGTTGAGCTAGTTCAAATTCTAAAACATGATGCTGTGAAAGTGTTGCACTCAATATGCCAGTAAATTTGGAAGACGCAGCAGTGGCCACAGGGACTGGAAAAGGTCAGTTTTCATTCCAATCCCAAAGAAAGGTAATGCCAAAGAATGCTCAAACTACTGCACAATTGCACTCATCTCACACGCTAGTAAAGTAATGCTCAAAATTCTCCAAGCCAGGCTTCAGCAATATGTGAACTGTGAACTTCCAGATGTTCAAGCTGGTTTTAGAAAAGGCGGAGGAACCAGAGATCAAATTGCCAACATCTGCTGGATCATCGAAAAAGCAAGAGAGTTTCAGAAAAACTGTGTGGATCACAATAAACTGGAAAATTGTGAAAGAGATGGGAATACCAGACCACCTGACCTGCCTCTTGAGAAACCTGTAGGCAGGTCAGGAAGCAACAGTTAGCACCGGACATGGAACAGCAGACTGGTTCCAAGTAGGAAAAGTATGTCAAGGCTGTATATTGTCACCCTGCTTATTTAACTTATATGCAGAGTACTCATGAGAAACACTGGGCTGGAGGAAGCACAAGCTGGAATCAAGATTGCCGGGAGAAATAACAATAACCTCAGCTGTGCAGATGACACCACCCTTATGGCAGAAAGTGAAGAAGAACTCAAGAACCTCTTGATGAAAGTGAAAGAGGAGAGTGAAAAAGTTAGCTTAAAACTCAACACTCAAAAAACTAAGATCATGGCGTGCGGTCCCATCACTTCATGGCAAATAGATGGGGAAACAGTGGAAACAGTGACAGACTTTATTTTGGGGGCTCCAAAATCACCGCAGAGGGTGATTGCAGCCATGAAATTAAAAGACGCTTACTCCTTGGAAGGACAGTTATGACCAAACCTAGATAGCATATTAAAAAGCAGAGACATTACTTTGCCAACAAAGGTCCGTCTAGTCAAGGCTATGGTTTTTCCAGTGGTCATGTATGGATGTGAGAGTTGGACTATAAAGAAAGCTGAGCACCCAAGAATTGATGCTTTTGAACTGTGGTGTTGGAGAAGACTCTTGAGAGTCCCTTGGACTGCAGGGAGATCTGACCAGTCCATCCTAAAGGAGATTAGTCCTGGGTGTTCTTGGGGGGTCTGATGTTGAAGCTGAAACTCCAATACTTTGGCCATCTGATGTGAAGAACTGACTCATTTGAAAAGACCCTGATGCTGGGAAAGATTGAGGGCAGGAGGAGAAGGGGACAGCAGAGAATGAGATGGTTGGATGGCATCACCAACAAAATGCACATGGGTTTGGGTAGACTCTAGGAGTTGGTGATGGACAGGGAGGCCTGGTGTGCTGCAGTTCATGGGGTCACAAAGAGTCGGACACAACTGAACGACTAAATTGGACTGAACTGAAACAAACTTAAAACTCATGATAAGAATAAAATGCATTCTCAAAGGTGAAACTATTGCCAAAATTCTGTCCCTATCCACCATCATCTCTTTAGAAGACTGGTGCAAATATTTTTGGTTAATCTGGTTGACTTGTTCGAGACTTCATAGGCAGAAAAGCCTCCATCTTTGCTAGTGTCTATTTAAAGTGAAGGCTCAGAGTAAGAATGATGCCTTCAGTCAATTATTTCTGAGCCATGTCAGGCTTATAGGTAACCGGGATAGGTGGTTTTTGCTCAGTGAAAGCAAAGATGAGATTTGACATGTGGGTCTTTTCTGGCTTCCCAGGGACTCCCTTTAATAGGCAGCATTTTGGGCACATGAGATAATTCATATAAAGAATGTTCCAGAGAGTATTTGATAATTTTGGTCTTAATTAATCTTCATAATTATAATAATATCTTCTGGAAGTCATGGAATTCAGTATGGCCAGTGAGCATCCAATCTCAAAAAATGTTTAGCAACTGTTAACAACCACCAACACAAAAGCCAACAAAACCCAGGCCACTGAATAATTTAAGCTAAATTGAGTATATATGCACTTTGGGAAGTATAATAGGAATCATAGGGCAAAAACTTCAGGGCAAAGCCGCCATAGCTGTAAACTGCTTCAGAACAATTGTTTAGCTGGATTTAGGGGAAAAAACATCCAAAGGATTCATTGTTTGAGCTTCATCTACTTGGTAATTTGCATTACACTTTTATATTTTCCAGATATCTCGAAGCCGGAGCCCTTCTCCGATAAGATGTGGATTGCCAAGTAAGTGGGATTGTCTAGGTGGAGCAAGATTTCTGTTTTTTAATGCTTCTCTTAGTACTTAGCATGGAGCAGCAATATGAATGTTTTGCTTCCTGGAGAATGGCAGGCTACAGTCCATAGCGTCCATAGGGTCACAAAGAGTTGGACACGACTGAGCGACTAACACGTTCGCTTTTTTTTTTATTTTATTATAAACTGCTTTGTTTTATTTCTCATTTATACTACAGCTAGAAAATTAGATTGATTTCTTTTATTTATTTATTTATTTAAAAAAATTTTTTTAAATTTTTTATTAGTTGGAGGCTAATTACTTCACAACATTGCAGTGGGTTTTGTCATACATTGATATGAATCAGCCATAGAGTTACACGTATTCCCCATCCCGATCCCCCCTCCACCTCCCTCTCTACCCGATTCCTCTGGTCTTCCCAGTGCACCAGGCCCGAGCACTTGTCTCATGCATCCCACCTGGGCTGGTGATCTGTTTCACCATAGATAATATACATGCTGTTCTTTTGAAACATCCCACCCTCACCTTCTCCCACAGAGTTCAAAAGTCTGTTCTGTACTTCTGTGTCTCTTTTTCTGTTTTGCATATAGGGTTATCGTTACCATCTTTCTAAATTCCATATATATGTTAGTATGCTGTATGTGTTTTATCTTTCTGGCTTACTTCACTCTGTATAATGGGCTCCAGTTTCATCCATCTCATTAGGACTGATTCAAATGAATTCTTTTTAACGGCTGAGTAATATTCCATGGTGTATATGTACCACAGCTTCCTTATCCATTCATCTGCTGATGGGCATCTAGGTTGCTTCCATGTCCTGGCTATTATAAACAGTGCTGCGATGAACATTGGGGTGCACGTGTCTCTTTCAGATCTGGTTTCCTCAGTGTGTATGCCCAGAAGTGGGATTGCTGGGTCATATGGCAGTTCTATTTCCAGTTTTTAAAGAAATCTCCACACTGTTTTCCATAGCGGCTGTACTAGTTTGCATTCCCACCAACAGTGTAAGAGGGTTCCCTTTTCTCCACACCCTCTCCAGCATTTATTGCTTGTAGACTTTTGGATAGCAGCCATCCTGACTGGCGTGTAATGGTACCTCATTGTGGTTTTGATTTGCATTTCTCTGATAATGAGTGATGTTGAGCATCTTTTCATGTGTTTGTTAGCCATCTGTATGTCTTCTTTGGAGAAATGTCTATTTAGTTCTTTGGCCCATTTTTTGATTGGGTCATTTATTTTTCTGGAATTGAGCTGCAGGAGTTGCTTGTATATTTTTGAGATTAATCCTTTGTCTGTTTCTTCATTTGCTATTATTTTCTCCCAATCTGAGGGCTGTCTTTTCACCTTACTTATAGTTTCCTTTGTAGTGCAAAAGCTTTTAAGTTTCATTAGGTCCCATTTGTTTAGTTTTGCTTTTATTTCCACTATTCTGGGAGGTGGGTCATAGAGGATCTTGCTGTGATTTATGTCGGAGAGTGTTTTGCCTATGTTCTCCTCTAGGAGTTTTATAGTTTCTGGTCTTACATTTAGATCTTTAATCCATTTTGAGTTTATTTTTGTGTATGGTGTTAGAAAGTGTTCTAGTTTCATTCTTTTACAAGTGGTTGACCAGTTTTCCCAGCACCACTTGTTAAAGAGGTTGTCTTTTTTCCATTGTATATCCTTGCCTCCTTTGTCAAAAATAAGGTGTCCATAGGTTCGTGGATTTATCTCTGGGCGTTCGCTTTCAAACTTGGATTAACCACCAAGTTTGAAAGCTAAAACCGTGTTTTGAAACCACCGTGTTTTGTTTAGGTCTTCTCAAAAGAAAGTCTAATAAATCAACTATAATAATGAGCCCTTTGTTTTCTCCCTAGGGTTTTAAAACCACCAGCTGTGTTCCTCTGCCCAGGACACCTACAATGGCCAGCTTACCCAGCGCTTCCACCTTCCTGCTGTGTTGCCTCAGACCTCACCTAAGCTAATGTGACAAGGCAATTCTGTGTATCACTTCACACAGAGAGTTAAATGTTTTGGCTTAGCGCATTTGTAACTGCAGATATATTGCATTTTATTTTATTTTTATAGATACAGATTCCCTTAATTTGATAAAAACTATTGCCTAGGTGTTTAGGATCATATTCATTTGAAGCAAAGTCCATTATACAGGTTCAGGATTCTCAACCTGAAACACGAGGCTCTTTTATAACAGCTAAAGTGGAAAACTTTTACTGTGCTATGTCCAAAAGACAAGAAAAGTCATTTCAATTTGCAGACTGATCATAAATATTATAATTGCTGGTTTTAGATTTAGCTGGAAAACAATCTGGGCTGTTTTTATTTTCTTTGGGGACTTGGAAGACAGCCCCAGTCTCAAGTTGGGGAACTTATAGCATAACAGGGACTTCAGGCTACATGTACATGATGATGATTTAGGAAAATATAGTTCATTGGTTGGCTTCTCTTTTCCTACTTTGGAGTGCCTGGTTTGGTTTAGTTGAGCACTGTTGGTTGAAGCTACTTACTTGAGAGAGTTCTCTTGCTTCATAAATGTGGAGTGGTGATTTGGGTAGAAGTTAACTTGGAGACTATATGTTAGTTACCTTGTGTTTATCTCCTGGGAATGTTTCTGAATGAACTTTTAATGTACATGTTAAATATAAAAGCTACATCCTGACATTTTTTACCTATTCTACTTAGTTGGTTATAAACTCAGATCTCCTAAGAACTCCATCTGACACCGATGGTGGGAGTGTAAACTGGTGCAGTCACTATGGAGAACAGTATGGCGGTTCCTTAAGAAAGTAAAAATAGAGCTACCGATACAACCCAGCAATGCAATCTTAGGCATATATCCAGAGAAAAAAGTGAATTCGAAGGGATACATGCATCCCAATGTTCATAGCAGCACTATGTACAACAGCCAAGACATGGAAGCAACCTAAGTATACATCAACAGATGAATGGATAAAGAAGATTGGTACATATATTGGAATACTACTCAACCATTAAAAGAATGAACGAATGCCATCTGTAGCAACATGGATGGGCCTGGAGATTACCATGCTAAGTGAAGTAAGTCAGACAGAGAAAGATAAATGTTGTATGATATTGCTTACACATGGAACCTAAAAAAATGATACAGATGAACTTATTTACAAAACAGAAACAGACTCACCAGACTTACAGAACAAATTTATGTTTACTCTGGGAGAAGGCTGAGGAGGGGGAGGGATAGATTAGGAGTTTGGGATTGACTTGCACACACTGCTGTATTTAAAATGAAATGCGTTTCCATGAAAAAAAAAAAAAAGGGACACGCCTGGAATGCAGAAGAGTTCTCACTGAATAGCTGATTAATAAATGACATTTAGCTATGCTAAACAATTAAAAAATAAAATAGCACTATTGTTTTTGATTTTTGCTTTGTGAAAAATTCAATTTAGAAAAATGTACTAAAGAAGAAAAATTTTTTTTAAATCTTAAAAAGCAAAAAAGAACTCCATCTGACTGAGACTCTGAAACTCAAGGCTAAAAGCTAAGGGAACCATTTGTAGATTTTAAACAGAATGTCTGTCCCTTGATTTCTCCACTGTGAAGTACTGTTGAAAAAGTTCAAGCTCTTGATGGAATGATAAGTAATGTTGTTTTTGCTTTTTTTTTTGGTCCATTTTAATGCCATCTTTAAACGCAAGTTTCGCAAATGACCACTTTTGCCATGTGCCTTTTAGAGAGAAGCTCTGGATTGGTCGCAGCTCAGTTTGCGTAAGTTCAGCTCCAGAACCAGCAGCTGGGGCTATTTGGGTGAAAATAAATAAAAACAAAATGAAAACCCCCACAGATAACAAAAAGAAAAACTTCTCTAAAGCATCTGTCTTTCGTGCTGGGACACAGGCGAGGGAGAGACCTCTCTAGCCTCCACCCCATAGACTGCAGCCTGCCAGACTTCTCTGTCCATGGATTCTCCAGGCAAGAACACTGGAGTGGGTTGCCATGCCCTCCTCCAGGGGATCTTCCCGACCCAGGGATCAAACCTGGGTCTCCCACGTTGCAGGCAGATTCTTTACAGTCTGAGCCACCAACGTATTCTGAAGTGCAAGCTTCACTGTTCTCCCTCTGTGTCTGTGTAGTCACCGTTTTGAGGCAGGGCCGAGTGCTGAGAGAAGAGCTGTGTCCAGGCAGATCCAGTTTTGACTTGGTCATCAGCTTGCTTGGCGGCCTGAAGCCAGTTCCTGCACCTCTCTGAGCCTCACTTTCACCGAAGAGCGAGGCAGGTGGATGGGATCGGTAGTTATGTCAACCCTCCCAGGCTCAGCGCCTCCTTTCATAACATGTATCCTGGCTATTCTGAAATGAAGTTCAAAATTAGTGTGATTATAGGCATGTATGCTTTTAAACCGTGGATACAGTACTCAAACTGTAATATAAACAGAAATAAAAGGAAATTTTTAATAAAACAGAATGTATTTCAACAAAAAGCCTTGGGTATAATGATCCTAGAAGACGCAGTGAAGTCATCAGACACTTGCCCCTGTATGTAGAATTACCACCTACAAATGTAGATCAGTGTGCATTGTATTGGTGATGTGAGAAACACGGATGCCAGGGGTTTTCTGAAATGGTGAACAACTCTTGGTGAAGTTTTGAATAATAACTTACAGCAGTGCCTTGATTTGCATAGTAAATGCATGCCTGGAAAAGCTGGTGTATATTAAAACCATAAATCAATTACTTTGTGTTATGGGCTAAAAGGTCTTTTCTAAAATCTCACTAAGTAATGAGAATGTCTACATATCAGAATTTCTTTTAGGACTGAAATGTGGGAATGCACCTGGTTGGGAAAAACGTTGTATGTACTCAGTTTATTTGCTCTGTATCCTGTCAGGCCACTTGCCATTTCCCAAGTCTTTGATTTGAACTGTAACTGCACAGGGCCTGGCAGTTAGTCTAGAATAATTTGTGGAAAGGGTCCAAAAACAGAAGGCGGCTGACCTATACTCATTTCATCAAGGCATGCCCCTTAACCTTGGTGACTTTGAAAAATGATAAACTTTTATTGTAACCTGGGTAAATGTTAGTTATTGTATTATCAGTTTAACCTCTAATAATAAAATCAAGAAAAAAATTCTTCTGTACCTCTAAGTTCTTTGCAATGATATGCTTTCCTTGCAGATTCCCTTCATCTACCTCTCTTCTGTGAGGCCTGAACCATGGCTGCAAATTCCGTAAAAAAAATATCAACAGCGCCTCTGCTCTGGGGTTGACTCTGTGATGCTGCAGTTCCCTGCTGTAGCATAATTGCCAGCTTCAGTTTATTCACAATTTATTGTCTTCATATTTGAGACACACTCTCTGAGTAGTTCTGTACTGTTTTTATAGAGTTTTCATGCACATGATTTCAGTTGCTTCCCACAAGAAATCCAGGTGTCAGATCGGTTCAGTTCAGTCTCTCAGTCGTGTCTGTCTCTTTGCGACCCCATGAACAGCAGCACTCCAGGCTTCACCAACTCTTGGAGCTTACTCAAACCCATGTCCATTGAGTCGGTGATGCCATCCAACCATCTCATCCTCTGTCGTCCCCTTCTCCTCCTGCCTTCAATCCCTCCCAGCATCAGGGTCTTTTCAGATGAGTCAGTTCCTTGCATCAGGTGGCCAAAGTATTGGAGTTTCAGCTTCAGCATCAGTCCTTCCAATGAATATTCAGGACTAATTTCCTTTAGGATGGACTGGTTGGATCTCGTTGCAGTCCAAGGGATTCTCAAGAGTCTTCTCCAACACCACAGTTCAAAAGTATCAGTTCTTCGGCACTCAGCTTTCTTTATAGTCCAACTCTCACATCCATACGTGACTACTGGAAAAACCATAGCTTTGACTAGATGGACCTTTGCTCTGCTTTTTAATATGCTGTGTAGGTTGGTCATAGCTTTTCTTCCAAGGAGCAGTGGTCTTTTAATTTCATGGCTGCAGTCACCATCTGCAGTGATTTTGGAGCTCCCCAAAATAAAGTCTGTCACTACTTCCATTGTTTCCACATTTATTTGCCATGAAGTGATGAGACTGGATGCCATGATCTTAGTTTTCTGAAAGTTGAGTTTTAAGCCAACTTTTTCACTCTCCTCTTTCACTTTCATTGAGAGGCTCTTTAGTTCCTCTTCACTTTCTGTCATCTGCATATCTGAGGTTATTGATATTTCTCCCAGCAATCTTGATTCCAGCTTGTGCTTCATCCAGCCCAGCATTTCTCATGATGTACTCTGCATATAAGTTAAATAAGCAGGGTGACAATATACAGCCTTCATGTACTCCTTTCCCGATTTGGAACCAGTCTGTCGTTTCATGTCCAGTTCTAAGTGTTGCTTCTTGACCTGCATACAGATTTCTCAGGAGGCAGGTTGAGTGGTCTGGTATTCCCATCTCTTTAAGAATTTTGCACAGTTTGTTGTGATCCACACAGCGTAAAAAAGATAAGGAAACTGTTCATCGAGTACATCATGCAGTCTTCCTTCAAGGCTTTTTATTTCAAAATAATAGTCCATCATGTTTTCTTTTGTTCCTCTATGCATCATTTCTTTTGCTTATTGCTTTGTTTGTTTGTTCATTCATTCATATACTCGCAAGTTCAATGAGCTTCTCCTGGGTGATAGATACAGTATACACCGCTAGGGATACACCGATAGACAAGGTACTGGCTCTTCTGAGCTTAATGTCATGTTCAGTGGCATTCCTTTGTTTTTCCTGTCATAGAGAGCATGTGTGATGGAAGAAAGAAGAAAATACAGTCAGTAGAGCAAATTTAAGAGTGCCACATATCAATTGAATTAATTTGAGGACAAATATCTATATGTAAGAAAGGTATGCAAGACAATGGAAGTATGGTGAACGTCATGAGAGAATGTAACTCAGCTATGTCATCCACTCATCCTTTTAGCCATTCTTTTAACAAGTATCCACTGAAACTATAATCCTAAGATCATCATGAACAATAAAATGAGTGTGGGGAGAGGGGCTTAGAGATCTGTGTAACACTTCTTGCTACCCTACTTGTGTTCCACCTACTATATTCCTAAAAAATGAGGCAAGTTGCAGACCATTATAATTCACTTTTAGGCACCCTGAGAATCCTTCATGAGGCAGATTGCTGCCAACAGCATTCTATAAATTTTGGGTCAAATGAAAGACTTCTTAGTAGTGTGACTTTAAATAATATCATACCTACAATTAAGGGTAATATGTTATGGAGATTCTAAGAAACTAGTATTCCAAACTGCATTAGGTCATTGAAATGTGAGTCCAGGGGCCATATGAATAAGTGACATTCAATATATGCCATTTAAATACCAAAGCGGTGAAGCCTTAATGCAGTGAGTGAATATGGGCCTTGAAAATGAAGCTGGAATGAATTTTCTTCTTTCAAATGCAATGTGATTGGGTAATTTCATGCTCAAAATTTTTCTCCTAAGGTTGCCAGAATGAACATCATACTTTCCACAATATCGCTGGCAATTAGTAAGTTAGCCAGGCAGCTAACTCCATCTCCTATTAGGTGAGCAACAAAAAATATGATAAATGGGTATGTTATAGCCTCATTTCAGTATAGTTTAAGCCATAATTTTAGTGAAACAACCAAAATAATGTCTTGCAAGGTGATGTGAAGTATATTTTGGAAAAGATAGTAATTGTCAGAAGATCTTGAGTGCCACTGGATGAAATTGACCCTTCTGCAATTGACTTCTGGGGTTGGAGTGCTGGGGCTGCTTCGTCTTCTTGGACCAGGGAACCCAACCCTGCAATGTGTTCCCTGGTCTTCACACAAATTGTCTCTTTGGGATTCTTCAGAGCCTTGAATCTTCTACTGTTTGTGGGGAACTTCAAGGAGAATGTCGTGTAGATTCTCCAAATTCATTTTTCCATGGAAGCCTTTTTCTTTTCTTTTTTTTTTTGGAAGCCTTTTTCTTCATGGAGTTCTTGAAAAGGTGCTGTTCTGGAAGACCTATTTCAGGAAATGCTTCCTAAGACCTATTGTTTTCTAGAATTACAGATGCCATGACCATTGGGAGTTAGATTTTTATCAGCTTTTACAAGGGAGGGAAGAATTCTGACTCTGTCACAGATAAACAGACTTTTCACCCAATAAATTTACTATGAAATAAGTGGTGCTGGGAAAACTGGTCAACCACTTGTAAAAGAACGAAACTAGAACACTTTCTAACACCATACACAAAAATAAACTCAAAATGGATTAAAGATCTAAATGTAAGACCAGAAACTATAAAACTCCTAGAGGAGAACATAGGCAAAACACTCTCCGACATAAATCACAGCAGGATCCTCTATGACCCACCTCCCAGAATAGTGGAAATAAAAGCAAAACTAAACAAATGGGACCTAATGAAACTTAAAAGCTTTTGCACTACAAAGGAAACTATCAGTAAGGTGAAAAGACAGCCCTCAGATTGGGAGAAAATAATAGCAAATGAAGAAACAGACAAAGGATTAATCTCAAAAATATACAAGCAACTCCTGCAGCTCAATTCCAGAAAAATAAATGACCCAATCAAAAAATGGGCCAAAGAACTAAACAGACATTTCTCCAAAGAAGACATACAGATGGCTAACAAACACATGAAAAGATGCTCAACATCACTCATTATCAGAGAAATGCAAATCAAAACCACAATGAGGTACCATTACACGCCAGTCAGGATGGCTGCTATCCAAAAGTCTACAAGCAATAAATGCTGGAGAGGGTGTGGAGAAAAGGGAACCCTCTTACACTGTTGGTGGGAATGCAAACTAGTACAGCCACTATGGAGAACAGTGTGGAGATTCCTTAAAAAACTGGAATAGAACTGCCATATGACCCAGCAATCCCACTTCTGGGCATACACACTGAGGAAACCAGATCTGAAAGAGACACGTGCACCCCAATGTTCATCGCAGCACTGTTTATAATAGCCAGGACATGGAAGCAACCTAGATGCCCATCAGCAGATGAATGGATAAGGAAGCTGTGGTACATATACACCATGGAATATTACTCAGCCGTTAAAAAGAATTCATTTGAATCAGTTCTAATGAGATGGATGAAACTGGAGCCCATTATACAGAGTGAAGTAAGCCAAAAGATAAAGAACATTACAGCATACTAACACATATATATGGAATTTAGAAAGATGGTAACGATAACCCTATATGCAAAACAGAAAAAAGAGACACAGAAATACAGAACAGAGACTTTTGAACTCTGTGGGAGAAGGCGAGGGTGGGATGTTTCAGAACAGCATGTATACTATCTATGGTGAAACAGCCCAGGTGGGCATGCATGAGACAAGTGCTCGGGCCTGGTGCACTGGGAAGACCCAGAGGAATCGTGGAGAGGGAGGTGGGAGGGGGGATCGGGATGGAATACGTGTAACTCTATGGCTGATTCATATCAATGTATGACAAAACCCACTGCAATGTTGTGAAGTAATTAGCCTCCAACTAATAAAAAAAAAAAAATTTACTATGGAATAAAAGGCTCAGAATAGAAATCTCTTATTTATGTCTATATTTTTATATCTTTATACTTTTGCTTAGCTTTTCCTCTTGTTTTCTTCACCCTTCTATCAATTGTATCATAAAATAAGATTCCCTTGAACTCAGTGTTTATGTTGATGTTGCTTTTCCAGCATTCCATGTTTCTCCTTTAATCCCTTACGTGTTATACCTTGACCTTCACTTCTGTTTTCTCTCTCCTGTTCTCTTCTGCTTTCTTTTTCAGGGTCTTGTTTTCCAAGTTAATCTCTCTAATGCAAATCCATTTACATTTCTTATAAACAGGCACCTAAACTTTAATGTAATTATGAATCAATGAAAGAGAAAAACGGATATTATTCAAAATTAGAACACACTAAATTGCATTCCTTATAAAGATGAATTTGCATGCTGATTCATATAAAGCATGCATTTTGTAAAAATTTTTAAATAATTATTTTCTAAAGTTTTGAATATTTTGGTTATTAAAAATGATGATTCTTAAATTATACTTAACTTCCAATAAGTCTGAGTAGTGATTATACTTACATCTTTAGTTACTTCAGTAAAAATGTTGACTAATACGTCCCAAATTTGTTTGATGATGAAAATCACTTGGCAAACTTATCAAAGAGAGATTCTTGGACGTCACTCCATACACACTGAATCAGAATCTCCAGGGGCATCTGTATTTTAACATCAGCAGACAAGTTTGAAAAACACTGGTCTAGGTCTGGCTTTAATGACTTACAAGCAGAATATTACAGAAATAATTTATTGCATGTGTTATGCTGTCCTTTATTTTCTAAATGGAAAATAATAAATTAATTTAAAAGCCTCTGAGAATATCCAATGATTTCCTGTACTCCAATAATAGGTAAATTACTGACAATTTAGTATATACATTTTTCATCTGTATACATACATATAAAAATGTTGCTATATAATTCGATTTTCAATAAAAGAGAACAAAAGAGAAGAGAAATTTTACTTTTCTTCCCTAGAGGTTAAAAATGTCCTCTCTTGCATTTCTTGTTTGGATAGCTTCTTTGTTGAGCTGTCAGAATGTGTATTTCCTAAGTCGTTCCCTTCCCCCTGTGTTCACTGTGTATCATGAAAGACTCACAGAACAACGGGTCCCCGTCGGCCACAGTTTGTCTAGTCGTGGTTGTCTGCCAAATGGAGCTAGTCACCTGGATGAGTCACACTTAGGAGCAGCTTTATGGTCATTCATATGCGTCTCTAGAGAAAATCTAAAATAGAGTGAAAGCGTTAGATCAAGAGTTAGACCTCACAGGTGGCCCACCTCAACTGGAGTTTCCCCAAACATTAAATAGAGGAGACAGATTTGGCCTTTTCTGTTTACTCACCAAATGTCCCAAAGAGAAAATTGGAAATGAACCTGTCTCAGTTTATATTCATAAAGACTAAAGCATTTTTTCTGTTTTCAGGCCCCAATAACATCTCTCATCACTACAGTGTCTTAGTGTTGAAAAGAAAGTTCTGAAAAGCTCCAGGAAAAAATATTGATATAGAGGAGCCAAACTGAATGTGCCAATATTTGAAATACATGGTGCTTTGATAGAAGTAATGATTAATTTTTTTCTTAATGTTTTCCTTGTTTGGTTTAGCTTTTCTTCAGTGAATAGCCAAAAGTGGCCAAAAGACAAAACAACATTGATTATTGGAAACACTAATCAAAGTAAAATTGGGGAGGAGAGATAACCGCCTCCTCCTTAACCAATTTGATTCACAATTAAAAGAAATTCTGCACTATAAATCAATTCCAATCTTGTCTCTTTAGTTCACTTAGACTTGGGATATGTATAGAGGTAACCACCAGATGGCAACATTGCTTAAGAAATAAGAGGCTATTAGTCATCAGTACCAAGACTCGCTAGAGAATAGTAAAATCTTTTCCTTTGGTAAAATCTGTAATTTAATTACTAGTTTTACTGCTCTCCATAAATTTGGAGAACAACTTAAATTGATGGAGAATGGCCAGGCATAAAATACAAAGAGTGTGATAGAAAATGTGAAGTGTTATATAGCTATCATTATACCTAATGAAGGATTTATGCATTTGATCCCCAAGGCTCAAGAAGCAATTCCTGTGCTAGAATAAAGCTTTCTCTGTGTTGACTTTAAAATTTCTTTATGCAACCTAACACCATCATTTTGTTAATTTGGAGTTCTTACTGAAACATAATTCAATTCCTTAATAAATATTTTTATTATTTTTATAGAATACAGCTCTTTGCTATACTATATATAGCATATAGCTCTTTGCTCTTAAACATGGAATAGGAGAAACTGAAGGTTTAATGATCCTTTAAGATTTCCAAGCTTTCTCAAACTGTTAGCTTTTCCCATGGTCCAAACTCCCCAGGTCCATCCTGAGCAGGGAGGTCAGTTTCAGAAACCCTTAGGGTTATTCCAAACAAATAATTCAGTTTTCACCTGGAAGATAGAATAATATTGCTGAGAAACTCTCTATGAAATTACAGGAATTCACCAGAATAATATTGTGAGCATTTGAAAAAGTCACCAATAAAAGGAAGAAAATTTTATAGCATTAATTAAAACTTTATTAAAAAATAAATCTTTGCAGAAGCAGAAATGTTTCCTGTCAAAAATGCAGAGTTCCAGGCTGGGGGGCAAGGAGATAAATTAGGAGTTTGGGATTAAAATATACACACTACTATATATAAAATAGATAAACAACAAAGACCTACTGTATAGCACAGGGAACTATACTCATTATCTTGTGATAAGTTATAATGGAAAAGAATCTTAAAATATGTGTGTGTGTGTGTGTGTGTGTATAACTGAATCACTATGCTATACACTTGAAATTAACACAACATTGTAAATTTACTATATTTCAATTTAAAAAATGTAGACTTCCATTTTGGCTTCTCTAGACCTGCTCTGGCTTTTTTTCCTCTACTTTATTTTTCACAATTTTTCAGAGAACATTGATCTTAAAATTTACATCTTTACAGTCAGTGAATATAGTCAGTGAAAGTCTCCCTATGGGAAATATCCCTTCTGTCAATGGCCACACATCTAAGTTTAAATTAAAATTCTAGTTTCCAAGCAAAATTTGATGACAGATTTTCTACTTCCCCTTCCTTTATGAGGCTTCAATCCAGTTCTTTCGACTCTGTATCACCTGGGTCAGACTTTTGGGGAAAGGGGTCAATCCCCTATTTTTCTAGTATCCTCAGAGATATAGCGGTTTTAGGATATTGTTGCTGATGGCTGGGAAAAGAAACTCTTCCTTGCTCTGGGTTTATTATCAATAACAAGGATGCTGTTAATTAATGTTATAAGCCATCAGCAAGCCTAGAGCTTATTTGCATTTAAACAGTAGAGCACCTGTCTTCTTCGTATTTAATTTTTAATAAATAGACATTGTGCTTGGTCCCAAGGGGGCAGAAGTCATTGTGGGAAAGGTACCTATCACTCTTAAAGCAAAATAGTATAATAGAACCTTTGCCCTAGAAAGGGAAAGGGAAAGTTTTGAACATTAAAGATGTAAGGAAAAGGGGTGAGGATTAAAGAAGGCTTGAAAGGGGGGCTGTTTTCAAGGACATCTCTTTGTTCCTAGTTTTGCTACCAGAACTATGTGTCTTAAGAAGGCAAAGAGAGGTGAAAACACAGTGTCCATGTTCAGCTGTGCAGATTTTGCTTTTCACACCCACAGGGAGCCCCTCTCATTTGGATAACTGCTATTCAAAGTGCAAGTTGACAAGGAGCTGGGATCAGAATATAAATCAGTGCACTGCTTCCTTCACTGAGAAAGTCTTGCTAAGGGAAAAAACAATCCCAAAAGCTGCACTAAACAGCATGGTTAGGGACACAGTTGATTTAAATTTTGATGCAAACTTGTTATTTAATGATGGACCCGAAATCAATAGCTTGTGAGCTGACAGCAGCCCTGAGCAGCACTGGTTGGACTATGATGAGAGCTGTCACCTGGACTTCCTTGGTGGTCCAGTGGTTAGGAATCCACCTGCCAATGCAGGGCACATGGGTTTGATTCCTGGTCCAGAAAGATCCCACATGCTGTAGAGCTCCTGTCCTCTGAAGCAAGAGAAGCCACCACAATGAGAAGCCCCTGCTCACCACAGCTAGAGAAACCTGAGTGTGGCAACGAAGACCCAGTGCAGCCAAAACAAAAAACCCAGAAGTGTCCCCTAGAACTGTGCATTGCTCAAAAGCGAAACTTACAGTAAACTTGCATAAGAGAAGGTGGCTTCAGTATGGGTTTAGTGGCATCTTCGAAGTTCTTGAAAGGTCTCATTTAAGAGGAGATTCTCAGAACCACTTTTGCTGTTTCCCTATTGAGGAGGATATAAACCTTATATAAACCATATTCTTCAAACAGGGCTTCTGTCTTCCTTCTGAGATTCTTAGGAAAAGTTATGCACTAGGGTCTGGACTAGGGTGAGGCAAGTGATAGAAGTTATACTATTAATAGGTACCAAAAACTCAGTAATAAAATATTTTAATGCAATAGTAAAAAAACGTCAAAGTTAAGGGAAAAAATCCGTGATGAACAAAGTGTTTGCCTTTTAAATAAAGACAGGATGATATGGATAATACATTCTTTTGGGTTCTGAATCCATGATTTGGATTGTCTGAAGTGTCTGCAAATTAATTCAATATGGCTAGTATCTCTGGGCTTTGATGAGAAAATCTCATTGTGATCTGTTTCTTTTCAATGAATCAGATTGGAAACAAAACAAGACCAAAAGTAGCAAGTTTCTTGTATCACATGAAACTGCATTTATCAGCAACTTTTCTCTGTAGCCACAAAAACAAAAAAATGCTAAATCTAGGAAATAATGAGGATCTGCCCAACTTCGGTTTCTGATCATGTGAACTGTGTTACACAGGTCTGATCAATAAACTTCCTTTTGGTTTCTAGGACTGTTTCAGACCAACATGGACAATAGGATGGAAGCACCAGTCTGATGCGTGGACTTCTGTACTGGCGGACCTAAAAGTCATTTCTAATCAAGTGTACTGTGAATAAAAATGTAAAGAGATTTAATAACACAGGAACAGTTTTATTTGAGCGAAACAGAAACTCTGATATTCACACTGAAAGAGAACATCTTGTGTCAAGAAGAGAGACATTTCTTTGGGAAAGTCACAGATGGGGGCGTTGTTAATTACTGGATGCAATTCCATTGTCGGGTCTTTGATGGGGCATTCTGAAATGTGTATTTCATTTGACTTTAGTCTCTGTGTACTGAAGAGTTGCCTTGAGAAGAGATGGCCCTCTAGCAATTGCAGGATGGTGCAATGTATACCAGCATTTGAGTGATCTCTGCCTTGAAGAACAATGGGAACTTTAGAAAGAAACTGGAAAGTCATCCACTTTGGAGGTAATACTGATGCTCCACTAAGCCTCTCTCTTGGAAACCTCGTTCCTAAGAGCCAGGAATATGTTTAACTGAACTCATTAATTTCAAAATATTCTTAATTGTGACAATAGAGTTTTTGAAAACAAAAGAAAGCTGATTTTTTTCCTTCTTCCTACGAACCTGCAGAACTATGTATGCTTATAACCCTGAGGCCCAGGGGCAATGCTCTGTTATGATTTTTAAACTTGAAGCAGAGGCCCAGGACCAACCCTGGGCTGCTGCCAGTCACACTGAACATGAACTAGGGTACATCAGCAAAGCAAGGTTACCCCCCCCAAATAAAACAATTTAGTGTCTGTCATGTTCAAAAAATACTATAACTAGCTTTAAGGAAAAAAAATAAGAATTTTGTTAGAGTTCCTTAAGCTTTTAGACTGTGAAAAATATTGAATTATATGAGGGTGGGGGGGTGCATTATAATTTCTTCAAGTTTAAGGTCTTTGAAGGCAAAGTAACACACACATACAGGTGCAAAATGCAAAGCCAGACTGTCAACTGAGGCTTTTAGAGATGGTCAGCCAGCTCGCCTGATGAGGGGGTTGCTTTTATTACCAGAAACTCTGACTAGAAAAGAGGTCCTTCATGTCTGGAGGATTCCCTTTGCTCCTGCCCCTTCTTGCTGGTGTGATGATGCCTTCCACCGGCGGAAGCGCTCTTCACAGGACCCTGGGCAGAGCCCGCCCCAGCTCCACAGCAGTTGTCTGAGGAGGGAATATTAACCACAGAGGTGGCTCCTTTAGGGCGTCTCCGAGCCGTAAAGAAGCCACACCAACCGATGTGGACACGAAATGGGACTGGTGTGGCCCTGTTCCATTAATAGAATACTTATCTGGATTTTACTGAGAGAAAAGAGCTGGGTTATCTGCTCCCTCACTTTCCCTCTGGCTCAGCTTTCAGCAAGGCAGACTCCTGATGCACTGTTCAAAATGCAGGGCTACAGGCTGGATGCATGAGACGGATGCTCAGGGCTGGTGCACTGGGAAGACCCAGGGGGATCAGATGGGGAGGGAGGCGGGAGGGGGGATTGGGATGGGGGACACATGTAAATCCATGGATGATTCATGTCAATGTATGGCAAAAACCACTACAATGTTGTAAAGTAATTAGCCTCCAACTAATAAAAATAAATGAAAAAAAAAATGCAGGGCTAGAGTTTACCGTGGGGGTTGGGAGACACTGATTTTTTTTTCACTAGGCTCCTTTCTCTGCGAGTATATGACCAACAGAGAGGTGTTCCAGAACCAGCCCAAGTGAGAGACTCTATTGCACACAATCCCATGGACACACGCTCTGCACCGCATGCAAAGACATAGTGATGAAGCCTGGAGACCTGGCTGTGGGCAACTTTATCCTGAATACGTAACATCAGCCTGCTGGGACCCCACCTCAGAGAGGAAGGGTCCAGGGAGACTCTTTCCAGGCCGAGTCTTTGAAAGAACAATCACTTATGCCTCGTGAAGTAAAACATTTGCCTTCAAGTAGAGCAGCATGAGAATTGAGCGGATGCCAGTTTTAAAATAATTCTCAGTCCAGAGCTTCAGAAGTGGGATGCAATGATGCCTGTGACAGAAGAAAGCAGTCTCAGGAGTTTTCCCCTTGAAGTCAAGAAAAGTGCTTGAGGGTGTTCTAGCTTTCAACCCCATATCTCAGGGAAGTGGGAGACTTTCCCCCAAGGCTCTGAGTCTCTACCCCGGAGACAGTGGGTGGATGAGAGCTTCCACCACTGCCCCACAGAGCATGTCCCTGGGTTTGAGGAATGGTCTCATCCACAAGGTGGCTGCTCCTCCATTCATGTTGGAGCTGGAGGACAGACACTAGACAGGACTCTGCAGGGTTGGGTTTCTGTTGAGGAATGCAGGGCCTTGGCGGGAGAGCTAGCAGGAACAAGAAGGTACAGAAGACAAGAAGTTACCCCCAGATGGTAGCCCCTGGTGAGGCACCATCTTGAAGAAATACGGCATCAGTCTGTGTTCCTTATCTTCTCTCCTCTCCCATCATCCCCCTTCTCTCTCTCCTGGGATTTCAGCCTGACTAAGAAGACTCGTTGCAACAAGGCTTTCCAGCCCGCAGGTGGGAGTTCCCTTTGGGATCCAAGCTGAAGGAGAGAGCACTTTGAGTGGATAAAAGAGATGTATTTGAAGGGGGGCACGGGACAGGGGTGAAACTGGTGGGATAAAAATCATGGCTAAGTGGAGTGGCAGATTACTGGGTGGGTCTGGAAGTCTCATCATTTGCTGGTCCCTCTGAGGCGGCAAGCCAAACTGTCCATTCCTTCTTGTCTCCTCCCCTTCCCCATGTTCCCCAGAACTGCCTGAGCCCTGAACCAACGCTTGACCCTCTGAGCAAGCTGTTTGATCTGTGGAATTACTGCCCAGGCTTCAGGTCTTTGGAGCTGGGAATTCCTACTCTGCCTGTGGTTTCCTTTGTGATCTTGGGCAATTCATTTAACTTCCCAGAGACTCACTTTGGTGGATAAAATGGGAGATTTATAAGAACTAAATTTGAAACAAAGCAGAACGGTACTAGATAAATGTGTTGAGAACCCCAATCTCCATAGAACATTGAAGAAGCAGCTGGAAAAGTTCAGCTGTCTCTTGCTGACGATGCTCAGCATCCTGTCTCCTCACACCCTGCTCCAGCCCCGTCCCTTCTTCCTCAGTGCTGTGGCCCTTTCCCCTGATTCCCAGGTTCTGAGTTTTCTAGTTTTCAGGTCCCAGGCAGGGGCACTCCTAGGAATCCTGGGACTTTACTTGTGAGAAGCTGTCCGTGAAGACAGGACACTGTGAGCCGAGGATAACCCACTGTAGGGTCAGACCTGGTTCTCCTACCAGCTTTGGTGGAAACACATCACTGCTGTTTCTTTAGAAAGATTTAATATTTTTGAGAAATAGCAGTTAAGTATTGTGCATAAGAGAGGGGACTGAAGAACACATTGTCTTGGCAGGAAAAAAAAGCAGACATCTTAAATAACAGGAGCACCCCGCTGCAATACTATCATACTATATCGACATATTCTACACCATTATTATACAAAGCAAAGAATTTATGAAGCTGGGGAACTTTACCCCTCAAGGTTTTCTCCTGCAGCATAAAGTCTGAGCCTTTAGGACAAGACCTGCGAACTGATTCCTTCTGTAATGAGACCTCTGCACAAAGTCTCTCCCCATGCTATGTCTGTAGAAGTAACCAGTATAATTTCTGGTCTGGTCTGGAGCTTTGATGAAAGGAAGAGAGGCTCCATTTCCTCTTGGTACGGCTAGTTCTTGCAGTACTCCCTAGAAGCAGTGTTTTGTCTAGTCCTAACGGAATTTGAGAGCTGAAGACATCATTCCTTCCACTCTGCAGATGCAAAAGCTTAGTAACTTGTGAACCGTCTCAGCTCCAGCAACCCGCCCCCCACCCACCCACCACCCCTCACCTTTTCTATTAAGATATATGACAGCAAAGAGTCCCCACACTTATTCTGTCGGAGTTGGAGAAAATGGACCTCAACAATGTGTTATTTTAATTCTGAGCTCACTAAATCCCTCGCCTGGCTCGACTCACTCTTCTAATTAAAAACTCAATTAACTCAAATATATAAACATGGGGAAAGTGTGAGCTCATGTTTCATTTGGAGCTCAGCTTCAGCGAACGACAGTTTATGCCTCTTACTTTCTGCAGTGTGAACCTGCAGGGGCTGATTACCCAGCCTCTGCCTTTCTGACTGCCATATGCTTTCCTCGCTGCAACGTTAATCAAGACCAGACTTCGCTTGATGTGAAATAAGATCTGAAGGCCCCAAGAAGTCATCCTCTTGAAATCTGAGCAGCTGGAGCCCACAGACTGAGAGAATCTGATTTAGAAACATCATTTCCACGCTAGGTTTCCAGTCCATCTTAAAGGGGACAGGGCTCACATCTTTGGGCCCTGGAAAAGTTGCATGAGATCTTGGGGTTTCCTGTGACCCTGAACCTGGCTATAGAGCTAGGTTAGGAAAAGAGAAATGAATTTTTGGATGGTCTTATGGTTAGATCTGCAGTCTGTTGGGTTCACTGGGTTTACGAAGGGTTTTCCAGCAACTTAGCAAGAGAACAATGAATATTGTTATAGATCAAGTCCTGTGAATGAGTTTTTTCAAGACTTTTAATTAAATCAGATGAATAGAGCTCCAGTGAGACCTTGCAGGAGTTGAGAAAGCTGCAAACAAATTGTTCTTGGCACAGAATGAAATGAGAAGTGGGGTCTGGAGTTTTAATGGCGTTGTGGAGGCTTAGGGGGAAACAGAGCCTGAAGCAGAGGGCAGCTGCGTTGTCTCTCCCAGACCTGGCTTGGTGGTGGTGATGGGAGGGTTCTCTGCCCAGAGACTTACTCTTTGGTCGAAGTGAGGAACCTCAAGTGTGTCTAGAGAGCAGTGCCCATGAAAAGAGAGCATTGTTCCAGAAAAACTTTTTTTTTTTTTTCCAGTCTTTTTTGGCGAATCTGGAGCTTTTCATACTCATTTGCTCAGTGGAAAGAGAACTGCCACTTCCTGGTTTATGACCCACATCTTCCATCTTTCCGGATATGTGCAAAGGAGGTGATAATGTCTCCATAACTACCTTGAGTGAGGTTCATATGAAACAGCAACTATGGAAGGAAGCAGAACACTTGGACCCTTAGATTATTCAAGTGTTCAGCAGTTCCAGTGAAGTCACAAATGGCCTCTTCCTAATCTGATATGCAAAGCAAGCTCCTGTATTTATGTGGAAGTGATAAACTCTGCCTCACAGCATGACACCTGGAGGACCTGACTCTAGACTTCTTTTACACAGTAGAATTCATTCTTGTGTGATCGATATACTTTTTTTTCCCCAGATATCTGTTTACTCACAGCTGAATATAATTTCTGTTATGTTGGCTCAGTTATGTTTTCTGAAACATGGGTTATGGAAATTTATCAATATTTATATCATGCTGATTAAATCATATAGAGAAATAGTCCTTAATATCAAGAGCTTGAGATAAAAATTTCCACCAGGTCAAGATGGCAAAATACCCTGTTCTCTGAAGACATACTTTTAAACGTAAAAAGTCTAGTGCAATTTAAAGATTTATGTTATTTATACTTCATCTAGAAACCTCAAACAGATTCCATCTTATCTCATACAACTACTTACTCAAATCTTGAATTACAAATTCCTTTAATTGCAGAGGTTATTGGGAAAATACACTCTCAAGGCCCACACATTCATTCTGTCTGGACACCCTGTTCCCCAACAGGGGTCAAATACCTGTGGTTTGCGTTTGCCTGGGGCAGGGCAAATGGAACCAGCTGGGAGATTTCAGTGGGAAATTCTTGATTAAACACAATGGTTGTGTAACTCAGATATCATCTGAGGTCCTCTGAGCCCTTATGATCTAGACAGCAGTGGCCTGACCTACAAATAAAGACCTCAAGTTAAGTTCAGTGTCCACTCAAGATTCTGAAATTCATTGCCATTTCCTGTGTCCTCTGAAGTCTTGTTTTACATTCTGAATCTTGATGTTGTTTCAATTTTCTTGCCCCATACTACTCCAAACTTAGAATCTTCTTCTTGATCGCTTTCTCCCAAACACTTGTGAATACACAACTGTGACTACACACCTAGAAGTTGTTTTTTTTTTAAATTTTTTAAAATTTGTTTTTGGTTGCACTGAATCTTTGTTGCTGTGCAAGGGTGTTCTCTAGCTGTGGTGAACTGGGGCTATCTCTAGTTGCAGGGCATGGGCTTCTCATTGCTGTCTTCCCTTGTGGCAGAATACAGGCTCTAGGTACATGTGTTTCAGTAGCTGCGGTTAGGCGCTCAGTAGTTGTGCTACATAAGCTTTGGTTTCCTGAGGCATGTGAAATCTTCCTGGACCAGGGATTGAACTCACGTTCCCTGAATTGGCAGGCAGATTCTTATCCACCATCCCTTCAGGGAAGTCCTGTAGTAGAACTTTTACTAAAGTTCTATGAATTAGTATGTGAGAGCTTCACAACACCACACAACACAGTAATCAGTGTACAATCACATATCAAATAGTTTTATTCTTTTTTAACTTTATTGAGATAAATTGATATACAAATATTGTATACATTTAACATCTATTTCTTGATGATTTTGGACACATGCATACACCTGTCATATCATTCTGAGGTACTCAACATATACCTTACCTCCCAGACACGACTGAGTGACTAACACTTTTCATTTAGGTGGTGTGCACATTTTTCCTGTGATTGCCTTGTTTCACTTAATGTAACGTCCTCTAGTTTCATCCATGTTGTCACAAATGATGGCATTTCCTCGTTTTTAAAAGGCTGAATAACATTTTGTATTCTCTCTCTCTTCAGTCGTGCTCGACTCTTTGAGACCCTATGAACTGTAGCCCGCCAGGCTCCTCTGTCCGTGGGATTCTCCAGATAAGAATATTGCAGTGGGTTGCCATGCCCTCTTCCAGGGAATCTTCCTGACGGGATTGAACCCACATCTCTTATATCTCCTGTCTTGGCAGGTGGGTTCTTTACCACTGGTGCTGCCTGGGAAGCCCATAAACACATACACACATATATATATACACAAATTTGTATCTCAGATTTTCTCTATATATTCATCTGGCCATTAGGGTTGTCTCTCTATATTTTTGAGAATTTTCATATTGCTTTCTATAGTAACTTCAACATTCTGAGTTCCCATTAAAGTGTGCAAAGCTTTTAATCTCTCCCCATCCTTGCCAACACTTGGATGTTTTAAGACACCTATCACCACCAGCCTATCTCACTAGGCTGCCACACCATATAATGTCCAGGCTTCATGCCACTTTGCTAGCTCTTCTTCTCTCTTAATTTCCACTCTCTTCCTTTATTCACATAAGGCCCGAGTTGCTTACAGGGACTCCATACTCCTCTAGCCCCTATTCTCAATGTGCCTCCAGACCCACTTTCTCAGGATCAGAATCCATCATGGTGTTTTTAGTTAAGAGTATCCACTCCTTCAGCCAGTCCATCCTCCTTTCAAGGAGGCAAACTCTCGCTTCTTATTTTATCAGCACCTTGATCTGAGACTTCTGGCCTCCAGAACAGTGAGAAATAAACATTGTTTAAACCACCCAGTCCCTGGTATTTTGTTGTAACAGCCAAGTTGACTAAGACAACTGCAGTCTGAGAATTTAAACTGCCACACCCTACAATTTTTAAAAGAAAAGCTGAAATTTTCTGGTATTTTAAAATAACAGGTGAGCCAAATGAAACAAAACTGCAGGCTGAATGCAACCTCTGGATCACCACTTTGCAACTTTTCCTGTAATAATTAAGAGTTTGGACTCTAAAATTAGAAAGGCCAGAGTTTCTCAAGACTTAGCACTCATTAGCTGTGTGTCCTTGGGCCAATTAATGTCTTTTAGGAATTCAGTTCTCTCCTCTGTAAGCTAAGCATAATTATAGCATCCTATGGGGTTAAATGGAGAAAGAAATGGCAACCCACTCCAGTGTTCTTGCCTGGAGAATCCCAGGGGCGGGGGAGCCTGGTGGTCTGCTGTCTATGGGGTCGCAAAGAGTCGGACACAACTGAAGCGACTTAGCAGCAGTAGCGTGGGGTTAAATGAGATCATTTAGGAAAAGTAGCACATTGCAAACAAATAGAAAATGCTGAAATGAGTTAGTCTGAAAAGGCTACATACTGTATGATTCTAACTACATGACATTCTGGAAAAGACAAACCTATGGAGACTGTAAAAAGGTTGGTGGTTGCCATAGACCAGGGGGAGGAACGGAGGAATGAAGTGGAGCACAGTAATGTTTTAGGGCAGTGAAACTATTCTGTTTGATACTATAATGGAAAATATATGCCATCATAAATTTGTCAAAACTAGTAGAAGGTATAATGCAGTGAATCTTAATGTAACTATGGATTTTAATTAATAATAATGTATTAATATTAGCTCCTAAAGGAAATCAGTCCTGAATATTCATTGGAAGGACTGATGCTGAAGCTGAAACTCCAATACTTTGGCCACCTGATGTGAAGAGGTGACTCATTTGAAAAGACCCTAATGCTGGGAAAGATTGAGGGCAGGAGGAGAAGCGGATGACGGAGGATGAGATGGTTGGATGGCATCACCGACTCAATGGACATGGGTTTGGGTGAACTCCGGGAGTTGGTGATGGACAGGGAGGCCTGGTGTGCTGTGGTTCATGGGGTCGCAGAGTTGGACACGACTGAGTGACTGAACTGAACTGAATATTAGCTCATCATTTGTAGCAAATGCACCACACCAATGTCAGATGTTAATAATAAGGGGAAAGTGGGGATGAGACGAGAAGGTATATGGGAAAAAAATGTCAAAATGAATGATGATTATTGATGATGAAGATAAATATGGTCTATATGTTTATACTAGGTAGTTTCTGCTGTATACCAAGCTACCCCCAAATTTCATGGTTTAAGACAATAACTACACATTATTGCTCACAAGTTAACGGGGCAGCTTTGTGGTTCTGATGGTTGGGACCAGGGTTGCTCACGCCCGCACAGTCAGCTGCAAATCAACAAAGTCTTCCTGGGGACTTCCCTGGTGGCTCAGTGGTTAAGATTTCACTCTCCAACACAAGGGACACAGGTTCAATCCCTGATCAGTGAACTATGATCCCACATTCTGAGGGGTAACTGAGCTCTTATGTTGTAACTAGAGCATCCCTGTGCCATAACAAAAGATCCTGCATGCTGCAGTGAAGATCCTATGTGATGCAACCAGGACCCAGTGAAGCCAAGTAAATAAATAATAGCTTTTTTCTTTTTTTAAAAGCTCATCTTGGTGAAACTTTGTCACACGAGGCTCTTGGACCAGCTACCACATGTATTATAGGTACCAGCAGGGATCACAGGTGATACACTCCAGTCAACTGACTATGGACCATGTAGTCTTTAATTCTCTAGCAGGCTTGTCCGAGTTTGTTCACATGGTGGAGCCAAGGTCAAGGAGACGGGGAGAGTGCAAGTCCTTGCACGCTGTTACTTCCTCCACTTCTGTTGGCCAAAGCGAGTCACGAAGCCAAACCACATCCAAGGATGGAGACACAGGCTGCATCTCCTGATGGTAGGAGCTTCAGCATTGCATTGCCAAGGGCCTGGATGCCTGAAGAAGAATAACCACAGCCCTTTTGTTTCCATTCAGTCCACCAAATTGATGTGCATGGAAATTTTCTTCTCACTCATCTCAATGACATCACCCTTCATCCATGCTCCTAAGACCCTTTCCCCAGATTTGGTTGGCTATATCTTGGTCAAATTTTCTTTTATCTAACTGGAGGTTTGGATTGGAAAGTTAAACTTGACCAGAGCCTAAAATTTTAGTGCAGAGAGACTAAGGAAACACAAAAATCACTGAAGTCTGGTACCCAAGTCTGCACTGGAGAAACATGCACCTTAAAATATGGGAGATGTTCTGAAAGGGAACTATAAACCTATCCCAGGCCCCGTGAACATATGTTAACAGCTCTCATCTTGTGTTATCAAGAGCAGTGGTTTTTGTTGCTCAATCACATAGGGAAAAAGAAAATTTGATTTCATTTACCAGAATTTATGAAGCCCTGAGTCACCCATACATGACTCATAATGTTTGTTGGCGGGGAATAAGAGTAACAGCTGCCCAGGGAATAAATATGGCACACATATGGTGCTCAACTTGGCTGTGGAAATTCAGTGATATTTGAGGGAGAAATGTTCTTAAAACTTAGGCACCGAAAGCTATAGTGTTCATCATCTGCCCTTGGGCTGCTGTTTACTTCTGTGGACAAGCAGTGTGCAATTTACTGGAAAAGTAGTTAAAAAAAACCCCAAACACCCACATTATGGAGAAATAAGGTTGAAAATGTTCCGGTTTTACAGTTGAATTTATAGTCTTAGCCCTAAGGAAATATTTAGCATCATCTTCATGGACTCAGTATTTCAAATGCTCCAAGAGAAAAAGCCTAATATTAGCTGCTGAACCCACGTGTTGGGTCTCCCACTGCCCCCCCGTGTGGCTGGCGACCCTGTGCCCTCTGTCCTTTCCTGGCCCCCGTTGGTGGGAGAATCCTCTGCCTGAGCAGAAGCCCCTTCCGTCTCTCAGGGCGCTCCAGTTGTGCTGAATACTCCCACATTTCTCTGTTTACCTCCCCTCACTTCTTAAACTCTGCCTGAGAGTGGGTAACTCAATGCAGCCTTGTTTCCCCAGTGCCCAGGAGCCAGCTCTAGGAAGGCTTTCTGCAGCCAGAGGCCGAGGAGAGATAACTCTCCCCGCAAGTTTCACTCCTGACTGCTCTGACACCACTGGGTGTTTCCAGAATAATGTTTTCCAAAGCGCATTCCATAGGACAGTTAGATGAAACGATTCTCAAGAAAGTGTTTCCTGGTTAGATAATTTTGAGAAATGACACAAACCATATTCCCTTCAAAGGTGTATATTTTCTAACACTTAGCATGGTATATGGCAGAGAGTGGAGGATTCAGTAACTATCTGCTGAATGGCTGAATTAGATCAGTGCTTTCCAAACAACAACAAAACCCCCATGATATGAGATGATTTGGCCCAGATGCAAATTTTTTTATTTTAATGATTTTGTGTTTATTTCAATACGTATTAGTAAAAAGACTTTTCATGATCTAATGGATATCATTGATTAAGGCATGGCTAACATTAATATTGAGAAACCTATATTCAGGTCAGGAAGCAACAGTTAGAACTGGACATGGAACAGACTGGTTCCAAATAGGAAAAGGAGTACGTCAAGGCTGTATATTGTCACCCTGTTTATTTAACTTATATGCAGAATACATCATGAGAAACGCTGAGCTGGAAGAAGCACAAGCTGGAATCAAGATTGCCAGGAGAAATATTGATAACCTCAGATATGCAGATGACACCACCCTTATGGCAGAGAGTGAAGAGGAACTAAAAAGCCTCCTGATGAAAGTGAAAGAGGAGAGTGGAAAAGTTGGCTTAAAGCTCAACATTCAGAAAACTAAGATTATGGCATCCGGTCCCATCACTTCAAGGGAAATAGATGGGGAAACAGTGGAAACAGTGACAGACTTTATTTTTTGGGGCTCCAAAATCACTGAGGATGGTGATTGCAGCCATGAAATTAAAAGACGCTTACTCCTTGGAAGGAAAGTGATGACCAACCTAGATAGCATATTAAAAAGCAGAGACATTATTACTTTGCCAACAAAGGTCGGTCTGGTCAAGGCTATGGTTTTTCCAGTGGTCATGTATGGATGTGAGAGTTGGACTGTGAAGAAGGCTGAGCGCTGAAGAATTGATGCTTTTGAACTGTGGTGTTGGAGAAGACTCTTGGGAGTCCCTTGGACTGCAAGGAGATCCAACCAGTCCATCCTAAAGGAGATCAGTCCTGGGTGTTCATTGGAAGGACTGATGCTGAAGCTGAAACTCCAATACTTTGGCCACCTGATGTAAAGAGTTGACTCATTGGAAAAGACCCTGATGCTGGGAGGGATTGGGGTCAGGAGGAGAAGGGGATGACAGAGGATGAGATGGCTGGATGGCATCACCGACTTGCTGGACATGAGTTTGAGTAATCTCCTGGAGCTGGTGATGGACAGGGAGGCCTGGTGTGCTGCGATTCATGGGGTCGCAAAGAGTCGGACACGACTGAGCGACTGAACTGAACTGAACTGAACATTAATATGTGAGCTGATGTAAAGAAAAATATTAGGTAAATGAAAGAGCAATTTGTATGCAGATGTAATGAAAATCATAAAAATGGTATATGAATGACTGGAGTTTAAGGAAACCCATTTATCATATTTCCTCTGAGTCTAGGTTCTGAAGTGAAAGGGTAAGAAGGTGTTGCCTGCTTCCTATAGGAAAAAAGACCCACATCTACTGTTTCCTAATGCTGGAAAATCATACATGAATGGAAACAAATGAATAGGAATCAATATTTTCTTAAATTCACTCAATTTGCTAGTAAGCCATAATGCTTGGTTGAAGAATTCTGGTGACAGTTCTGTAAATGAGACTAGAAATTCTTGCCTATCATTCTGAAGCAGGATTTGCTCTGGGTTCCTGTGCTTAGAGGTTCACTGGCTTGAGGTGGGGCTTTCCAGGTGGCACTAGTGGTAAAGAGCCTGCTTGCCAATGCAGGAGATATAAGAGACATAGGTTCCATCCCTGGGTTGGGAAGATTCCCTGGAGAAGGAAATGTCAACCCACTTCAGTATTCTTGTCTGGAGAATCCTATGGACAGAGGAGCCTGGCAGGCTACATGGGGTCACAAAGAGTCAGACATCACTGAAATGAGTTAGCATGCATGGCTTCAGGCCAGAGTGGGTGGGATAGTTGGGGTATAATATGAATTTGATAATATTAAAAAAATTAGAACGTTGAATCACATTAGCTACTTTTAGCTCCTTTTTTTCTAGGAAATTTTCTTCAAATGAAATCCTACTTGGAGCTGATTATTCTTTTTTTTTTTAATCTCTGTTTCACGTTTTAGTTATTTATTTTTTAAAAATATTTTGGCTGCAATGCACAGCATATGGGATCTTAGTTTCCCAGCTAGGGTTTAAACCCACACCCCGTGTACTAGACTGCCAGGAAAGTCCCTGAAAGCCTATTTGGAAATCCTAGGCAAATAAAAATAGGATCAAAGGGGATCCTACTGGTGGAGGAAACGGATTTTGGCAGAGGAGCTGAGGGGGGAGACCAAGATGTTCCCTCTTGGTCTCACCTTAACCTCTGCTGTGACCCCCAAGTAGAGCTTGAAGACCCCAAGATGGTATGGCTCCTGGAGTTTCCTTTAGATTAAAATCTAGTTTTTAACTTGTTTGGTATTATGAGAATCAGTAATACTCAAAGTGCATAGGATAACTTGGAGCAGCATTTTCCTCACAATTTTCATGGAAACATGTAATAACATAAGAAAAAGTTAACATGAGACCCTACCCTATGAAGCTTGCCTAGTCTGGAAAGGTAGCTCAAAGTATGAAATTTTGAGAGCTCCAGGTTTACCTTAGGGGTCACAAAACAATTCCTACTTGTCCTTCTGGTCAGTGGATGATGTATTATATTAAGTCTATAAATTTGGAAAACTGGATTGAACAGAAGAGAACCAACACTACACATCAAGGTGTTATTGTTTAGTCGATAAGTTGTGTCTGACTCCTTTGTGACCCCGTGGACTGTAGCCTGCCATCTCTTCCATCCATGGGATTTCCCAGGCAGAAATACTACAGTGAATTGCCGTCTCCTTCTCCCTGGTGCTGAGGTGCCAGGGACGCTCACCCACCAGGCTGCTGAGCTGTGCCCTGCTTGGTTGCTTAGTCAGTCACGTCCAACTCTTGATACCTCATGGTCTGTAGCTCCTCAGGCTCATCTGTTCATGAGGATTCTCCAGGCAAGAATACTGGAATGGGTTGCCATGTCCTCCTCCAGGGGATCTTCCAGGAAGATCCCAGGAATCGAACCCAGGTCTCCCGCATTGCAGGTGGATTCTTTACCATCTGAGCCACCAACGAAGCCCAACAATACTGGAGCGAGTAGCTACCCCATCTCCAGGGGATCTTCCTGACCCAGGAATCGAACCAGAGTCTCCTGCATTGTAGGCAGGTTCTTTACCAGCTGAGCTACTAGGGAAGTCCAACATCTGTTAATTTTTCTACTCTCCTTATGTCAGATTTTGATAACTCAAATTCATAAACATAAGAATATAAAAGTACCAAATGTATGTTTCCCTCCCAGATCTTTGAGTGAATAGATGTTTCAGGGAGATGTCTTTCCGAGACTTCGTGTGTTCATGCTGTACCTTAAGTTTCTGGGGAGTACGCATCTACCGCATATTGGGTATCATATACACAATTGCTGGGCTTCCCAGTTGGCTCAGTGGTAAAGAATGCTCCTGCCAATGCAGGAGACATGAGTTGGACCCTGGGTTGAGAAGATCCCCTGGAGCCATGGAGGGTTACAGTCCATGAGGTTACAAAAGAGCTGAACACAATTTAGTAACTGAACGATAATAACAGAATACAGTTGCTAAGAGACAGTGCGTACATATGGGGGATGTTTTAGGCATTGATGAAAAGTGATGCATGTTTTCACAGCACAGCATTGTCTTTAGCTTGTGGACTCAGTGGAAAGTGACTCTTGCCAATAAAGAGTCTTGCACCTTCCTATCTTTGCAGGATGCCGGAGCTGCTACCTGCAGAGGGATCCCAGACACAATAACAGCCAGGTTAGAGGTACATCATCATGGAGCTATAGTCGATATTTTGCAGAGCATATTGGAAAGAAGCAGAGTCTCCTTTCCTGAGAAATGCTTATGGAAAGAGTGCACTCTATCTGTAATTGGAAGTGAAGACTCAGAAGTTAGAAACGGACATCCCAGTGTAAATCAGTCTATTGGCCCTCGGTAAGGTTATAACCAGGTCCTCAGAGAGGTGGAAAATCGAGTGATGCTGGAACGCACTGTCTTCTACACTCACTGTATGAAGGTGCAATAGTAGTATTCCACTATTATCAGTAGTATCTCTGTATTATCAGAAGTCTCACTCTAGTTAGAGGTGTCTTAAAAGCAGGCTCCATGTTAATTGTTTTTTCCCCAACACTTCTATATTCTATGTATCCAGAATCTAGCACAACACTTGGCACATAGTAGGTGCTCATTTTATGTATAAGGTGACCTTGCTCAAGATCACACTTTCTATTAAATAGTAGTAAAAGTAAAGTAAAGTGGAAATTTGCTCAGTCATGTCCAACTCTTTGCAACCCCATGGACTGCAGCCCACCAGGGATTCCCCAGGCAAGAATACTGGAGTGGGTGTCATTCCTTTCACCAAAGGATCTTCCTGATCCAGGGATTGAACCTAGGTCTCTTGTATTGCAGGTAGATTCTTTACTTTCTGAGCCGCTGGGGTGTGTAGGATTTAAGTGCTAGAGGCAGGATTTAAAGCCAGGTCTTCAAGCTATAGAGCTCATAGCCACCAAGCTAAACTCTTTTTACTGTCTTCTCTGGGCATATGTTGGAAATCCTTAAAATCACCTTCAGTCATGTTCCCTCCAGTAAGGTATTTATGTTATTTTTTGTTTAAAAATCAGTTCAGTTCAGTCATTCAGTCATGTCCGACTCTTCGTGACCCCATGGACTGCAGCACGTCAGGTTTCCATGTTCTTCACCATCAAATGTTTTCAAATAAATCACTTACCACATAGATGTTTTGGCCTTGAGTCGCCATGTCTCACAAAATGGGGATTCATTTCTGCTTTCTTTGTATTTATTCATTGTTGATGACTGCCAGGTTTATTACCTTCCCTGCCTGAAAAATATTAGCATCCAGAAGCTGGTTTCCCCATTGCTGACAGAAGGCAAACTAGTTAGAAGCCTGCTGAAGCAAGTTTTATGGGGCAAAATGCATTTTTAGTTCAGCCAAAGAACTGAGTCTGCCTTAAATAAGTAAAAAGTGAGACTATCTTCTGGGTTAGCAAATATATGAATTAGGAAGTCAGCCTTACACACCCCAGATGCATTGAAGGTAATATGGATGTTTCCAGAAGAATCAGAATGTGGTCCTTAGGTCTGTGGAGGTACTTGCAGGTGAGACACTTCCCGGATCAAAGCAATGGGGGCAGCCTATAAATTCCACTAAACCAAATATCTACAGTATACCAGTTACCCAGACAGAGTCTGAAACAAGGGAAATGGGACATAGAGGCACAAAACAAGATTGGATCTTCAGGTTTCTGGGGGTGAGCACTGTGTTATGGAAGCCACGTGATTCTGAAATGATTTTTAACTGCCTCACTACTTTTAACATAGCAGGCTCTGGAGTCAGGCTGTCTGGGATCTAATTCTGGCCCCTCAATTTGCTGAGTGAGTGATTCGTTTCATTAACCTCTGTGTTTCAATTTCTGCATCTGTAAAATGAGGTTAATGATCACACTTACCTTGTAGAGGATTTTTTTTAAGGCTTCAATTAATTAATACCCATAAAGTTCTTACAACAGCCCCTAATGCTCAATAAATGTCCTCTATTATATTCCATAAGGCCCAGGAGACTCTTTCACTAGGACTTTGACGGTTGCTTACATGAACTGAGCAGGTCTGCTATGAAATTTGGGGGGATTCAGTTCAAGATGAAAATGTGAGGTCCCTTGTTCTAATTATTGAGTTCTAAGATGGCGAGAGCAGACCATTAATTCAAGCATGGGGCTCTTCAGGTGAGGGGCCTGTGCAATTGGACAGATCACACACCCACGAAGCTGGCTCTGGAACCAAGTTAGAGAAACTAGGTTTTAGAAACAACTCATGTACAAAATAAACTTGTACGATCTCTCTCTTTTTTTTTCCCATTTATTTTTATTAGTTGAAGGCTAATTACTTTACAGTATTGTAGTGGTTTTTGCCATACATTGACATGAATCAGCCATGGACTTACATGTGTTCCCCATCCCGATCCCCCCTCCCGCCTCCCTCTCCATCCCATCCCTCTGGGTCTTCCCAGTGCACCAGCCCTGAGCACTTGTCTCATGCATCCAACCTGGGCTGGTGATCTGTTTCGATCCCTTACATCTGGAAAAGCCAACGATATTTGTTTTCTTAAAAGAAAAGAGGGGCCTATTTATTAAGTATAAACCCACTTAAGGAACTAAACTAGAAATTGTCCCTTTACAAAACTCAGTGTACTGTCCATCTCTGCTGAAATATAGCAATCCCCACTAGATTCACAGAGAAAATAAAAACATAAATATCAATAGGAGATGATTCCTCTAGAATACACTTTTGATTTTCCATTGCAAATGAAGACAGAGAAAGAAATACTCTTTTCTCCAAATACTCTTCAAGGCTTTGACAACCGACAAGTTTAGTATTCATTTTTGGTTGTTGATTGCCAGGAAGTAATCCTGGCCTAAGTTTCTCTACATCACACATGTCTTTCCAATAAAACAGATTTTAAGCCAAAGAAATAAAGAATCAAACAAATAGCACATAATAACCCTGATGAGTGAATGAAGAGAACAATCAGTTTTATTTATTTCTTGCCAAATCCTTTCAGTTTTGGGATATGATGACGGTCACAATTACTTGAAACTTATTAGAGAGATCAAGGCAATCAAAAAGAAATTGAATCTCAGATAAAAAATGGATCTATGCCACTGGATTGTTGGGTAATACATAAATATAGATATATATATTCAAATTATATTTGGAAAGCTCTTCACCCATTGTTGTCAAAAATTCTTTGAAGGCAACAACATCTGCTCACAATGAGGCAGCCATCCATTGGCAAATGTTTTTCAGCTGAATTGTGTAGATTTCATTGTACTATGAATGAGATCTAATAATTTATTTTTTGTATGTGTTGCTTTCAACATCCTTTATTTTTTCATTTAATAAGATTAGCAACAGTTGACCAACCATTTTCATATGGATTCTGGCATGAAACAATTGTTTGAAAAAAAACAATTTTATGTCCATATTTGCCTGCCAGTGACTTTTGACATTGATTGTTTAATATTTGCCAAAAAGAAAAGAGGACAGGGGCTGGAAAGAGGGGGAAAAACAGAAAAAGAGAGGAACAGATTAATGTCCTGAATATTTGGTCCATATCTATTAGGAATATAACAATAAGAAGAAATATAATACACACTATGAAGTTGTTAGAGCTTCCCAGGTGGTGCTAATGGTTAGGAAGCCACCTGTCAGGGCAGGAGATGTAAGAGATATGGGTTCAGTTCCTGGGTTGGGAAGATCCCCTGGAGGATGGCAGGCAACCCACTCCAGTATTCTTGCCTGGAGAAACCCATGAACAGAGGAGCCTGGTGGGCTACAGTCCATGGGCTGCAAAGAGTCGGACACGACTGAGGTGACCCAGCACAGCACACATAGAGTTTTAACAGTTTTAATTCATTTTATGAAAGTTTGTGAGACTGAAAATTCAGCAGGAAACGTCAAAAACTGAAACAGGAATAAGCTTGTGAAATTCAGTAAGAGGTCTAAGAAACCAGGGGAAATCTCAGAAAAGTGTCTACGACTTTGAAGTTCAGTTATTTTACTTACTTCTTGCTCTTGGTTGAGGAGGCTCTGAGGTCTTAGTCCCAGATATCTGAATAAATATACCTTTTTAAAGCTATCACTATCAATTCTCTTTTTCCTCTGTCCCTAGGCAGAATTTTTCTATTTTTTAAAAAGATTCAAAAAGTTTTGATACAAATTTTAAATTAAATTGAAAAAATATCCTTGCTGTACTTACTCCCCCATCTTCCTACTTTTCTTCTGTGGTTTTCCATTTTTGGGAATCTTTTAGGAATATCTATATCTATAGATATTATTTATCTATATATATGAGCAAATATATAATATATTGAATATATTGGTAATGAATACAGATTTTTATTCTCCACCACTTAAACACACATATGCAGATATAAACTTTTAATTTAAGTGGCAGAGGACAAAACTCAGGATCCCGAATCAATGGGTATCTTTAAATAAGCATTACATATAGGTTCTTAGATTCTGGAGCCTCCAGGCCCCCCTTTCAGTACTCACGGGAGAGAGGGTTTACTTTTTTCCTCCTCAGAGCAGCTTGGAGATCTTTCCATATCGGTACGTAGGATGTTCTTCATTCATTTTTTGTAAGTGCTTATATTTTACTGTGTGAATGCACCATAGGATAGCATATTTATCTAGAACTTTATTAATAGCATGGATTGTTTTCAATTTTTTGCAGTTAAAAATAAAAACTACAGTGAATAAAGTACACAATCATCATTTCACAAACTTTAAAAAAAATTAGACTTGAGTTAAAAAAAAATCTTTATTGAGTTATAATTAACCATGAACAAAGTTATTTAACGTATACAGTTTGCTGAGTTTTTGATATGTATACATCACCATGAGACTATCATCACAATCAAGACAATAAACGTATCTACAAATACCCAAATACTGCTCCTTTACAACCCCTTCATCATACCTGTCTCCATGACCCCAGGCCACTACTTAACCTGCTTTCTGTCATAAATTCATTAACCTTTCTAGAATTTTATGTAAATGAAATCATACAGTATCTCCCTCTATCTTTGTCTAGCTTTTTAAACTCAATATAATTATTTTGAGATTCATCCTTTATGTGTATCAATAGTGCATTCCTTAATATTGCTGAGTAGTATTCCATTATACGGATATACTGCCGTTTGTTTATCCATTCACCTACTGGACGTCTGGATTGTTTCTAGTCTTGGGCTATTATAAGTAAGGCTGCTATGAACATTTGTGTACAAGTGCTTTCATTTCTCTTGGGTAAATACTTAGGAGTGAGATATCTGGGTTATATGGTAGCTGGATGGTTAAATTTTTTAAAAACTACCATACTCCTTTCCAAAATGTTGTACCATCCTGCATTCCTTGAGCAGTGTATGAGTGTTTGTCACTCCATATTCTTACCAACACTTGTTAAGGTCAGTCTTTTTTATTCTAGTAGGTATGTAGTAATGGTATCTTATTGTGCTTTTAATTTACATTTCACTAATGACAAATGGTGTTAAGGATATGCTTTTCTTCTTTCTTTGCATTGCATCCATATATCTTCTTTGATGAAGTTTCTTGGCTTTTTGTTCACTTTTTATTTGATTGATTATTTTTTTACTATTTTGTTTTGAAGATTCTTTACAAATTATGGATGCAAACTCTTTATCAAATATATGATTTGCAAATATTTTCTCTTAATCTGTGAATTTTCTTTTTATTCTCATAATAGTATCATTCAAAGGATCAGTTCAGTTCAGTCGCTCAGTGTCTGACTCTTTGTGACCCCATGAATTGCAGCACGCCAGGCCTACCTGTTCATCACCAACTCTTGAAGTTTACTCAAACTCATGTCCATCGAGTCAGTGATGCCATCCAGCCATCTCATCCTCTGTCATCCCCTTCTCCTCCTGACCCCAATCCCTCCCAGCATCAGGGTCTTTCCCAATGAGTCAACTCTTCACATCAGGTGGCCAAAGTATTGGAGTTTCAGCTTCAGCATCAGTCCTTCCAATGAACACCCAGGACTGATCTCCTTTAGGATGGACTGGTTGGATCTCCTTGCAGTCCAAGGGACTCCCAAGAGTCTTCTCCAACACCACAGTTCAAAAGCATCAATTTTTTTGCACTCAGCTTTCTTCACAGTCCAACTCTCACATCCAGACATGACCACTGGAAAAACCATAGATAGCCTTGACTAGATGGACCTTTGTTGGCAAAGTAATGTCTCTGCTTTTTAATATGCTATCTAGGTTGGTCATCACTTTCCTCCCAAGAAGTAAGCGTCTTCTAATTTCATGGCTGCAATCGCCATCCGCAGTGATTTTGGAGCCCCAAAAAATAAAATCTGTCACTGTTTCCACTGTTTTCCCATCTATTTCCCTTGAAGTGATGGGACTGGATGCCATGATCTTAGTTTTCTTAATGTTGAGCTTTAAGCCAACTTTTTCACTCTCCTCTTTCACTTTCATCAAGAGGCTTTTTAGTTCCTCTTCAGTTTCTGCCATAAGGGTGGTGTCATCTGCATATCTCAAGTTATTGATATTTCTCCTGGCAATCTTGATTCCAGCTTGTGCTTCTTCCAGCTCAGCGTTTCTCATGATGTATTCTGCATATAAGTTAAATAAACAGGGTGACAATATACAGCCTTGACGTAGTCCTTTCCCTATTTGGAACCAGTCTGCTATTCCATGTCCAGTTCTAACTGTTGCTTCCTGACCTGCATATAGGTTTCTCAAGAAGCAGGTCAGGTGGTCTGTTATTCACATTTCTTTCACAAGTTTCCACAGTTTATTGCAATCCACACAGTCAAAGGCTTTGGCATAGTCATAGACATTCCTAATTTTGATGCAAATAAAAAAAGTTGCATATTTTTATTTTTTTAAGGCTCTTGCTTTTGATATTATCTAAGAAACATTTGCCTAACTCATGGTTGCAAATATTTTCTCCTATGTGTTCTAGAAATTTTAGCTTTAGGCTTTACACTTGGGTTTATGACCTATTTTGAATTAATTTCTGCATTTGGTGTGAGGTGTGGTATGAATTAAAACTAATTTTTTTTGGCACATGAATATCCACTTGATCCAAAAATGTCTGTTGAAAATACTATTCTTTCCAGACTGAATTTCCCTTGCACATTTGTAAAAGATCAGTTGGCCATACATGTGTGAGTCTATTTCTGTACTCTCTTATTTTGTTCCATTGATCTTTGTTTACTTGGACATTAATAACATACTGTTTTAATTACTGTAGCTTTTTAATAAGTCTTAAAACAAGATAGCAGAAGTTTTCCAAATTTATTTTTCTTTCTAAAAGTTGTTTCTATGTGAATATTAGAATCAGTTTGCAAATTGGGACAAAAAAAAAAACCATCTGGGAAATTTGATTGGGATTATGTTGGTTAATTGAAGGAGAATTAACATCTTGATAATGTGTGTCTGACTCATGAAGCTGATATATTTCTCCATTTATTCAAATCTTTCTTAAATTTCTCTCAACAATGTTACACAATTTTTCATGCATAGATCTTACATGTATTTTTTCACAATGAAGCCTAAGTATCTTATAGTCATTGATGCTACTGAAAATACTACTTTTTAAAGAATCTTGCAACCATGCAAAATCCACTTATTAGTGCTAGGATATTCACAGGATGTTTTAAAAGAAATAGTCATAATCGTCATCTGCAATTAAAAATAATTTCACCTCTTTATTTTCTATGTGGATGCTATTTATTTCTCTTTCTTGCCTAATTACCTTGGAAGGAACCTCCAGTACAATCTCTGAATAAAAGTTGTGAGACTGGATATGTTTATCTTGTTTCTGATCTTGGAGGAAAACATCCAGTCTTTTACCGAACAAGTAGGTTTCTATAGATATTTTTTATCAGGTTGAGGAAGTTCTCTTGTATCTAGTTTGCTGAGAGGTTTTTTTTTTTTTTTTTTTTAAATTAGGAATAGACATTTGATTTTGAAAATTTTTCTTTGTTTATCTACTGAAGTGATCATCTGTCTTTTTGTTTTTAGTTTCTAAAACTGGGTGAATTACCTTGATTGAGACAATCTTCATTCCTGAAATAAATCCCACTGGCCATGACATTATTTTTTCTTTCTTTAATAGATATAGTAGTATTCAGATTATCTGTTTCTTCTTGGGGAGCACTGATAGTTTATTGCTTTTAAAGAATTTGTCCACTATACCCAAGTTGTTGAATTTGTTGTCATAGTATTATTAATGGTATTTCCTTATTATTCTTTGAATACCTATAGAATCTTTAGTGATGTCATCTCTTTTCATGCTTTGTACAGAAAATCCATGCCCTCTTTTTTGTATTCCTTATTAGTCTGTCTATAAGCTTATCATGTCATTAGGGCATTCAAGTAAACTTATGGAGAGACTCACGTGGTGAGAAGATGAGTCCTCTTGCTAACAGCCAGAGCAGGGAATGTTGGCCTCCAGCCTAGGGGGATGTGAATGGGTCACCTTAGAGTTAGATCCTCCATGTCCAGTCAGGCCTTCAGATATTGCAGCCCTAGTTGATAGCTCGACTACAGCTTCTTGAGCAAGCTTGAGCTGGAATCACTCAGCTAAGCTGCTCCTGGATTCCTGACCCACAGAACTGTGTGAGATACCAGTGTGTGGTTTTATTTTAAGTCAGTAAGTTTTAGGGGTAACTATAAATGCAGCAATAGAAAGCTGATATGTTATCGAAGTTACTTGGCAAACCTTTTGATCTTCCTGGGGCCTGCTCTTATGCTTTGTTAGGTGATACCAAAGCAGTCTTTAGTATAAGACTAATTTTATCCCATTGCTGAGGCCAGACTCTTCTCAATACTCTACCCAGTGCCCGTGAATTATGAGGTTTTCCACTCTGGATGGTGAGGGAGGATAAGGGAGTGACAGGGCATGAGGCGGTTGGATGGCATCACTGACTCAGCAAACTCCAGGAGATGGTGGAAGACAGGAAAGCCTAGTGCGCAGCGCTCCATGGGGCTGCTGAGTTGGACACGACTTAGCAACTGAACAACAGCCACCACTCTGGCTGGTACGACAAAGAGCTGTTCCTGGTCTAGTATGATCTTTGGGTCTGTTACTTTGGGGTCTAGTACTTAGAGGTGATTCTTTTCCTGGAATTTTTCCTACACGCACGCGCTGATCAGTATTCCCCTGGGAATGCTGGAGGACCTTCTGCAGCAGACGCTTCAGAGTTCTCACTGTGTGGCTCTTTAGTACTTTGCCCTGAAACTCTAGACTCCTTGGCCCCCCCACACTCTCAACTCTGTCTCCTTAATGTGGGGAGATTGCCAGGTTGGACCTGGGGTCTCCATCTCTGTTCTGTGGTCTGGAGACTCTCATTTGGCAGTAAGCTGGGGGAAATTAAGGGACTAGGTTCATTTGTTTCTCATCTCTTAGGGATCATTGTCTTTTGTTGCCTTCTGTCCAATGTCTGGAAAATCTTTGCTTCATAGACTTTGTCTGATTTTTAGGTTGTCCAGGCAGAAGGGTAAATCTGGTCCCTGTTACTCCACAATGGCCAGAAGTATTTCTCAGATAAAGTCTGAAAGACCAAGGTGTATTGAGAATTATGTTCTGGACATGGTGCTGGTACTCTATGTGATATATCTTACTGCATCCTTAAAAATAAAACAGAACAAAACAACGATGTACAAGCAAACAGAAGGGAAAAGAACTATGAAACAGATACTATTAGAATTCCCCCCCTTTTTAATATATTACATTTAAAATTTTAACACAGATGTTTCAGTACCTCAAATAACGAAGCAATGATATACAAGCTCAAAAGCCCACCATCCTAAATTTCAATACTAATTTATAATTTTCAAGCATGATATCCGATTCTACACAGAATTCCATATAAAGAGGCAAAAACTGAAAATGAAAATAAAATCCCACACTAGCCACTGTAAAAGGATTTTAATAGAATTCCCTTTTTATAGATGAGAAAATCCGGGCAGAGAGATAAAGTAGTTTCTTCAAGACCATAAGGCTAATGTATGGTGGGATTTTCATCCACATTTGAATCAAGTCTCCTCTCATACCTCCTCCATCTAACTCTTGCTGCTTAAAAGAAACCATGAAAAGTGATTTACCTTTTCTCATGCCACCTTCTATAGATACTTATTCTTCTGGACTTTTCATTCTCCCTCTGAGAATGGAGCCAAGTAGTAGAGACTGGTTTTAGATTTTCCTTTAGTACAGAATAGCAGCTTATTTGGTGTCTTGATTTTTTTTCTTTTTGTCTCTGCAAACAATGAGGCAAATTTAGACTGAGAATTTATAATATAATACATTTCCATCATAGACACATTCCTTTGGCATGCATGCTAAGTTGCTTCAGTCCTGGCCAACTCTGTGCAACCCTATGGACTGTAGCCCGCCTGGCTCCTCTGTCCATAGGATTCTCCAGGCAAGAATACTGGAGTGGGTTGCCAAGCCCTCCTCCAGGGGATCTTCCCAAACTAGGAATCGAACCGACTTCTCTTATGTCTCCTGCATTGGCAGGCGGATTCTTTACCACTAGCACCACCTGGGAAGCCACTAGCTTTGGCAAACGATTATAAACTTCTCTGAAATAAGAAGGGAAAAAAATCTCTCTCAGTGTTCTGAGGCTGTCCCTGAAGTTTGGATGGAAGGAAAAATGAGGCCTGAAGTTCAGGTCAGTTTCCAAACTTTAGATTTGAGTGAGGAGTCGCTAGTTGCTCTGCAACATGATAAATGATTTCTAGCTGAGGACAAAGGGCCTGTAAGATTCACCAGATAATTGAAGAGTGGAAAAGAGAATAAAAAAGGCTTCTCTATGGGAGATACAGTGATGTCTGTTTATAATGCTTCCAAGAATCCTCAGTGAAGCTCCACAGAATGGAAACACTCAGGCCAACACTATTGGCATGAAAATAGAGACAAGCTTATTAAAATATGTTTTTGAGAGAAATATTAATGCATAATTAAGGGGGTGATTCCAGGGCAACTTTGAGTCTGTTATAATTCTGAAGTTTTCAACTAATGAAACAGTAAGATTTTGGCTGAGTTTATTGGTTTAGGAGACTCATTAATGTTAATCTAGTGCTCATGTATAAACCTTTTTTTTTTTCCTTTTCCTTTTTCAAATAAACTTTTTTTAAATTGGAGAATTGCTTTACAATGTTGTGTTGGGTTTCTGCCATACAACAAAGTCAATCAGCCAGAGGTGCACATGTGAACTTTCCCTCCTGAAACTCCCTTCCTCCTCTCACTCCCGCCCACCCCTCTAGGCAGGCACAGAGCACTGGGTCGAGCTCACTGTATCATACGGCAAATCCCCACGGGCTGACATGATAACATGTATGCTTCAGTGCTGCTCTTTCAGTTCATCCACCCTCCTCTCCCACCGTTCCACAAGTTCGTTCTCTGTGTCTGCGTCTCTATTGCTGCTCTATGCTCATGTATAATCTTAACTTTCGGTTTTAGGATTTGAACTCCCCATCTTTCCTCTTCTTCATGCTTGTTGAATTTTAACTGCACAAAATATAATCTGTTTATTGTTGAACAAGTAAGAAATATAAATAAACAGAAAGAAAAAAAACACCTGTAATCTTACCGCTAAATCAAAAGCCATGATGAACATATGGGTATCTATCCTGATGGCTTTTGCCTTCCCCCTATGTAAATAAAATGTGTGTGTGTGTGTGTGTGTGTGTGTGTGTGTGTGTTTATGTGCAGTTCTAGAAAAGCTGATAGTGGTGTAAGCTAGAGATCCCTAATGTATTTGGGATCATGGCACCAGATGGGGAAGGCCTAATACCTTAGTTGAAATCTGGGTGGGAGCGGCCCCGCCAAGGCATGGTACACTTTTCTTCTGGGTCTAAGTCTTTCCAATTTCACCTTTGAGACATCCCAGAGATGAGATGCCTGAACCTGTGACTGGAGAGCGATCCTTTGCATATAAGTCCCAAAGGTGACTCAGGCTTAAGGCCTTAGCTGGGAACAGTCAGAAAACAATATTTCCCAGACCCATAGCTATGCGGGTTACAATTCCAAGAGGCCTTCTCACTGTGTCCGTGATTACAGAGAATACTCTTTCTGGATCATGTGAGTCCTGGAAAGGCCACGCTATTCATGCACTGAGAATCAGGATCCCAAATAGAAGCTGCTAGCAGAAGAGGGAGGTTTGCTTTATTTAGATGGTTCTATGCCATTCAGCTGGGCTTCCCAGGTGGTGCTAGTGGTAAAGAACTTGCCTGCCAATGCAGGAGACTTAAGAGACACGGATTCACTCCCTGAATTGGGAAGATCCCCTGGAGGAGGGTATGGCAACCCATTCCAGTATTCTTGCTTGGAGAATTCCAGGGACGGAGGAGCCTGGCGGGCTACAGCCCATAATGTCACACAGAGTCGGACACAACTGAAGTGACTTAGCATCTGTGCATGCCATTCAGCTAATTCACAAGCCACTGAAGAGTCTTTTCTCTATTTAGTGTACTTAGTTGCTTGAAACCAAAAGGAACTCTGCCTGATTTAAGTGAAAAAGAACATAGCTGAAAGGCAGTTGCTGGCGAGGTGAGAGAATGAGGCTCAGAAGACGGGCAGCAGAGGCACGAAGTAGGTAGAGGGTATGATGATCTGGGGAGGGCTTGCCTGCTTCTCTGCCTCAAACACCAGAGGCCAAGCCTTCTCTTTCCATTTTAATGGTGAAATAAACAAACCTATATTGAATAACCTAAATATTTTAAAAGAAATAGCATTTTCTATGAATTCCCACTCCGTTAATGAACATTGTGTCAGAAAAGTAATACTGTTAGTTGCTCAGTCATGTCCGACTCTTTGCCACCCCATAGACTGTAGCTCTCGGGGCTCCTCTGTCCATGTGACTCCCCAGGCAAGAATACTGGAGTGGATTGCCATTCCCGCCTCCAGAGGATCTTCCCAACCCAGGGATCGAACCTGGGTCTTCTGCATTGCAGACAGATTCTATAACATTTGAGCTACAGGGAAGCTCTTTTTTTTTTTTTTATCAGAAAAGGGCTATCATAAATATTGGCTTCACCAAAACACGTTAGGGATGCAATTAGTAAGCCTGTGAGATTGTAGAAATTCTTTTACTATAATTAAGTTATCATAGTGCTATTTAAAATAATTCTCTGAGGCCAAGGCTTTTCTTAACCATTGCAGGACCCATGCAAAGTACAGATGGAGACCCAGAACCGTGTCTAAGGTACTTCCCTGTAGCTCATACGGTAAAGAATCTGCCTGAAATGCAGGAGATCTGGGTTTGATCCCTGGGTCAGAAAGATCTTCTGGAGAAGGGAATGGCAACCTATTCCTGTATTCTTGCCTGGAGAATCCCATGAACAGAGGAGCCTGGTGGGCTACAGTCCCTGGGTCGCAGAGTCAGGCACAACTGAGTGACTAAGCACACAGTACATATGAACTGTTATGCCTGGAGCTGAAGGCATATGTGATGAGATGCAGTTGCGCTGTAGAATGTACTAGAATGAATGGGATGCTCCTGAGTGTACAAAGGCAGCACTACCCTCTGGCCCCATGTTCTCATCAGGGAAAATGGCCCTGTTCACTTCTGGGGATGTGTTTTAGTGGAAGTCTAAGCCTTTCTGTTTTTCCCCTGGCTGGTGGCCAGCATGCTCCTGGTGACTTGCCCACCGAGAGTTTCCCTTTGATTTATGAGTGAGCAGGGCTTTTGGTTTGATTCATTTTGTTTCCCAGCTGGGACCTGCCTGGGTTTCATGCTCCCCTTTTCTCCTCCACCTTCCCTCCCAAAGTCTCAGGCCTTCTCCAAGGCCCCAGGGGGCCTCGCTCCTGCCCTCCCGGCAGGCAGTGAGGCTGCAAAGGGACGCCAAGTCTCAAAGTTCCCTGGCTTTGAGGGAGGACTTGGCCTCCATCCTCCCCATTCTTTGGTTTCGAACCACAGGCTCAAGTCAAGTCTTTCCCGAGGGCTCAGATTTTATGGACCAAAGAAAGGAAAGGAAAATCACTTTAAAGGGCTCTGGGTTGGTACTGGTATCCTACAATCTGGAAAAGAAAACTCTAATTTATCACCTCAACATGTCCCTTGACAATAACAAAGCCAGGGGATATACACCTCATTGATAAAGATGAAACAAATCTTTCTACAACTACATGGAGTTTACAGGTGCTTTTACAAATGCCATCTTATTTACTTCTTCAACAAATCTGTGGGTTAAGAGGAACAGATAGTATTATTTACTATAGGGAAAAAGGAGCTCAAAGTTTGTCTGTGAGCACACAACCAACAGACAGCTAGAATGCAAACTCAGGTCTTCTGACTACAAATTTCTCAGTATGCTATCCTGTTATCACACCACAAAATGTTACAAGGTTTTAGATGAACAATGTGAGCCATAGAAATGTAACAACCATGTGTTATCAAGTACTCATGGGTTTAAAAGCACATATACCATGTTGGTCTTATCCCCACTCACGTTTGGTCACCCCCCTGCATGCCACCACACATATTTGCAATGTACCTGACTCTGTTGCCATTTTATATCATCTTGTGCAATAGTTTGATTCATTTGTTTCTCTTGCACTCCATTTCCACAAGGGAAAGGAACATATCTGATTTTGCACACCTCGAATTCCCAGTGGAATTCTTGACTCCCCTTAAGTTCTCAAAAAATATTTGCTAAATGAAGGAAGGAAGGAAGAATCAAAACGAAATAGCTAGTGATTCGTTTTGGAACTCTACTCTCAACTAGAAATCAATGGGACCTGTGAGAGGCCAAAGAAAAACACTCATAAAAATGTTTATAGGTTGTTCTTGGACCCTGTGGTTAACAGGGGAGAAAGCAGGGCACCTTTCCAACCCGTATGAACAGGAGTGCGTGTGGCTGTTACTCCTGGGAGGCGCTTCTGTGGCTCTTTCTTTTTCCTCCTTGGCTGTAGCTTGAGACAGCAGAGCTGGGGCAGGGGGTGGAAGAGAAATGGGGCCCCAAGTAGGCGAGACCTGGCAGCATTACCTTGTCTGGGCTTTCTGGAGCTGCTTGCACTCAGAGTGTGTGGCTTCTCTCCTGGATCCCTGACCCACATCCAGAAGCCACGTGCAGGCCAAAGTCAATTCAGCTGCAGCCTTGGGCATGGAGAGGGGTTCTTACTGCAACACCTGAGCCTTTGGGGACATCTGCCATCTATTTCTTTTGGCATCGCCAGAAGAAAAGAGAACTCTTCCACTCCAGATGCTGCCAAACCCCATCATCCTCCTTCAAGGGGAAAAGAGGGAAACTTTCGTGGGTTGGAGAGACTTACCCTAAAAGGATGGGGAAACATGTTCCATATCTGTGTCAAGTCTGTGTTTGTTATTCTTGCCGTTGGCTTCCACAAATGACTTTTCGCAAACTGCAGATTAAAGAATTATTATATAAAACGGTCACCAAAGCAATCATGTATCTAAATATAAAACCGAATCTAGATTACAAACAAATAGAAACTCAAGATCAGCCCACATCAAAGACTTGTTCTTTGTAAGCATGTATCCATCAATACTTACTCAGAACGAACCATACCAGATGATCTGCTCAGAGCAGTTAGTGTGTTTAAAGGCCTCTAGGAAGCTTGGCTAAAGTCGTCCTTGCTCTCTGGTTCCTGTCACACGTGGATCACAAGCAGAGTCACCTTTTGAGTCTGTCAGGCTTAGAGTCAGAGTCCTCTGAGATGCTGCCCTGCAGGGCTGGGTCTGATTTTTAAGATTTTCTCTTTTTTTGTTGTTTAATATTTGTTGATTTTTTATTTTTTTTTCATTTATTTTTATTAGTTGGAGGCTAATTACTTTACAATACAATATTGTAAAGATTTTCTCTTTACTATCTGTTTTAAGTAATTTTATTATGATGTGTCTTGGTATAGTTTAACTTTTTGTGCTTGATGTCCATTGAGCTTGGGATTGGTGGGTTTATAATTTTTATTTTGGGGAGTGTCTACATGGTTACTAATATTTTCTTCTGCAATGTTTAATGTGCCACGAATCCCATCTACTGTATTTTCCATCTCAGACAATTTAGTTTTTAGCTCTAGAATTTTGATTTTCTGAAATTATTTCCATGTCCCCACTGAACATATTCTATCTTTCCTCAGACTTTTGAACATATGGACTACAGTTATAATAATTGTTTTAATGAATTTTCTGTTCATTCACACATCTGTGTCAGTTCTGAGTCAGTTTTGATTGATTGATTTCTTTTTCCCTCATCATGGGTTATATTTTTCTACTTCTTTGGATATGTAGTCATTTTATTAGCTGCCAGACACTGCTTATTTTAACTCACTTGATGCTGGGTATTTTTATTTTTTTATTCTTTTTTTGGGGGGGGGGTTTGTCATACATTGACATGAATCAGCCATGGAGTTACATGTGTTCGCCATCCCGATCCCCCCTCCCACCTCCCTCTCCACCCGATTCCCCCCGAGCACTTGTCTCATGCATCCCACCTGGGCTGGTGATCTGTTTCACTATAGATAATATACATGCTGTTCTCTCGAAACATCCCACCCTCGCCTTCTCCCACAGAGTCCAAAAGTCTGTTCTGTACATCTGTGTCTCTTTTTCTGTTTTGCATATAGGGTTATCATTACCATCTTTCTAAATTCCATATATATGTGTTAGTATGCTGTAATGATCTTTATCTTTCTGGTTACTTCACTCTGTATAATGGGCTCCAGTTTCATCCATCTCATTATTTAACGGCTGAGTAATATTCCATGGTGTATATGTACCACAGCTTCCTTATCCATTCATCTGCTGATGGGCATCTAGGTTGCTTCCATGTCCTGGCTATTATAAACAGTGCTGCGATGAACACTAGGGTACATGTGTCTCTTTCAGATCTGGTTTCCTCAGTGTGTATGCCAGAAGTGGGATTGCTGGGTCATATGGCAGTTCTATTTCCAGTTTTTAAAGAAATCTCCACACTGTTTTCCATAGTGGCTGTACTAGTTTGCATTCCCACCAACAGTGTAAGAGGGTTCCCTTTTCTCCACACCCTCTCCGATGCTGGGTATTTTTAAATTCCTGTGAATATCCTTGAGCTCTGTTTTGAGGTGCAGTTGAGTTAATTGAAAACAGTTTGATTCTTTTGTTCTTGCTTATGAGATTTGTTAGGAGGATGAGAGCATCGTTTATCCTAGGTTTCATTATTTACCATTGTTGAGGCGACACCCTTTGAAGAGCTCTACCCAGCGCTCTGTGAACTCGGGAGAACTTTCAGCTAGCTGGCTGGAGAGGGCACTCACTCCTGCCTCTGAGGGCTCGGGGAAGTGTTCCCTCAAGTCCTTTGGGCAGCCTCAGGTGTTGCCCTCAAACACACACACTGATCAGTCCTCTTGTGGAACACTGGAGGGGGCGCTGCTATGCGTCTCTGAGCTCCGCTGTGACCTTCCCTCTCCCAGACCTCTGCCCTGTGACCTCTGGCCTCCTGATCTCCCTGGGCTCGCCTCTGCCGCCTCCCCTCTGTGCGTCTGGGGGCTCCCCGGGCCCCCCTCCTCTGCTGCAGCCTGGAAACTAGCGCGGGAGTACAGGATGGCCGTCCGTGACGATGCCCAGGGTCTTGCAGAACCTGACGACCAACGCTGTGAACACTGTTGTGTCGTGTATCAGTCCAGGTTTTCCCTTGTTTGAAGTAGGAGGGTAAATCTAGTCCTTGTGACTCCATCCTAGCTGGAATTGGAGGTCTGCATCATTAATTTTTAAGGGCTCTTTAAATATTAAAAGTAGTAACCTCTTTTTCTCATCCCCTATGCTGGAATTTTTCCTCTGGATTTTATTAATATTCTGTATTGTGGTCCTTTTTGGTATATAGAAATTTTGTATTGAAATTTTTTATACAGTCAAAACTAGTAGTTTTTAATATTTCTGACATTGACATCATACTTTTAAGTATTTCTGCAGCTCAAGACTATAACGCCCACTGTCTTTGTTTTAATCGTGTACTAAATTCTTACAAACTCTTGGGATTTATATTTTGATCTATGTATCTTCTATTTAATTCTACAGTAGGTATAATTTAATAATTGCAGCTATTTAGTGTACAGAAGGCAAATGATATGATACGCATTGCTAGTAGTCTTGCAAAATCATTCTCACCTTCTTTTGTAGTGGTAAAACCCTTTTATACTAATAAAATCTTTTTACACTAATAAAGCTCACCTTTTTAGGTGAGTAGTTGCTTCCAAGAATAATGACTGCAGTTCCAAACCTCCACGGAAGTTACGTGTGGAAGTATGATTGCTATCTGGCCAATGGATTTTTGGTAGAAGTGGTGTGTTCAGCTTCTGGGAAGAGTTCTGAAGGAAAGGAACAAACCCTGTCATTCTTCCCTTTTCTTCCTGCAGATACCCCTGTTGACACTTGAGCTGCCGTCTTGGATCTGAGGGAAAGCCATGTGCTGGGAATGACAAAGTAACAGGCTGAAAAGAGCCAAGTTCCCAGATACAAGAAGGGCTAGGTCAGCCCTACACTCCCTACCTTGGGGCTCTGATAATTTGAGTGAGAAATAGGCTTTAGTTTTGGTTTTGCCACTGTTATCTGGGATATTCTATTACTCAGAATTCAATTTAATCATGACTGATATGAACTTTTGAATTATTTTGAAAAAAAAATCCTATTGCGATTTCAATGAAAATTATATTAAATTTATATATTAATTGAATGAGAATTGACTTCTTAACAATACTGTCTTCCTGTCCAGGAACATGGAGACGGGAATGGCAGTCTACTCCGGTATTCTTGCCTGGAGAATCCCATAGATAGCGAAGCCTGATGAGCTGCAGTCTGTGGGGTTGTTGGTCCTTTAATGGACCGGAACCTGGTGGTTCCGAGAGTAAGAGAGAGAAAGAGGCTGACATCCCCTGGTTTACACGGAAAGCCAATAGAGTCCTGTTCTCACGGCTCGCGCTGCTGCACGTAGGCACCGGGCGCCCTCTCGAGTGGGTGAAGGTGCAGTGTGCCTTCTCGAGAGGGTCTTAGAAGCCTGGGCGAGAAAGTGAGCTCAGCGGGCCTCTGCGCTCCAAGGAATTAGCCAGGAATAGAGAGACAGAAAGACAGGAAGAATAGAAAGAAAGAAAGAAAGACACAGGGACCAAAGCTCTGATGGAACAAAGGTGTTTTAATCAACATGGCGTGGACATATAGAAGATACAGAGATCAAAATATAAATCCCAAGAGTTTGTAAGGTGGTTATTCTCAGCAAAGACAAAGATTAAAATTCCAGACTTACAAAACATAAGATGATCCCTATCAAAGAGAGAGAGTTGCAAAGAATCACCTTTTACCATTTGGCTCATAAAAAGGAAGAGGGTACTTAACACTGTAATGAGAAATGCCTGGATTCCTCAGCCCCGGGAAAGGCATGCCTCTCCTCTTAATTCCTGAATATTCAGGAATCAATAAGGGCCAGAGGGTTCCTGACAGATCCAAAACAGCACACAGGAAGCCTCTTGTTAAATGCTTCCTGACATGGAGTCACAAGCAGTTGGACACGACTCAGCGACTAACACACATACACCCAGGAACGTGCTTTGTCTTTCCTTCATTCACGCCTTCTTTTATGTTTTATAAGCATTTAAGCAACCAAAACACTATTCCTTTAGTTTTTCACATTATGTATTTCAAGCATACATTACTCTCTGAATTATGAAATGGAAATACAACCAAATGAATTACAGAACAAATGTATTACAGAACAATGCAGAAATGTAAACCTAGGATGAGCCTAAATCAAGGAAAAAAAAAAATCTCTCTTTAAGTATAATGTTTTTTGTTTGGAAATTTCATGAAATTTCTCCCTTTACTTATGGTTTCCGGAAAGCAAGTTGATGGCTGCTGAACACCCCAATGTTCCTCAAAGCACTCCCCTTAAGCATAGTATCTTATGAGAAGTGCTTGATCTAGTGTCTTATTTCTAAATAGGATCTCAGCCTCATTACCTAAAATTGGTGGGTGACTTTTCTGGCCAATAACAACAGGGTATGGAAAGCATAAGGTTTCACTAGCTACCAGGCTTCACTGCTAAGAAGATGACTTGGTACTTGTAATCAGAGGAGCTAGATATGAGACTCACAGTAAATTCCTCATTGACGTAAGACTATGAACAGATCACTTGCTATTTTGGAACCCCACTTTTTCTCATGTGTATATATGTCTATAATTTTGAGGATGATAAAAAAATACTAGCTTAAACTTCTTTACAACTTTTCTGTGAAAGCAATGAGGGCATGGGCATAAGCATTCTCTATAGATGATAAAGTCCGTATAAAGGTTAAGGATGGGTTAGTCTCTCACAATCATAAAATAGCATATTTCTTATTATTTTTTCAAGTATAATGATCCTTCTTTAACATAAAAAATTTATATAAACCACTGGCTTCCTTCTCAGCTTGGTGCCAAAATGGCTGCAGCAGCTCCGGCACTTACCTCCAGACAAGGCAATGTCCCTGGAGAAAGAGAGATAATGTATTTTTAACAGTCTATTTTAGGATAAAGACACTTGCCCCCTAAACTTCCTTCTATCCTGATGATCTCTATTGTTGTTGTTGTTTAGTCGTTAAGTTGCGTCTGACTCTTTTGTGACTCCATGAACTGTAGCCCTCCAGGCTCCTCTGTCCACGGGATTTCCCAGCCAAGAATACTGGACCTCTGTCCATGAGATTTCCCAGCCAAGAATACTGGAGTGGGTTGCCATTTCCTTCTCCAGGGGATATTCCTGACCTGGAGATTGAACCCCCAGCTCCTGCATTGGCAGGCAGATTCTTTCCCACTGCTCCACCAGGGGAGTCCTGATGACCTGTAACCACACCTTAATTGCCATAAGTCTCAGATCCATTTCTGAAATCACTGTTAATGTAAATGAGATTATTTTGTGTCAATCTCGGTCATCCTTAAGGCTACAGGTGCCTCATTCCTAGAGGCAGTAGCGCTTTGAGGAGAAACTGATACCTGGACAAAACTGGTATTTGTTGAGTGTGGCAGAGTTGATTGGGCGCGAACCTTATCTTGTTAGGCACCATTTCCAACGCACACTGATAACTTCCCAGGCAAGTGTCTGTTGCTCCCTTTTTCTTTCTGAGGGATTTCTCTGGGATCTGCTTTATCTGAGGGATTCCATAAGAAACTGGTTTGGTTTGCATGCGGGGCAGACTGAAAAGTGCTGAGGAGCTGCTGCTCCTAAACACAGCCCTCGGCCACTGATGGGTGAGGATTGACAGTGCCCCTTGGCGGGAAAGCTCTGCACCACGTTCCGCGTCTCCTCGAGGTCCCTGGGGCTACTGAGGTCCTGGTGCCCACAGTGATAATCTGCTCATCAGCACGCTTGGTACTGGCTTCCTTCCCCGCCTCTGTCACTTCCATACACTCTTACCGATGTTTCCTCCTATCAGCTCGCAAACAAACTCCTAGTCCCCAGATCCTTACGTTAGGGTCTGCCACTGCTGGAGCCCAAATTCAGCTGGTGGGAAGAAGGAGGAAAGGATTCTGTGTAGGAACCTCGTGTCCACTCCAAGAACATAGAGAACCTGGAACAACCCCAGGGTCCGTATCCATTGGTCTCCAGCAAATGGTCCCCATTTGGTCCCCAAATGACACCAAAACTAAGATTGAGACTCAGTATTCCCAAGAACAGGTACAAACCTGAAAACTTCTGACAAAATGCAACATTGTATACCTTCTGGAAACCTGATTGCTATATTAGTAGATAAAATACTAATAAAATACTTTCTGAATAAGCCTCTGAGACTTTACTAGACAGAAGGCTTCTGCTTGAAGTTTTGTGAATACAGATTCGCTTTCCAGTGTATCTATCTTTCCATCCCTGAGAAAAAGGTAAAACAAGGTGCTTCTTTCTGGAGATTTGGGATTATTTGAAATTTGGATTGTTTACCTAAATCTACTTCATGGGGATTTGGGGGATTATTTTTATGTGTGGAATGATAATTTTGTAAAGAATTTTGTTTCTTCAAATGAATTCTTTGGCTCATTGGTTTACAATATTCCTGGAGTTTTTAACTTTAAAATCTAAATTGCAAAAGGGATATAACCACTAGATGGAGAGAAAAACTTGAAAGTTTGATTTTTTTGTCAACTAAAATTGGAAAGCAGAACTTTATCACTCATATTTTCACAGATGCCCTGTGTCTGGAAGCATGGACATCTGGGATGTGGGCGTCTCAGCCTTCCTTCAGCTTCTTACTGGAAACAGAGGAGTTTTTTTGACAGCAGTAATAAATCAAACATCCACAGGAAGCAAGGAGATAATTGAAGTGAAACACAAACTGTGAAATGTCTTCCCTAAGATTATTAAGGCCCTTTCCTCAGTGGTTTCTCCCCTGGGATCTGCTAGAGTCATGATTTTTCAGGAGAATGCATGAATCGGAGATGTTAAAATTACTTGCTTTTGTGGAAATTTTAATTGTGCATAGATCGAAGATAACTGACAGAGCACATCCCATGAACTCTAGGTAGCGGAACTTGTTATAGGCTATTATAAATCCAGGGTATTTTTTGACTTTCTGAATTTAAATTTTTCACCCGTTTTAGTGTAAATGTCCTTCAACAGGTATATAAGCAAGCATTCTAAAGGGATTTACTACAGTTCAAAGGAAATGAATGAGTATTTTGAGAATTTCGTTCTGGCAAACTGAATAACACATTGGAAGTTAGTTGTAGCTGTTGAACCATGGACGTTTTCTGTAGGAGGACGCTGAGGTTACTTACTATCTTCAGTGGTGTCGTATTCATAACCAATTTCTGTTCAGCTGGATGCTTCAAATATACTTTAATCTGAGTGTTTTTTGTTAACAGTGGAACACTGGTTTGGCCATATTGGGAGTCAATAATTTAAAAGCATTTTAGATTGCTAGAATAATATTTAAAAATAAAAATAATTAATAGATGTATTATGAATTTCCCCCCAAATTTCAGAAGCAGCAATAGTTTTGTGAAGAGAAAAAATTGTTGCCTTTGCTCACACAAGATTATTTGGTTTTCGATGTGACTCCTCTAGAAAGAACTGTAGAAATGGCTGATCTGTCTTCCTTTTTCATGCTGAAACCAGTAGCCATTGCGTTTTCCTCACTGCTCTCAGGGCAGTCTTAACCAGCTTCTCAAAGTCAGAATGTACTTGAGGAGGCTGCACATTCTGTAAAATGGTGGCTTAACCAAGAAAAATTAACAGTTTTAAAAATCAAATGGGCAGAATGATCCCTTAGTTGTAGCACCCTGAGGCATCATCAAATGAGACAACCAATTAGAATGCAGTTTGAAAAATGACAAATTCATTATTATTCATAGCCCCCACAAATTTATTATTTGTTACCATCATCATACACCTGCATATTGAGTTAAACAAAGCATTGTTTCTCAGGTTTGAGGCATAAGCATCATTGTTAGTTGGATGCAGGGTTTTGGAGCTTGTTTGATCTGTTTAGAGATTCCTTAATTTTTATGTATAAGCCATTGCTATTGTGAAATAAAATCTCTTTTGATTCCAATAGCATTATATTGCTTCCACAATATCCCCAGGCTTGCTCCAGCTAAGGAGAACGAATCTGTTATTTTTCACACACTCCTACCCCATTTACAAGGATCAGAGGTAGAAATCTAGGGGACACTACCGGTTGCCTACTTAGTATCCATTTTACCTGCTTCCCTCACATAGGATTCCAGTTTTGACTAGCCAATAGTTCAACAAGCTGGCCATGTATAACTTGTGATATGGGTTATACCAAATATTTCCATTTGGTAATGAACATCCTGGAATTTGGATGCTTCTTTGAGGGTTTTCTGCTACCAAAAAGTGGTTTGGAAAGAGATCCTGTGTTTAGCACAGCATGCTAACGAGGGGCGTTTGGAGATGCAAAGTTAGACTCAGAGAAGGGTTTAGGGATGTGTTTCATGCCTGTCTGTGTGCAAAGTGGTCGGTGAGTAATGACTCCATGTCAGAAAATGAGCTGTTTAGGAGGGCTGAACCTGGGAACTGCAGCTGAAAGGAAAAAGGTCTCAGGATTGTAGAGGAAGGCATGACATGGGTGACAAGCTACAGTCTAGGGGACAGAGCATGGCCTATCCCAGGGAACAACCAAGGGATTTTTTTTTTTCATTTATTTTTATTAGTTGGAGGCTAATTACTTTACAATATTGTAGTGGTTTTTGCCATACACTGACATGAATCAGACATGGATTTACATGTGTTCCCCATCCCGGTCCTCCTTACCACCTCCCTCCCCATCCCATCCCTCTGGAGATGTTTTATTTGTTGTCTTTTATCCTACTGTGTTAGCAATCCCCGCTTAGGTTTTCCCACCTTTTAGTCAAAACAGGGAATGCACTATAACCCTGGGTTTGTGAATCTTTGGGGATAAAGTGGATCGGGTGGTGGTCATCATGGCAAGAAACAGCCTGGCAACAGAGGGTCCCGTCTGCGGAGCTGAACTTGACGGCCAGAAAGAAGGGCCAACCTGGACGGGTCAAGATAAAGAGAGTCTTCCCCCACGCCCCCAGCAATCCCTGGCAGGGGTTGGAGTCTTCCACACAGCACATGAAATGGGGGTTCCAGCCACTTCATTTGGATGTTAAAGGGTACCACCAGAAACTGACTCAATGGACATGAATTTGAGCAAACTCCAGGAGATGGTGGAGGACAGAGGAGCCTGGCGTGCTATAGTCCATGGGGTTGAAAAGAGTCAGCTACAACTTAGCGTGTCCACCTTAACAACAAAGGCAACTTAGTGACTGAAAAACACCACCACCACCACCAGAAACCTAGGAATTGGGGGATACTAGAGTTACAAATGGAACCAAACTCCTTATGTGCATTCAAACATAATTTTGTGGCTTTTTTGGAGTCATTCTTTTTGTTTTAGTCCTTTGCCATTTTCTTCCCTAGCAGATAAACTGTTATGGAAAAGATCTTCAGACTGATAATTTACGGCAGTCACATGCGAAGTTTGCTGCCATATGTTGCCTATCATAGGAAGCACAAGCGATCAAAGACAAACAAAGCATGTTTGTACTAAGCGTGTTCCACAGAGCTGTCTTGTAGCTTTTTTTTTTCATTAACAATGGAGAGGAAAATACACTGAAGTCAGCTGTGGTCATTGCCAAAGCAGACATTTGCTTTCTGTTAGCCTCAACCCTCCTCTTTCAGGCTTATTGCATCTCCCGATGGGCTCCCAGGGCTAGGTCTGCTTTATGTAGGGCTCCAGAGATAAGGATGAGAGAACCTCCCGTTCAGAGCTCAGCTGTCCCATCGGAGCTCTTTCTCTTCCTCTTCTTGTGGAGCATCTGGAAACCTCAGTCCTAGGTCACTGAGCCTGTGGCATCCTGAGATACATATTCCAGGCATGGCAGTGAAGCTAGCGTGTGCACCAACTGCAGCAAGGTGTAGCCTACAACCTCTACATTTTGAAAGAAGCAGCAGTGTGTTCATCTCTAGATGTCCTCTGATAAGGAAACAGTGCCCTTCAGTGAAGGGCCAGTGGAGGAGGGGGATGTAACTTACATCCCTGGTCACTTCCATGGAGTGAGGAATGGTCCACCAAGACCTCTTGGAGACATCTCAGGAAAGTGTCCCAAATGGCCAAGCAGGGGTGGATCCAGACAGTTCTAGGCAGATTTTGAGGAGAAGAGAATGGGATGTCATCTGGGTAGAGAGAAATTGACAATTAAAAGATGGTTACAATGGTGCTAAAGACCTGAGATCAGTAGGCTTCTGGTACAGAAGAGAGTAATTGTGCATTAAGCTCTGGGAAGGCAGGAGGACCCACCACTAAGGAAGCTCTAGGTCATGTGCATCATTCATGTATGCACATATGTGTACCAAGTGGATGTACATGTGTGTGCATGTGTGGTGTGGTTGCAAGTTCTTGGGATCTATTCTTCTTTTGCCATTTTTTTCTTCATTGAGTTGAAACTTATATAACCTAAAATTAACCATTTCGTACATTCAGTGTTGTGCAACCACTACCTCTGTCGAGTTCCCAAATGTCTATCACGCTGAAAGGAACCCCTGAACCCCTTAAACAGTCCTCCCCCACCACTCTTCCTCCAAGACCCTGACAACCATCAGTCAGCTTTCGGCCTCTATAGCTTTTCCTACTTTAAACGTACAACACAAACAGAATCATACAATAGGTGACCTTTTGTGTCTAGCTTCTTTTTTTTTTAGTATAGTATTTTTGAGGCTCATCCATGTTGTATCATGTATCAGTATTTCATTCCTTTCTTATCAGAGATGTCTAGAGATCTACCCATCATTGAGTGTGTGCTAAGTCGCTTAGTCGTGTCTGACTCTTTGCAACCCCATGAACTGTAGCCTGCCAGGCTCCTCTGTTCATGGGATTCTCCAGGCAAGAATACTGGAGTGGTTTGCCCATGCCCTCCTCCAGGGGATCTTCCCGAACCAGGGATTGGACCCGTGTCTCCTAAAGTTTCTGCATTGTACGCAAATTCTTTAACCCTAAGCCACTGGGGAAGCCCTCATTCCTTTTTTGTTTTTTTTAAATACTTGTTTTTGACTGTGCTAGGTCTTTGTTGTTGCATGGGCTTTTCTCTGGTTGCGACAAGCAGGTCTCCTCTCTAGTTGCGATGCTCAGGCTTCTCATTGCAGTGGTTTTTCTTGTGAAGTGCAGGCTTTAGGGTGCATGGGCTTCAGAGCTATGGCATGGGGGCTCAGTAGTTTCGGTTCCCAGGCTCTAAGAACACAGGCTCAATAGTTGTGGCCTATGGACTCAGTTGCTCTGTGGCATGTGGGATTCTCCCAGGCCAGGGATCAAACCCACATCTCTTGCATCTCCTGCATTGGCAGGTTGATTCTTTACCACTAAGCACCAAGGAAGCCCATTTCATTCCTTATATGGTTGAATAACATTTCTTCATGTGGCCATGAAGTGAAGTGAAAGTTGCTCAGTCGTGTCCAACTCTTTGCTACCCTATGGACTGTGGCCTTACCATATTTTGCTTATCCATTCACCGGTGGAAGGAAAATTTAGGTAGTTTGCACCTTTTGGCTATTTATTCTATGACCACTGATGTAGACCTCACAAAATAATCATTGACCCAGACTAAAGATAAACTATAGCTACATGTGTTCGACAGGGCTGGGAAAAAGTAATAGAAATTCAAAATTTTTATTCTCCAGCTGATAGTGGAAATGTCTTTAAATTTCTGTTCATCTTTGAAAAATTGAAGTTGGAAGCAGTAAGCAAAGCATTTTGGGTATGGATGATGTCAGAAATATTTTATGGATCACCAAACATAATAATCTCACACTGAAAGAAAAGACCTTGGTCCTACACATAAAAACATTGTATATTTATGTATTTTTATATTTGTTGTTTGAATATTCATATATATTTAATATAGAATAATATTTTATGTGTGTGTTATGTGCTAAGTCACTTTGGTCATGTCCAACTCTTTGCAACCCTAAAAACTATAGCCCGCCATGCTCCTCTCTCCACCTCTGTCCATGGGATTCTCCAGGTAGGAATACTGGAGTGGGTTGCCATTTCCTTCTCCAGGGAATGTTCCCAGTTTTAGGATCGAACCCTTGTCTCTTATGTCTCCTGCATTGGCAGGCAGGGGTTTACCACTAGCACCACCTGGGAAGTATATATATCATATAATATAATTTAAATGGTACATTTGTATATTTTAAAAATTGAAATAAAGGGTTTTAAGACTTAGAAAACAGATAGGTCATGATGGTCATTAGATTGTACCTACCCCTCCTTCCTTCCCAGTTATAGACTGATTCTCTAACAAGATTGTATGGAGGAGAGAAGAGAGGTGAAAATGTAAAGGCAAGAGCAGAGTCAGGATGCACACTCTGATGTGTCCAGGATCTGGGAGACGGGACACCTGGCTCTTCAGTTCCTCAGCATATAACCAGTAAACTACCATCAGACACTGAGACAGGAGCCTTCTCAAAGAGGTCTGGAGACGCTGAGCCTCAAGGTCTGTTCAGCCCCTATGACAATCAGTGCTGGCTGAGAGTTAGAGTTAGGGTTAGCACGGACCACTGACCTAGCCCCCTCTCCTGCTCCCTCAATCACAGGCCCACCAACATTTCCATCCAAATGGTGTTTGAGTACAAAGGGAGAAAGGAAATGCTTCCCTGAAATGGATGACAGCCTATGTCCCTCTTGGTAGGTAACTTTCCTATCTGAGAAGGGGTCACCAGCAGGGAAGACCATAGTGGGCTGGTAAGATCTCATTTTTTTTTTGCCTACAGCATCTGTGGGTGTTACTGGAACACCCCTTATTCAGTGGCAGCAGAGCCCTGCTTTTTGCTCGGGAGCTGGGAAAGTGATGAATGTCTAGTTCCTTGTAAGTGGGACTCTCAGCTCACAGCCAGCGCCGATCGCCAGCTACCGATGTATGGAGAGTAAATGGCCATCCCTGACTAGACTGCTGTCCAAGAAATGGGATTCTTGTGCCCTTTGACCTTTCCCAGACAGTCCTATTTCTCACTCCAACAAATTTATCATTCTAATGACATCTTTAAGAAAAGATGAGATATCTGGCAAAATGGTAAGACATTTAATTCTAGAGCAGAATTGAGGGAAATCCTTGCTTCCCAGGCCAAACACAAAGTGAGCCAAATAAAACCTTAAAATCCAGTCTTTTAGGAGAACATCCACAATTTTTCCTTTCCCTTCCCTAAATCTTTTTTTTTTTTTTTCTTTTTGGACAAGCCTCATCTGGGAGTTGCTAAAGTCAAAAGATCACCAGCGAGAAGTATTTATTAAACCATCTGAAATTCTGAAAACCTGAGAATACCTCTGAGCAACTATAATGGCATTATATGTAAAGGTTCTTCAGATTGGTCAAAAGTTTTCACTGTTTTAGACAAAATGGATGGTTGATATCATATGGTTTGATATTACAGAAAGCATCCCAATTACTGGCTAGGGAGGGTTGTGCACAATTTGTTAGAAGCTTAAGGGTCTAAAGGTTTGCTTTCTAACTTGAGGACTGAAAAAGCACAGTCCATAAGGTGTGTGTGTGTGTGTGTGTGTGACATTTCCCCTGCTTCAGTTTAATTCAGTTCAGTTCAGTCGCTCAGTCGTGTCCGACTCTTTGCAACCCCATGAATCGCAGCACGCCAGGCCTCCCTGTCCATCACAAACTCCCAGAGTTTACTCAAACCAATGTCCATCGAGTCGGTGATGCCATCCAGCCATCTCATCCTCTGTCGTCCCCTTCTCCTCCTGCCCTCAATCTTTCCCAGCATCAGGGTCTTTTCCAATGAGTCAACTCTTCGCATGAGGTGGCCAAAGTACTGGAGTTTCAGCTTCAGCATCAGTCCCTCCAATAAACACCCAGGACTGATCTCCTTTAGGATGAACTGGTTGGATCTCCTTGCAGTCCAAGGGACTCTCAAGAGTCTTCTCCAACACCATAGTTCAAAAGCATCAATTTTTCGGTGCTCAGCTTTCTTCACAGTCCAACTCTCACATCCATACATGACCACTGGAAAAACCATAACCTTGACCAGATGGACCTTTGTTGGCAAAGTAATGTCTCTGCTTTTTAATATGCTATCTAGGTTGGTCATAACTTTCCTTCCAAGCCTAGACTAGCTCAAAGAAGGGTGCAGCAATCCTTTCACAAAATCCCAACTTATGGACAGCCAGTTGCTTATGGTTGCAAATGCTGTTGGATTTGCAGTCATTCCATATGTGGATCATGGCAATAGCACAGAACCTCCAGTCAAAAGATCTGGCTCAGCATCCTGGCTCTGCCACTTGTACCTGAATGACCCTGGAGAAGGCACTTAAGCATCTCTACCCTGGATGCCTCATCTGTGAGAAGAGACGAGTGTCTGTACTTGAAGCTCTCTGGGGTCCCTGCTGGCTTTAACAGCCATGGCCATTTGTTTAAGTCAAGGTTTGGCTTAGCTACAGACAGCTGGCTTTAGAGATCCAGTTTATCAACAGCATCTGCATAATTTACCACTTCCTTAAATCCCAATGTTTCTCAGATGCTCGCCGTTCTGTGAAATCCTCAGTGCTTTCCAGCTGAATGGGTGGGCAGAGAGGGAAAGGGGCAGAGAGTCTGGTTCAGATATTGAAAGTGAGAACTGATGGTGTGAGACAACTATGTATATGGATCTTAGACAGCTTTCTCTGTCCTTGGCCCCAGAAGAACCTACTCCATCGCTTCCCTCTGGCTCATGTTTAAGACATATTTGACCCAGACTGAAGCCATAAAAATAACACTGCATTTTCTGGCTTCCTGCTGGTTGAGAGGAGTAAAAAGCAGTTTCTTTTCACAAAGCATTTCCTTGCACCTCCTGACAGTATCTCCTTCAGCTACTGAAACGGAAGGCCACAAATCAAAAGGCCATCTCAGGAACTGGAATTGAGAGAAGTAGGAAAGGGACCCCAATGGGGAGTCATCCTGAAGGGAGGGTCCTTGAGCCGGGGAGCCAACAGCACCTGTGATAACACCGGGCACAAACAGAAACAATCCTTCAGGGCCTCGGAGGTCACGGTCATGGGGCTCCCTCGCTGAGGGTCTGACTGTTCTCCAAGCAGAGGCTAGGATGACAGCACACTCGCTAAATGTATGGCTGCCTTCCCAGTGAGGCAGAGAGACTCAGTCAGAGAGGCGAGATGTTGTTTTTCTTCTCTGAATACCTGCTGGGTTTATCTGTGGTTCATTCAAGTCTGAGGAATCCTCTTGCCCTTCCTGTTTTGGCCCTATTTTCTGTATCTTTCTTCCTGTATCCTCTCAGTTTGGCTCCTGGACAGCACTTGACTTTTACAACTGGGGAACAGAAGTACTCCATTTTCCTCCCGTCTCAGGGGACAAGCTCACTGAGACGCCTTTGTGAAGTCAGAGACGCTGAGGTCTCTTCAGAGACGCTGAAGTCAGACACAAGGCCAGCAGAAACTGTTCAGCCTGCAAGAAGAGTATCTCGAGGAGAATGTAGCTTCGTGAAATGTTTGTGGACAGGCACTTTTAGGTTTGGGGCTTTTTTCCCTGTGAATTACTAATGTGCCCTGCAGCCCGTGGCTCTTCTATAGTTATTTTTTTTAAGCTAGTAAGAATTTTAATAAATTTAGTAAATTGGCCCTTTCTGATTCAATATTTAGTATCGTGCATGTCTGCACGTTCAGTCGTGTCTGACTCTTCCAGGTCTTTGCAACCCCATGGACCTCTGAGTCCTCTGCCCACCAGGGTCCTCAGTCCATGGGATTTACCAGACAAGAATACTGGAGTGGCTTGCCATTTCCTACTCCAGGGGATCTTCCCTATCCAGGAATCAAGCCTGCGCCTCTTGCGTCTCTTACATTGGCAGGAGGATTCTTTACCACTGAGCCACCTGGGAATTCCCAGTATTTAGCACATATACCTTTAACAATATTGATATTTGAAACAGAAAGATCTAATTAAACTAATGGTCAATAAGTTGGCTTTTGTCCCAAGCTAGATATTTCTTAATATTTTTCCAATACTCATTTATGAAATCCTTCAAGCTTTTCTGAGGTTATACATGTTTTTGGAGAAATTTGCTCACCAGTGATTTCAATCTTAGGTCAAATCCAAGCAACATTTTATTAAATTAATATTATTTGGGAGTTTTAAGCTACGTTTTCATGAAAAAATTTGAGCTCTCAGGAAGTTTTAGTAGATCAGCACTTTTCAGGAGTAAAATAGTGTTTAAAAATACATCTTGTTTGAAAAAATTCTGCCTGGGAAAGCCACCACCAAGTCAGAAAACCAAAGATAAACTATATTTACCACTCATATATTATTTCTTTAGTATGGAATTTTACTATAAGTCACTGCAAGAAAGACTAACCCCAGTAGAAAACTGGGCAAGCATGTTAACAGATAATTCACAGAAAAGAAAACTCTTAAAATAAAATTTAAAAAAATCCAATCTTTACTCATGATAAGAGAAATGCCACGTAAAACTAAAATGAGCTATATCTTTTACCAGATAGAGACAAAGGCTTTGATAGCACTATACTGTTAGTGTAGGGAAACAGAAAACTGGATGGTGGGAGTAAAAACTGATTTAATCTCTGACAAAATCAGATTAGCAATGTCTATAAATAGCATACTAATCCTTTGACTCAATTTCCTTTCCTGGGAATTCAACCGAAGATGTAATCACACATATGTGAAGTAATGATTGCAACCTGTTCATTGCAACATATTTTTAGTAATGAAAGAATGGCAACCATGTAATTGTACAAGTTAAAAGTTATTATACTTTTTGCACTTCTATACAACTGACTATCATGGAGCCATTAAAAAAGTGAAAGTGAAAGTTGCTTAGACGTGTCCAACTCTTTGCAACCCCATGGACTGTAGCCCGCCAGGCTCCTCTCTCCATGGAATTCTCCAGGCCAGAAAACTGGAGTGGTTAGCCATTCCCTTCTCCAGGGGATCTTCCCAACCCAGGGATCAAGCCCAAGTCTCATGCACTGTAGTCGGATTCTTTACTGTCTGAGCCACCAGGGAAACCCAAGTGATATTTGTACTGAAATGAAGTTCCAAAGTATATTCAGTATAAATTGCAAAGTAGAGAAAAATATGTAGAATAAGCTACATGAAAATAAGATACATGAAATAAATATTATATAATCATATAAGCATATATACATGTATATACATGAAGCAAAGTGCTAGTTGCCCAGCTGTGTCTAACTCTTTGTGACCTCATTTGAATCAGTTCTAATAATGTGGACAAACCTAGAGCTTAATGTACAGAATGAAGTAAGTCAAAATGAGAAATATAAATATCATATACTAACATATATATATGGAATCTAAAAAGATGGTACTGATGAAAGTATTTTCAGGGCAGCAATGGAGAAACAGACATAGAGAACAGAACTATGGACACGGGGGGAGGAGAGGAGGGAGAAGGGGAGATGTGCGTAGAGAGTAACGTGGAAATTTACAACACCATGTGTAAAATAGACAGCCAATGGGAGTTTGATGTGTGACTCAGGGGACTTAAACAGGGGCACTGTGTCAGTCTGAAGGGTGGGATAGGGGGCGAGATGGGAGGGAGGTTCGGGAGGGAGGAAGCATGGGTGTGCTGATGGCTGATTTCTTGTTGAAGTATGACAGAAAACCACAAAATTCTGTGAAGCAATTATCCTTCAATTAAAAAATTAAAAAAAAAAAAGAATACTGGAGCTATTGCCATTCCTTTCTCCAGGGGATCTTCCTGACCCAGGGATTGAACCTAGTTCTCCTATATCACAGACAGATTCTTTACCATCTGAACCACCAAGGAAACCTATATGTATATGTATATATATATATATATATATATATATATATATATATACACTTGACCTATATTCTATTGATGGATATGCATGTGTATTTATGTGTGCATAGACTATCTCTGAATAGATATATAAGAAATGGGTAATAAAAGAAAGGAAAATGGGGGCAGGCGGATTGCTTTTCACTATGTAATTTTTGTACATCTTAAACTTTGTATGATAAGCAATTGTTGCCATTTAAAAGTATCCATACAATTAATTTCAAAATTAATTTTAAAAGGATAAAATTCTATTTTCCCTTTCAATATTCTGAAGTTTTCACTTCTTGTGGCCTCTAGAAGCAGATGCCCTTGTGGCCTCTAGAAGCAGATACCCTTGTCTCTTAAGCACAATTACTCAACAAGCTTAAGTCTTCATTTGATCTTTCCTTTTTAAAATAAAAGTCTTTTCAAAGTTTAGTTAGCCAAGACTCAAGAGTGAATCTGGAAAAGTTGCTGAGCCTTTCTTTGTATCTGTGCCTGATCTTTTGATTCCAAGATCTCTTCTAGATGTGTTTCTCTTTTCTTCAGGCAAAACTGCTTTCTCTCCTTCTGTTTCTAGTGGAATAATGATTCTGCACAGGATACTGTAAAAATCTCTCCACTGTCATCATTTTTACTTAACACCACAATCCTATTTTACAGCTGAAGAAATGGAATCCAAAGAGTTGAAAAAATTACTTGCTCAAAATTGCACAGCTAACAAGGGACTTTTCCTTACACGGAGAGATTAAAAACAACAACAAAAAGCCAGATAGTTTGAAAATAACTAACTTTTTCCACTTGGAAGGAGACAGAATATTTAATATAAGTTGTCAACTTGGAGATATTTGAGAAAATGCTTAGAAGTGGCTGGGCTCTAGTGTTTTCATTTCTCCTGACAGAAAGCACAGATAATGGTTTGCTGGTGACAATCTGGTGGGGAATTCATGTGACCTTGAAACCACTGAGCAGCATGTCCTGGGGGAAGACCTGGAACTCTCCTCTGAGTACTGACCCAGTCAGAGTTCAATCAGAGAAGCTTATGCATCTATCTTACTGACATGTAAGATGTACTTTTGTGTCTAATCATTAGCTTGGTGGCTCAGATGGTAAAAATTCCACCGGCAATGCAGGAGTTTCAGGAGACACAAGTTCGATCCCTGGGTCGGGAAGATCCCCTGGAGAAGGGAATGGTAACCCACTGCCATTCTTGCCTGGAGAATTCCATGGACAGAGGAGCCTTGTGGTCTATAGTCCACGGGGTCGCAAAGACTTGGACATGACTGAGTAACACACACATCATGAGCTTCAAGTTCACAGGTAGCTGGGAAGGGGAGATGGATGTCAAGCAAGAGAGAGAGAGGACAAGCTGGAACCCGTGAAGACTGATCAGAACCCACATCAGTTTTCATTGCTTCCAATCCAGATGATGTGGCATCTTGCAGCAGAAAACTAACAGCCTGCAAGTAGATAACACACAGCTGGACCAGGAGAGGAAAAGCTGAAGCAGGACCCAGGGGAGAGGGAGACAGTCCCAGAGCTGGAGGCCTCCTAGCAAGGAGGTGGGTTGCCAGACAGAATGATAAACAAGGGCAGATGCCCACCTTGCTAGCATAGGAACCAATATGGCTGCCTCTTCCCTTCTGCTCTCCAAATCTCACCCCAACACGTGTCTCTTATGGCCCACCCTACCCAGAAACATACAGGAATGGGAGTTCTGGGACGCACTGCAGAGCCACCATGAGTGTGTTGAAGGAAAGCAGACCACCACCTTTCTGGCTCAGGTCTCTCCTGACACACAGCTTGAGAGGCACCCTCTGCTTCCAGCCTCCTCTAGACCCCGGATTCATTCTCATCTTCTCTCCTTGCCTCTAGCCAGAGAAGAAGGAAAGGGGAAATTCAGAAGCATCCACGTGTCCACCTCTGTCTCTGTCCAGTCACTATTCGTTGAAGATAAGACATAAACACAAGGTGATATATTCACAATAAAATTTAAAAAAGTGTTTTTTTTTTATGGAAGGGTAGATGAGAATCGGATATTCTTCTCCAGTGATAACCTCTGAAAAGTTCTTAATATCTCTGCACCATGCCCCTTCTGAACACCGAAGAATTGATGCCTTTGAACTGCAGTGTTGGAGAAGACTCTTGAAAGTCCCTTGCACAGCAAGGAGATCAAACCAGTCAATCCTCAGGGAAATCAACCCTGAGTACTCATTGGATGGACTGATGCTGAAGTAGAAACTCCAGTATTTTGGTCTTCTGATTCAAACAGCTGACTCATTGGAAAAGTCCCTGGTTCTGGGAAAGATTGAGGGCAGAAGGAGAAGAGGGCATCAGAGAATGAGATGGCTGGATGGCATCACCAATGCAATGGACGTGAACTTGGGCAAACTTTGGGAGATGGTGAGGGATGGGGAAGCCTGGCGTGCAGCAGTCTATGGGGTCGCAAAGAGTCAGACACGACTGGGCAACTGAACAGCAGCAATGATGCCCTTTGTCACAAGAGACTGGCGATGTCATTCATAACACAGCAGTCTTCTTGTATTGCTAAAGCCCACACTTGCAATCTTGAGAATGTTCAATTCATTCTTTACCCTTGAATTGAGAGTTAGCATCATGTTCACAGCAGGATGGGGACTGAGCCTGGTTTTGCTGGCCTGTCAGCCTCCCCTGTGTTCTGTCAGACCCTAGGTTTTTTTTTTTTTTTTTTTTTTAATAAGCAGACAGCACCTCTTCTGGGATTTCTCTCTTTCCACATTTTCCCTTCCTCAACTACAGTGTCTTTGTCTTTTTTAAAAATCCCATTGTTTCCTCCTCTGCTGATATTTAGCCTCTGCTCAAAGTTTTCAGTTATTTCTTCTAGTTGGCTTGGTGGCTTCAGATTAGAAGGTAGGGAGAGGAAAGCCAGAGTCCCTCTGAGTGGGCTGGGCTCTCTAGAGCATCTTGAAATTAATCAGACTCCTTAGATTAGAAGATTGAACTCCCGTTTCCCTAGCTCTGGTACCTCTTTTTGCAACTTGGGCTTCATTGCAACCACTCTCTTCTGTTCCCTTAGCTGCCTCCTGACTCGTCTGGGGGTGCAGAAACTTACCAGGAATGCCCTGCGAATAGCTTAGCTTCCCTCACAAGGCTCTGCCCCCAACCATCCTGTCTCAACCTCTGGAATCCTAGGTTTCTCTGATTGTTAATGATATGTGTCAACTTGATTGCACCAAGGGGTGGCAGTTTAGTTCAGTTCAGTCGCTCAGTTGTGTCCGACTCTTTGCGACCCCATGAGCTGCAGCAAGCCAGGCCTCCCTGTCCATCACCAACTCCCAGTCCACCCAAACTCATGTCCATTGAGTCAGTGATGACCATCCAACCATCTCATCCTCTGTTGCCCCCTTCTCCACCTGCCCTCAATCTTTCCCAGCATCAGGGTCTTTTCAAATGAGTCAGCTCTTCACATCCGGTAGCCAAAGTATTGAAGTTTCAGCTTCAACATCAGTCCTTCCAATGAACACCCAGGACTGATCTCCTTTAGGATGAACTGGTTGGATCTCCTTGCAGTCCAAGGGACTCTCAAGAGTCTTTCCAACACAACAGTTCAAAAAGCATCAATTCTTGGGTGCTCAGCTTGCTTTCTAGTCCAACTCTCACATCCATATATGACCACTGGAAAAACCATAGCCTTGACTAGACAGACCTTTGTTGGCAAAGTAATATCTCTGCTTTTTAATATGCTGCCTAGGTTGGCCATAGCTTTCCTTCCAAGGAGTAAGCGTCTTTTAATTTCATGGTTGCAATTACCATCTGCTGTGATTTTGGAGCCCAAGAAAATAAAGTCTGACACTGTTTCCCCATCTATTTGCCATGAAGTGATGGGACTGGATGCAATGATCTTAGTTTTCTGAATGTTGAGCTTTAAGCCAACTTTTTCACTCTCCTCTTTCACTTTCATCAAGAGGATCTTTAGTTCCTCTTCACTTTCTGCCATAAGGGTGGTGTCATCTGCATAGCTGAGGTTATTGATATTTCTCCTGGCAATCTTGATTCCAGCTTGTGCTTCTTCCAGCCCAGGGTTTCTCATGATGTACTCTGTATATAAGTTAAATCAGCAGGGTGACAATATACAGCCTTGACGTACTCCTTTTCCTATTTGGAACCAGTCTGTTGTTCCATGTCCAGTTCTAACTGTTGCTTCCTGACCTGCATACAGGTTTCTCAAGAGGCAGATCAGGTGGTCTGGTATTCCCATCTCTTTCAGAATTTTCCACAGTTTATTGTGATCCACACAGTCAAAGGCTTTGGCATAGTCAATAAAGCAGAAATAGATGTCTTTCTGAAACTCTCTTGCTTTTTCAATGATCCAGCAGATGTTGGCAATTTGATCTCTGGTTCCTCTGCCTTTTCTAAAACCAGCTTGAACATCTGGAAGCTCACGGTTTATGTATTGCTGAAGGGGTGGCAAGTGACTGGTTAAACCTTATTTCTGGATGTATCTCTGAGGGTGTTTCTGGAAGAGATTAGCATTTGAATTGGTGGGCTGAGTAAAGCAGACAGCCCTCCCCAGTAGGACTTTATACAATCCAATGGCTTCCTGGCTGGAGGAGAGGGAGACACCCGGCATCTGCTGAGGACAAGTTCGGTCCTTCATCTTGATTGCCTCTTTCTGAAGGTTTTAAGAACTCCAGATCCGGAATACAGCACTGACCTTGGAAAAAAATAAAGAGCTCCCTCAAACTAAAGATAAGGGCAGGAGCAGGAAATATTTTTGCATGTTTTCCTAGAAGACAAAGACAATTAACTTCAGCCTGATCCACCTGATAAAACCCAAAGAATGAGAGTACTTTCTCAACTTCCCATATTTTACCAATTATTATAAAACCATGACTTTTCAGGAGAAACAGATAAAAGTAAAATTAATGTGAATCAAGGCATATCCAACTAAGTCGGGTGTAGATAAGGGAATGTTTAAGAGAAAAGTATTTCATTTTGCAAAACATCGTCATTTTGAGAAGTATCCACAGTTTGTATATGAGATAGCTTAAATCACTGATCACATGAGCAATAAAACATGCTTGAACTTCGTGTTGTTTCATGTTTTTTTAGTATATGTGCTGCCGAAGCGAGCACTGTTTCATATTTTTTTTAATGCCCCCATCTTTTTTTTTTTTTTTTGATCTCTCTAAAGGAGCTAAGTGAGTGAGATCAAATAATTTTAGTAGAAAGAGGATTCAACAGTCCCTTGAAATACAGTAGAAGGCTGGTATAAAATTGGGTTGGCCAAAAATTCATTCAGATCTTTTCATAAGATGTAATGGAAAACCTAAATGAACTTTTTGGCCAACTCAATAGATTCCCACCTGCAGCAATGATAAAGCAGAAAGAAGCTGGAGCCGGTGCAAGGAGTGGGAAAGGGGCTCCAGAATCCCTTAAGATGTCTTTCACTTTGGCTCTTTGTTAAGTGTGCTTAGTTGGTGGTTGTTTCCATTCTTTTGTGCCTTCCGCAGTTGGTGAGCACTTCCTTTGAGTATGCCTTCCTACATTTAAAAGTGTTTAAGTCCTGTACAGTTCTCCAGAAGTTTTTCTTAATTTCAAATATTTGAAGGGACGTAGTAGCAATTGCAATAAACATACTGGGAATATGGGCACACATTAACTTGCTGTGAGTTTCATTCTTTAAGGAAAATAGATGGTGTACATTTTTCAGTCCTCTTTCTCCCAAGATGCTAACACCTTACAGCTGAATTTCCTGAAAAGACATTTGTTCTAAATCAAAGTTCAGATAATTGGAAATTTCAGAGAGCTCTTGTACACAGATCAATTCTTTAGCTGTTTAGTTTAGGAAGAGCTAGTGCCTGCTGGATATTTTTATAGTTTTCTTTCTTTACCTGTTTCCTTTGAAAGTATCAGCTTTAGGAACAACTTGTAAAAGCAATTTAGGTTATGGGAGGTCATCATCTGTGGATCTTGTGTTTTATGTGGTTGAATGTTCAGGAAAAAGGAGTCAGAGTACATGGCTATGATTCTCATTCTTATCAAATGAGAAAGAACATAGCCTTCACATAGAAATAGTTATTTCTTGGTAAGCTGAAACACTTTATCTTATCCTTCACTTCCTGTTTGTGTACTGTGAGTATTTTCAGCATTTCGGTGGAGGAGTCATGAAGCCACAAAAGTTTAAGAGGTAGGATACAGTAGGGAGTCTATTCAGCACCCAAGAATGTTAAAGTTTCATATAAACAAGTTTGTGGAAAATGAACATTCTCCATTATAAGCCATTGTGACAGTGGCCACGACCCAGATTTCATTTAGTAGTAAGACTGTTAGCTCACATCTATTTAGCAACATCTAGAGAACCCTGTTCCTTGAAAGAATGAATGAAAATGTAGTTCAGGTGTTGTTGTCATCCCATTTTATTCATTCAACCAAAAATTATTGGCCATTCTCTGAGTCCCATGCATTTTGGGGGGATGATTTTATTCCTCTATGTTTTTGTATGGGCTGCTGTTTCTCTTCTTTGCCTCTCTAACCCCTGCTCATTCTGCATGCCCCACCTCCTCAGTGACCCTCTCCTGACTCTTTTTATGTTAGCTGCATAGCCTTTCCTATGCTTCCCCTATCTCCATGCAGCCCTCTAACATAGCTCTGTATCATATTTGTTGATTTCTTTGTAGCTGCACCCCAGGCTCCCAACAGACTGCAGGATCCACAGGGCAGGCTCTGTGTTATATTCAGATTTGTGCCTCCAGTGCTTGGCAGAGGGTCTGACACATGTAGAAGGCCTGCCAATGGTCGGTGAATGAACGCAAGCGTGCGTCCTGCCTTGCCCAGCTTGGGGTAAGTCTGAATAAAGATGAACTAGATTTGAGATCGTATTGCATAATTAAATTACCCTGTCCAAATAATTTTTAAAGCTGAAAGGAAATTCAGAGATCAACTACAGGAAATTGAGGACTAAAGAGGTGGAGAGAGTTGGCCAAGGTCATGCAGCTGTTTAGTGGCAAACTGGGACTGGAGCCCAGGTCTCCTGCTGGCCAGAATGATCCCAAATATGGGGAAGGTTAGTTGCTATTTCCTCTTAAAAATTACCCTGGAATTCAGGCAAAATGATTTAGCAACCTAAACATACTGTCGGGGAGACAGCAAATTAAAATTGTTTACAGAATGAATCTAACAGCAATTATTCAAAACTCTCTGGGAATGCCAAGAGGAGGTTGTTGAGATGGGCTTATAGCTGATTTCTTTTGACGGGGCCGTGGGTATCTGCCAATGTTTCCTGGTCAAACTCTTAATGAGGATGGATGTCTGAATAGTCCAAATTTAGCATCTATCTTTGACAGAGATTTGGGTTGAAAGACATATGTCAAGTTCAAAAAAACTAATTGATCTGTTTTTTGTATCCCTAAGTGTATCAAACAAGGGATTTGAAATATTTCTCATTTCTGCTGTTGAATATTGATGGACCTAAAGAACAAGATGATTTTTATTTTCCCATCTTAAAAATTTGAAATCAATTTAGCCTATTTCCAGAACAAGGCCCATAAAGAAAAAAAAAATCTCATTTCTGGATACACACTGAGGACAAAGTTGACAAGTGAGTGGTTAAGCAATGGGAAAGCTTTGTGATTATTTAGCAGAAAGATGGCAACCTGGTCCCAGTCTTCCTGTTTTGCTTGATGTTTCAGTGTTTTAACATGGAAAACATTGTCGACATTTAAAAATAATAAGATTTCACACGTGAAAAATTCTGGCGGGATTTCCCTGTGGTCCAGTGACTAATATTACACACTCCCAATGTGGGGAGAGGGATGGTGGTGGTGGCCTGGTTTCAATCCCTGGCCCAGGAACTAGATCCCATATGCTGTAAATAAGACTGCTGCTGCTGCTAAGTCGCTTCAGTCGTGTCTGACTCTGTGCGACCCCATAGACGGCAGCCCACCAGGCTCCGCTGTCCCTGGGATTCTCCAGGCAAGAATACTGGAGTGGATTGCCATTTCATTCTCCAATGCCTGAAAGTGAAAAGTGAAAGTGAAGTCGCTCAGTCATGACCAACTCTTAGCGACCCCATGGACTGCAGCCTACCAGGCTCCTCCGTCCATGGGATTTTCCAGGCAAGAGTACTGGAGTGGGGTGCCATTGCCTTCTCTGGTAAATAAGACATGGCCCAACTAAATAAACAAAAATCTTTTTTAAAGTTCTGGATTTCTATCTAATTTCAGAAAGTGAGAGAATCCAGTAACACTGAATGGACTTGTCTATTCATTTCCTAATATACAAACTAGGTAGCTTAAAACAAATATCTCTTCTTTCATAGTTCTGAAGGTCAGAAGTCCAAATCAAGGTGTTGGCAGCGCCCATCCCTCTGAAGGTTCTAGGAGAGAATGCTTCCTGGTCTCCTTCAGTTTCTGGTGGTTGTAGGTATTCCTTGGCTTGAAGATGAAAGTGTTAGTCACTCAGTCGTATCCATCCCTTGTGACCCCATGGACCCATGTGACCCATGGAGAGGGTTGTCGTTCCCTTCTCCAGGGGATCTTCCTGACCGAAGGTTCGAACCCCCTGGGTTTCCTGAATTGCAGACAGACTCCTTACCACATGAGCCACGAGGGAAGCAATTTTTGGATGCTTCCCTGGAGCCTCCAAAAAGAATACAGCTCTGAGCAAACCTCGATTTTAGCTCAGCGAAAGTCCTATCAGACATCTGACCTCTAGAGAGGCAAATAGCAGATTGTATTGTCTAAACCACTTATTTGTGGTACTTTATTACATCAGTGATAGAAAAGAAATTCAGTGATTGGGGAGATGGCTTGCTCCATGCCTAACTGGAGGGTTTTAGCTAAAACAGTGCCTTGTCCTCACCAATTCTTTTTCTTCTTCCTCCCATAGAGAGCTGCACCGTTTGCTTCCTTATTCACTCAGGTCTCTAGGCCAGAGAATCCCCAAGGGACCCCTGTCGTGGTCTGTGTGCGGGTTAGAAGAGAATTTCCAGACATGAGAAAGAATGAGAGGGAAATAAAGTTTATTAGAGTGGGAGACACTATCAGAACAACAAGCCAGCTCTAGGGAGAACCTACACTGAATACGGGTCCTTAGTCTATTTTTATATCCAGGGTGCAAGGAGTGGGACAGGGGTTTTGCAGGACATTTGCTGATTGGATGAGACAGATATATTGGGTGGGGAAGAGTAAGGCAAGCGGGGTAGGAGGGGAGACAGATAATACTGCTCAGGAGGACCTGAAATCCGTTGACAGTTACAACATGTGGGAGGGAAGGACGATAAGGGTCTGTTTTTCCCATTCCTGCATTCCAAGACCCTCCTTGGTTTTTTCTGTTCTTTCGTCCTTGGGACACCACAATCCCAAACTTTAGAACAAAACAGAAAAAAAGCTAAACAAATCCCACCATTCTTTTTTACCCACCTTTATTTTTCATCATAGCACTTACCATCTACTGGCATAGTGTACATTTAATTGCATTCATTGTCTGTCTTCCCCTGCTAGAATCAGAGTTCTGTGAGGGTAGGGTCTTGCTAGTTTGTTCCTAGCTGTATCGTCAAAACCCCAAATGATGCCCAGCAAGCAGCAGCTCATCAATAAATATTTGAGTAAATGAGGAAATGAACAAAAGCAGACTTCCCATGTCCTCTGAGGCCCTATTCAGGTACTTCCCTTTCATAAGATTTCCTGGAATTCTTCCCATCAGTTCTCTTTTAAATTGAGTGGATGAGTATGGTGCTCCTAAGCCACTGTCAACATAGTGCATGTCCTCTTGGAGTCCTGGGCCCCTCTGTTCTCTTGCTGTCTCTCTTTTCAGTCCTTGATATGAAATGGGGTGAGGATGTGCCTATGATCTCTGCGCTGCTTCCTCATTTGCTGGGTATTTTCTCTGTCTCTGATCATTCCCTGTTGGCGTTTTTGTTTTTAACTTTTAAAACACTGTCTTAATTGGAGTTTTCCCAAAAGCAGACCCAGAAGCAAAGTAGGTAGGTTATTTGGGAAGGTGACTCCAAGGGGCAGAGTAAGGAAGCAGAGAAGTGAGGAAGAATACATAGCTGATACACAGAGCAGTGATGAGGACTTAGCATTGTGGGTGACTGAGTTCAGCTCCCTGGGGAGCCCCTGGAGAAACCATGTGAAATATGTCACAGAACAGACTGCCATCAGAGGTGAGGAAGCTGCAATATTTATCCATTGACTTCTGTCCTTCATGAGTTGAGAGTTACCACTGGGTGTGTAATATCCCCAGCATTTGTGGTTGCCCTGCAGGCAGACTGCACAAGTTCCCTCAAGAGGCTGCAGAGAACTGTCAAGCAGATAAGAAAAGAAAGGCAAGCAGTTAAGAAGGCAGCTGACAACCTATCGCAAACTGTCTACTGGTTGCATGGTGGAATGGCCATCATATCTGATCCAGTTCACCATTTGCCTACTCAGATCCGTGAATCCACTCTGTTATGCTTTGCAGTGGTGGCCAGCCACAGTCTCTAAGAAAGAGTAAAAGACTAAAATTAGAAGCACTCACACAACAAGCTGCAGTTTCTGTGTGGCATAGATCTGAGGTCATTCCTGAAACTCACCACAAACACACACACACACACACACACACACACACGCATGCACGCACGCCCTTTTATTCATTTGAGATTCCTCTCACTCTGAGCTATCATTTCAGGCCTTGGCTACTTTCCTGATTGGGATGGATGACCTGGACCTACATCCCTGCGGTGTCAGAGCCCTGGTTGGTTACCTTGTCTTTGTCAGGCTGTGGTTGCTGCAATTAGCCTCCTGGGTGTGGAAGGACCAAGACCTGAATCCCACTCTGCCCCTTCCACCATTGTGAATTCACCCACTACTGTCCACTTTGCTGCCTCCACTATGAATACACAAATTTAGCTTCTGGTGGTGGGCTCCCCCAAGAGTAAAGTAGCTCCTTGTTTGCCTACTGGCATCTGGTCATCAAAGCTATGGCTTTTCCAGTAGTCATGTATGGATGGGAGAGTTGGACCATAAAGAAGGCTGAGCACCGAAGAATTGATGCTTTTGAACTGTGGTGTTAGAGAAGACTCTTGAGAGGCCCTTGGACTGCAAGGAGACCAAACCAGTCAATCCTAAAGGAAATGAGTCCTGAATGCTCATTGGAAGGACTGATGCTGAAGCTGAAGCTCCAATACTTTGGCCACCTGATGTGAAAAACTGACTCATTGGAAAAGACTGATGCTGGGAAGGATTGAAGGCAGGAGGAGAAGGGGATGACAGAGGATGAGATGGTTGGATGGCATCACCAACTTGATGGACATAAGTTTGAACAAGCTCTGGGAGTTGGTGATGGACATGGAAGCCTGATGTGCTGTAGTCCATTGGGTTGCAGAGTCGGACATGACTGAGCGACTGAACTGAACTTCCTATCATCAGGATAACATGACCAGCTGACAGTCGTCAACTTAGTTTAAGTGATAGCTCTTGGTGGAAACATCTTCTACATTCTCCCAGGAATTATGATTCTGTAGAACCTAAAATTGTGACAATGGAAGCACAAAGCCCCAGAGTAGGGACTGGGAGTGCAGGTGACACTGCTATCCCCTTGGTTTCCAGCATCTGTCTGCTAGTTGTTAGGGACATGGCATCAGGAATGGTTGTTGGTTCCACATCTAGATTGCACTCAGGGAGAAAGTACCCCAGCTCCACAGTGTGTTCCCTCCATCTGGAGCCTTCGCTGAGCCTTTGAGAGACCACTTCAAAGTTCTACCAGGTCAATCAAGAGATTCTCCATGATGGTGCTATATGGTAGGAGCAATGAATTCCATGGTTATGTGTCCATTATCAAACCTCTGGTACCATAAATCTCTGCCCCTTCCAGAGTAGAAGGGGTCCCCTGTGATCAACTTGACATTAAATGTTTGGTCGGTCTCCTCAAAGAGAGCTCAGGTTCAGTCGGATACCTGTCAGTGGCAATAACTTTATCATCTTTGGTGAAAAGGAACTCATGTGATTGGGCGTGTGCATAGCCTTAAGCCCTACCCCTGTGGCTACTGCATGGTGCTGGACAAGCCCTCTGTCAGGAAGGCAGAGCGAGGTGGTGTTGATTTTTGCAGCTGTCTGTGTGCCAGGCATTAGATCAGCGTGGCTGAAGGTGGGCTCAGGGTGGGCCAAGGGAATGTGGGGTTAGCAGCTGGGAGTGGCTAATGCTTGCACCTTAGGGCCCATAGCCAAGGGCTGCCCTCCTCAGGATATTTGTCTGGCTAGTGCTCCCTGCTTCTTTGCACTGTTCCTTTTCCAGGAATACCAATGTACACTTACATTGGTATTAGAGATAGTTTTCTCTCAAAGTCTCTCTCTCTCTACATATATATATATATATGTATAACATGTGGAGTTAGCCCTCCATATCTGCATGTTCCACATCTATGGATTCAATCAACTGCAGATTGAAAATATTTTTTAAAAAATTCCAGAAAGCTCCAAAAAAGCAAAACTTGAATTTTACATGCACTGGCAGCTTTTTCTATAGCACTAACATTATGTTTATACCTATTTACATAGCATTGACGTTAAGTATTACCACCTACTCTAGAGAGAATTTAAAGTATACAATGTATTTGGTAGGATTTATGTAGGTTATACTCAAATATTACATAATTTTATGTAAGAGACTTGAGCATCCTTGGATTTTGGTATTTGTGTTGGTGGTGGAACAAATTCTCCACAGATATTGAGAGACAACTGTCAAGAGATAGAGAGGGAGAGAAGAAAATATATTTTTAAAGTATACATATAAATAATACTTTATATGTCTGTGTGAGTAGAAAATAAAAACACCATAATATTAAGAACAACCATTATCTGCATAATCAAAGTATAGGTGACTTTTTCCCTTTTTAATTTTTGGATATTTTTGTAATTTTAACCATAAAATGTATCATTTCTATAATCAAAAGTGAACAGTTACCTTAGAAATTTGGAAGAATCCACCTTTGTATTTCAGATATAAATTTTGGACCCTTTTTGTGTCTTCAAAAGGATCCAGTTTGCCCAGTTTGTCTCAGTTTGCCCATTATTTTCAGTTGCTTGGAAAAGGGGAATTTATTGCCATGAAACTGAGTTTTTCAAGTAGACATGAGAAATGAATGAAGAGTTCAGTGTGGTCAGAAGACAGATAGGAGATCACATTATTCCTTATAGTCTAACTCTGTTAGTACATTAGAATTTAACATCACAAAATTATAACTCTCTGCTTAAAAGAACACCTAATTTAACAACCTGATTTTATAAATTTGTAAGTGACATATTTTGTACATGTAAATAGATCATGCTATTTTGACTTCAATAATGCTTAGGGAGAGTGTTTAGAGTCAATTTGAAAAATCTGCCAGTTTGCATCATTAACTTACTTAGTGGGGAAAGAAAACACCAAGTTTTCACAGAAACAAAGTGCTAGAGTGGACTTGGGTGGTCAGTAAATCCTTGCATTTTATAGCTGATATAGATGCCTAGAAGCAATCTGTCCAGGCTGACCTTTAAGAGAGAGCAGATTTTTTTTTTTTAAACTATATCTGCAACTAGAGTGGACTGCTAGTATCATTTTACTTCAGGACAACTGGGAAAAAAAAACAACAACTGTGTGCATCTATATTGTGCTCTTGGGCTTTCCTGTTGGCTCAGTGGTAAAGAATCTGCCTGCCAATGCTGGAGTTGTGGGTTTGATCCCTGGGTCAGGAAGATCTCCTGGAGAAGGAAATGGTAACCCACTCCAATATTCTGGCCTGGGAAATCCCATGGACAGAAGAGCCTGGCAGGCTACAGTCCTTGGGGTTGCAAAAGAGTTAGACACGACATAGCAACTAAACAACAACAACATTCTGGACTCTTACATAGATTTTTCAAGAAATTTTCTGAAGCAAAAACCACTCGGCTCAGGAAGGCCACGCATGTACAAGGTCACATGGCTGTCTAAAATAAGAACTGTGATCCCAAACCAGGACTGTCTCAATCACTTGAGAAATTAATATTTGGGAGAAAGTACTTCCAGAAGATGGAGTAAGGACCTTCAAAAATCCACTCCTTAATAAAAGCCACAAAAACATTACCAAAAAACTTTCAAAATTAACTTTTTCGGTAATCTGAAAATTAATCAAAAGTTTGCACAAATCTAAAGAGTGTTTGTTCAAGAAATATGGCTGTATTTTGATAAGGACAGCCTACTTTGTGGCATTTTAATGGTCCCTAACTCATTCTCCTTTCCCCATTTTTGTGGTAGCCTTGAATACAAACAACCTTGCAACCATAGCAGCTATGAAAACCAACAGACTCACAGCCCTAAAGAGGGTGGATGGATTTGGAGCTTACCCAAAGTCCCATCTCCAGAGATTTATCATGATATGACTTGCCTGGCACTCTCTGAAAACCTTCTTTGCAGAGCCTGTCTTTATTTAGCTTGACTCAGACCTAGCTCAGTGGGAAATCCCTTTTCCCAGAATGTTTGTTGAAAATGATCAGTGGCAATTGTTTAGAATCACAATTGTTGAAGGCAGTAAGACTGGGTGGGGATCTCCGAAGGGAAAATTGGGATAAGGGACTTTGAAAAGCTCCAAACTGTTCCTGGGGCCTAGAAGGACATGCATAGGTACACAACCAAGAAAGAGAAGGCAAGAGAGCCTCTGGTTGTCACTGAGGCTCTGTATAAGCAGCAGTAAAGGCTGAGGCAGAACTGTAAACTGCCACAACAAATACACAGAGACTCTCAGAAAGAGCTGCAGACTCACAGGTTCAAGGCGTTTAAAGAAACCTCTGTGCAGTCACTGGGGCTTCCCTGATGGCTCAGCAGTAAGGAATCTGCCTGCACTGCAGGAGACACACGTTTGATCCCTGGGTCGGGAAGATTCTCTGGAGTAGAAATGACAGCCTACTCCAGTGTCCTTGCCTGGGAAATCCCATGAACAGAGGAACTTGGCAGGCTACAGTCCACAGGGTCGCAAAGAATCAGACGTGACCTAGCCCAGCATGGCACAAGCTAACCCATAAGGTACTTCAGTGGCTGCAAATAAAAAATGATATAGATTTTACAGGATTAGTAAGTAAATGAACAAGCAAACAAATAGTAACAACAATGAACAGCAATAGCAACACTCCCTGGAGAGGAGAACAACTTAATTTTGGGATTATCATATTATGCTGTTTAAACTATCCAGATTCCAATCTGCAAAGAAACAGGGAAGTGTAGTCCATGCAAAGGAGAAAAAAGAAGTCAGTAGAAACTGTTCTTTTAAGTCAGCTATTACAACTATCAGCAAAGAACTAAAGGAAACAATGAGGCGTCTGTGGTGGCTCAGTGGTAAAGAATCCACCTGCCAATGCTGGAGATGCAGATTCCATCCCTGGATCAGGAAGATCCCCTGGAGGAGGAAATGGCAACCCATTCCAATATTCTTGCTTGGGAAATCCCATGGACAAAGGAGCCACACACACACACACATTAATACAAAGATCACATAGTGCATGACTCCTTTTCTATCAAATGTCAAAGACAGATCCATAAAGATGGAAATTAGATTAGTGGTTACTAGGCCTTGAGGTAAGAAGGATATGGGAAGTGACTGCTAATGGGTATGGTATTCTTTTTAGGGTGATGAAAATGTACTTATAATTGGGTAGTGATTATGGTGAATATACTCTGTGAATGTACTAAAAGTCACTGAACTGTACACTTAAGAAAGGGTGACTTTTATCTGGGCATGGTTTTACATGCTAAGATCATGTAATTTGTCATCTAATTATTGAACTGCTAAGTTGAATATTTGAGTAAACTCCAGGAGTTGGTGATGGACAGGGAGGCCTGGTGTGCTGCAGCCCATGGGCTCGCAGAGTCAGACAAGAATGAGCGACTGAACTGAACTGAACTGACGTTGAATATATAAAATCACTGAAGCACATAAGTGCTATCAAGGAATCAAAGTACCCCAATGTATGTTTTTAAAAATATATCAATGTTCAATGTTATGTGGCAGCCTGGATGGGAGTGGAATTTGGGGGAGAATGGATACAAGTGTATGTATGACTGAATCCCTTCGCTATTCACCTGAAATTATCATAACATTGTTAATCAGCTATGCCCCAATAAAAAATTAAAAGTTTAAAAAAATTTACCAGTGTTTTTCTGAATGCTTCCCCATCTTGCTTTATATCTAATCTCTTCACCTTCTAAACATATTTTCTTATATTTTTGAAATTTATGAGAATTCTTTTCTGTTTCCTATCTACAGAGCTAACATTTATTGGAGTCTTTTCAGGCAAATTCTTCAGCAAAGTGACCTCTACACTGCCCCTTCCACATCCTTGCAATCCTACAGCCTCTTAGAAACCTGCACCATCTCCCAGAAGTATCTGTACAAATGAGTTTATAAGTTGACATTTGAGCTTAGAATAAACTTGAAGAGATGCCAAAGGCACTTGGTTGAATTAAAATCATAGCGTTAGCAAGAAGTGATTTTCCTAAAGACTTCAGACTTGCTTGACAAGGCTTCCAGACTTATAAGGGAGATTTTTTTTTTTTGCTCTAGGAAATGGCTGTGTGGTGATGAGCCAATATGAGACCTGCATATTAAGGAAACTTATGGAAAAGTTTAGGTTGGAAAAAACCTACAGTTTTTTCTCCTCCCTTTCTTATCCTATCGAATTTTATAAAAATTAAATGAGGCCTAGTAAACAATATACATTTTATAAGGAAAACAGATTTTTCATGTGAATAGACATCCTATAGTTTTATAAAAATGTATCACTTGAATCCTACTATTTGTTTTAGTTCAAAGAAAGTTTCAAAATGTCCCACTAGATTTAAATAGAATTATGTTAGTAGAATATGGAATGCCAAATTTTGGGGACTGAATTTTTATAAATATCTACTGGGGTCTTTTGAAAAAGAAAAGGTATGTATTCTCCTATGATCATACATGTTAAGGGGATGAATAACAATGGACAGGAGCCAACTGATTTGAGAATTTTAAAATGCTAAGAATGCAAGATAATGATCACCACTGTGAGAAGCACACCTGGAAGACAAAGAATAACGCTGGGGTCACATCCATCCATCCTGGGCCACAAGTCGGACTCTCCAACACAACCAAGCTGGAGGTTGTTGACCAAGGAAATGCACATTCTCAGCATGGCTTGTTTAAAAATTTTTATTATATTTTACAAATTCTTCAAGTTTAAAGAAAAAGCCTTTTCCCACTACTTTGAGCTATCAGTCTTGTTGCCGAGTATCATGTGTCTTGTTTAACTTGAGAGATAATGGGTTACAGACCTGGGGTAGCATCTCAAGAAAATCTTCAATATCAAATGCACTTCTGTGTGAACTTTAAAATGTGACCTGAAGAAGAATATTCAGCACTATAAAGCAGATTTATGTGTTACTAACGGTAATATGTTAACACATTTCCTGTTACATGTTGATGTAACAACATCAACCTATCTACATAGGGTGATTTAGAATTTACAAAGAATTTTTGCAAACATAATTTTACTTAATTCACACAGAAGCCTGTGAGATATTTAGGGTCAGTTTTTTTTAGGGCAGATATTTTTGTCCTCATTTCACACATGGGATAACTGTGCCTCAGAGGAGTTGAACTCTGTTTGTTGTTAGTAGAATCTGGATCCAGGGCACTTTAATTTCAGAACATTTTGCAAACCCATGTTCTCAATCTGGACTGCATATAAGAATCATCTGGATGATATTTAAAAAAAAACCCTCATGTTCTGGATGAACCCCAGACCAACGAAATCAGAATGACTTGTCATGAGACCCAGGCCACAGTATTTGTTACAGCTCTTCAGATAACACCAGTGTTCAGCCAAGTTTGAGAACTTTGTTCTACAATATCATGTTTCTTCCTTAAAGGAAGAGTGGCATTTAAAAACTGTTCTCATTGGAAGGACTGATGCTGAAGCTGAAGATCCAATACTTTGGCCACTTGATGTGCAGAGCCGACTCATTGGAAAAGACCCTGATGCTGGGAAATGTGGAAGGCAGAAGGCAGAAGAGAGGATGAGATGGTTGGATGGCAGCACCGATCCAATGGATATGAACTTGGGAAAACTCCAAGAGATGGTGAGGGACAGGGAAGCCTCTTGTGCTGCAGTCCATTGGTGTCTTGAGGACTTGGATACAACTTGGCAACTGAACAACAGCAACATTTAAGAGACCGAGATGTGAACCTTCAAAGATTTTAAAATACTCATTGTCTTATTCAACTATTATTTCTTGAGACTCTTCTATGTGTCTAGTGGCACAGTTCCTGGCAGTCTGGTTACCTCACAGGCATTATTTTGGCCAGATGTAGTCATCTTCTTTCATGCTGCTCATGAGAAATATTTTCATGAGGAATATTCATTCCTCACTCTTGCTCCTCTTCTTAATTTGACCCCAATGCCAATCACTTTTGTGCAATGAAATGTCTTCTGCTCTATGCTCTACCAGTAAACATGCATGCATACTATATCGCTTCAGTTGTGTCTGACTCTTTGAGACCTTATGGACTGTAGCCTGCCAGGACCAGGCTCCTCTGTCTGTGGGATTCTCCAGACAAAAGTACTGGAGTGATTTGCCATGCCCTAAGCAGAGACGTTACTTTGCCAACAAAGGTCCATCTAGTCAAGGCTATGGTTTTTCCAGTGGTCATGAATGGATGTGAGAGTTGGACTGTGAAGGAAGCTGAGTGCAAAAAAATTGATGCTTTTGAACTGTGGTGTTGGAGAAGACTCTTGAGAGTCCCTTGGACTGCAAGGAGATCCAACCAGTCCATCCTAAAGGAGATCAGTCCTGGGTGTTCATTGGAAGGACTAATGCTGAAGCTGAAACTCCAATACTTTGGCCACCTCATGCAAAGAGTTGACTCATTGGGAAAGACCCTGATGCTGGGAGGGATTGGGGTCAGGAGGAGAAGGGGACGACAGAGGATGAGATGGCTGGATGGCATCACTGACTTGATGGACATAAGTTTGAGTAAACTCCCAGAGTTGGTGATGGACAGGGAGGCCTGGCGTGCTGTGATTCATGGGGTCGCAAAGAGTCGGACACGACTGAGCGACTGAACTGAACTGAGCCTTTTCCAAGGAGAAGGCAATGGCACCCCAGTCCAGTACTCTTGCCTGGAAAATCCCATGGACAGAGGAGCCTGGTGGGCTGCAGTCCATGGGGTCGCTAGGAGTCGGACATGACTGAGAGACTTCACTTTCACTTTTCACTTGCATGCATTGGAGAAGGAAATGGCAACCCACTCCAGTGTTCTTGCCTGGAGAATCCCAGGGATGGTGGAGCCTGGTGGGCTGCCGTCTATGGGGTTGCACAGAGTTGGACACTACTGAACAAAGTCAGTTATTTGGAAACCATCAGCTAAGTCCTCCCCAGTAAGCACTGAGGAGCTGAGGGGATGTGAGAAGCGGCCATCCACCACATTCCCCATCTCTTATGGTAAACAAGGAATTAGTACGTGAACAATGAAGAAAGCAGGATTGGCCCCAGATAGCTAGATGCATATGAAAGAAATTATTTCAGCAAGCCCTGTGGCTTGCATTTAGATCACTAAATCTGTTTACATGAGAGATTTAGTTTTCTCTTAATTAACAGTAATCTTTGAATATTCAGATTACCTGTCCCTTGCTGCAAGCTTGTATATAGCCTGGCTCCTCCCCTGCCTCCTGGAAGTCTGCTCTCTTGGGGTTATCTGAGATACTGTCCCCTGGCTCAAGTCCTAAAATTCCCACCAAATAAAACCTAACTCTTCACTTTTAGGTTGTGCATATCTTTTTCAGTTGACACTTTCTTCCTAAATGAAGAGTTAGAGCACCATAATAGAGGTGGGATGTTTGGACACTTCTACTATGTAAAGACCTGTTAGGTAGTTAGAATAGGAAAAAGGAGTCCAAAATGGCTGTAGCCGGAAGACAAAGAAAGGGAAAAGCCTGTGAAAACAGAACAAAAGAAAATCCACGGACCGGAGTGAGAACTTCAGGTGAAGCAAACACACCCCTTCTTGGCTAGCCCAGTTTTCACAGGGCAGGCTCAGGGGGGAGGAGATACAAAGAGAAGCCCAGACGGACTGAGGCCTCTCCTTCCGGCTGGACCTCCCTCACTCCTTGAGGGTGTACTTTCCTTTGCTTGCAGAATAAAACTACGAGCTGTAACCGAGCCGTAACACTGGTCCGCCATTTCAAATCTTTGCTGTGGTGAGACAGAACCAAGGAAATTTCACTCAGGGCTCAGTGTAAAGAAAAGAAAAGAAAATCGTTTTTGTTTTTGGTAAATTTTATGAGAGTATAGTTGATTTACAATACCGTGTTAGTTTCAGGCGTACAGCAAAGTGAGTCAGTTATACATAGACATGTATCCATTCTTTTTCAGATTGTTTTCCCATATAGATCATTACAAAGTACTAAGTAGAGTAAAAAATCTGCTGCTGCTTCCTGATATGCTTCTTTTTGTTAGATAAGGAGAGCCAAGTACTTCATCATGCTCTTCTTTCTGACTTGGCTGCTAGGAGGCTTGGAACTCTGCACTATGTACAAGTCTGATTGGTTTCTTTCACTGCAACTCTTCTGGCACATTTCCCTACATATCAGTCAGGGTCTTGGCCCTGCTGATGCTTAAACAAGGTCATAGTCAAGAGTTTGATGAAGGTCTGGGGAACATTAAGGGAAGCCAGTGAGTTATGGTGGGACATTCTACGGCTCACTGCAGCTGGAAGGAAGCCACTGCAGCCAGAGTCTGGAGGAGAAATGGGAAGCAGTTGCTGGAACATGGAAAGTGTCTGCTGCCCTAGGAAAGGGCTGCCTGATGGGAGCTGTAGCTGTTGGTGGAGGACCACAACTACTGCCAACCCAGGGTCCTGCAGGGAAGGAGCCTAGGCCAAATTTCCCAACATCTTTCTCCTCTTGACCTTGAGTCCCTTGCCAGCAATGGCCATTATCCAAAGCAGATGGAAACCAGAGGGCAAAGCAGCCCAACTGATAGACTCCATAATGGTCAGTGACCCAGGACACAGAGCAGGGTGAAGGGTGGATCAGGAAGGACAAGACAGACAACCCAGTGCCCATCTCAACTAGGTAATGAGTCTCACACTTTACATGGGTTTTACTAAAACAAAGGCTTCCCTGGTAGCTGAGCTGGTAAAGAATCTGCCTGCAATGCAGGAGACCCTGGTTTGATTTCTGGGGTCAAACTGGAGAAAGATCCCCTGGAGAAAGGAAAGGCTACCTACTCCAGTATTCTGGCCCGGAGAATTCCCTGGTCTGTATAGTACATGGGGTCACAAAGAGTTGGAAACAACTGAGCGACTTTCACTCTACAACAAGGTCATTGTCAAGAGTTTAATGAAGATCTGGTGCCTTTTATTGTTTCCTACTTCCTTTGTTACTTTTTACTTTAAAATTAGGCTGAGTTTGGAAAAAATGGGTAAAAGTTTATGAATGGCAGTAAAAGCCTAAAATAACATGATTTATTGTGGCTGAAACATGCAAAGGTTATAGAAGACCATCACCACCTTCCTACAAGACCATGTTCAGATTTTAGAAACCCTTGAGGGAAATAAGCCAACACTGTCATCTTCATGATTGAATCATCTCTCTTTGTGTCTCTCACAGTTGTCTGTTCCAGCTATATATCTCCAGGTAAACCAGAGGGCTGGTGTTTTTTTGACAGATCTGTATATTGCTCTTTAGGGATTCGGCTGGAGTAAATTCTCCTGTCATGTTATTCAAACTCAGTTACACAAGCCCAGGACTCCATAGGCCATTTCTTTTTTTCCTTTCTTTTTTTTTTTTAAAACATGCTCTTTGTTTAAGATTTTGAAAGCACAGAAAGTGTAAGAAGAAAATACAAATTTCCTGACTCTGCTCCGAGAGATAACCACTAAAAACACTTGAGCATATTTTCTTTATTTCTCTATGCTTACTTGTTTCCTTTTACCATCACCAGCATAACAGCACTTAGTATTAAAAGCTCGACACTGTTCTAAGAGCTTTACTATATAAAGTAAAAACTCCTATGATCTTCATTTTACAGATGAGGAAACTGAGGCAGACAAAGGTTATACCATTTGCTCAAAATCACATAAAAAATAAGTGGTGAGACTTGGATTTGAACCAGAACACTGTGTTCAAGTGCTCACACTTCAAGTCACAAAATAGAGTGATATGACATCAGTTAAAAACATGAGCAGCAGAAGGAAAAACAAAGGTAAGATCATAAACTGGAATCATATATTGACTAAAAATTCCAAACCATAAAAATCTTTATCCTTGCTTCTAGCATTCCACAAAGTTTGCTCTAACTTTTGTAATTTTGTAATTACAAAATTACATCTATCCTTTTGTAATTTTAGAAGGGGAGTCTTGTCAATTACAAAAGGCTCATAGGGGCTTCATTGGTGGCTCAGATGGTAAAAAATTTGCCTGGAATGCAGGAGACCTGGATTTGATCCCTGGGTTGGGAAGATCCCCTTGAGAAGGGAATGGCAATCCATTTCAGTATTTTTGCCTGGAGAATTCCTTGGACAGAAGAGCCTGGCGGGGCTACAGTCCATGGGGTCACAAAGAGTCAGATACAGCTGAGTGACTAACACTTTTACACTTTCACACTGGGGTTCATAAGATTAAAAACAGATCAAATGATCAACAGAGATATTGCTATTGTTGATATTGTGATCAGACAGAAGTCATAAATACTTGGTTATCATGTAATGTAACTAATAATGTGATTTATTCTTTTCATTCATTGTTTCATTATTATTAAGCACCTGGGCTTCCCTTGTGGCTCAGCTGGTAAAGAATCTGCCTGCAATGCGGGAGACCTGGGTTCGATCCCTGGGTTGGGAAGATCCCCTGGAGAAGGAAAAGGTTATCCACTCCAGTATTCTGGCCTGGAGAATTCTGTGGACTGTATAGTCCACGGGGTCACAAAGAGTTGGACATGGCTGTGTAACTGTCACACTTGAACCACCTACTCTGGATCAGGTATGGTTCCAGGTGTTAGCAATACAGTATGCAGTAAGTCTTTGTGTTAGGGATCTTACATTGTAGTGAAAGAGACAGACAATAAGCAAGCAAATAAATTAAAAATATATCATTTCAAGTAGTGGGACAGTGCCAGAGTGGAGAAGAGAAGGCCTACTCCAGGAATATTCAAACTGGGGCAAAAGATGAATTTTGTGGTCTACGGTTTGTAGCATCCCTCAGTAAAGACCAAGTCGAATTCAGGAAAGGTGATTCACATAGGGTAGCAGCATAGTCTGCAGAAGTCGATTTTAGATTCTAAAGAAAAATAGGTGGACTTCATGTCCTGTAACTAACCATCTGTGCCCTGTGTGCTCAGTCACTCAGTCGTGTCTGACTCTCTGTGACCCTGGACTGGAACCCACCAAGCTCCTCTGTCCATGGGATTTCCCAGGCCAAGAGTACTGGAGTGGGTTGCCATTTCCTCTTCCAGGGATCTTCCCAACCCAGGGATTGAACCCACATCTCTTGCATCTCCTCCATTGGCAGGCAGATTCTTTACCACCAGCGCCACCTGGGAAGCCCCAAATCATCAGTAAATAGGACTGTAACATGTTTTTCATCCAAGGATTAGTAAGTATGGGAGAGTACAGTAGTGAGGTCTAACCCCATTGAGTTCCTAGAGTTAAATACGGAATGGTGGTTCTCACACTTGTGTTTATAGTAGCTTCCCTAAGGTTTATTCAAACCTAGATTATCAGCTTGCCCTAAGAAGTTTTGCTTTACGTCTGGGGTGGACTCCAATAACATGCATTCCTAATAAGTTATGATGTGCTGCTGTTGCTTCAGTGATCACTCTTTGAGAACCAGTGGTATCGACCCATGAGTTCTAAGACTCAGTTTGGGTGGTGACCATGGTGGGGATTCCAAGAGTTGGGGTTGAAATCCTCTTGGAAAAATGAAGTGGCCTAACCTAATCTATCTTCAGATGACCATTACATTATTTATTTAGAAGTGAGCTAAAGAAGTGCTTGTTCCCAATTGGGGGAGCCAGGCTTTTTCCCTGGGGAAATTGTTATCAAAGGGCTACAAAGCACAGACAGATGGGTACTTGAAGTCCTATTCCATTAGTCTGGCCAAAACTATTTTAGCTTGGAAAACTTTCAGGAAGATACAAGCAAAACATCTATGTCAAGCATTTATTTTTTACTGGTAAAAAATAATCACAGTCATAAAAATATATTTCATACTGATAAAAAATAACCTTTAAACACGCAGACTTTCCAGATTAATAAGTCTCTTTGAAAGCATCATTTTAATAGATATATAACATTCCATCGTGTGATCATGTGTAATTTACTGAGCCATTTCTCTTCTGCAGATTTCTACTATTTTTGCTCCTACAAATAATGGTAATGAATACCTGTGCACATAAATCTTTGCCTACATTTCTAATTACTCTAGCTTACTCAAAGTGAAATAGCTGAGTCAAAATAAGCATTTCTATATGTGCATGAAATATATTTCCATTTGTTATTTCTAACCAAGACGTATTTAAATGTGAACACTGTTGCAAAGACAGCATGATTTTGGCTTCCTTCTTTGCCATTTGAATAAGACTAAGCCTTCTTGTTCTCAAAATAATAAGCATGTGATTCATCTAGAAGGAAAAGAAATTTCATATCAAAATTTCTCGAAAGAAAATTTATGAAAGTCTCTTTGAAGAGGGAGCTAACAGAAGAAACTTTGCCACACAGTACACAGGAAAACTTCCTAAATACCCTCTTTAAATCTCTCTCTCTCTCCCCAGAGTTGCCTCATTACAGCTTCCCCCTGACAATCTCTATACTGTCTTTCTCTCCAGCCTCAGCTGATCTCTCTCACCTTCCAGACCTAGGTCCTTGCCTCTCTCTTGTAAACAAACGTAAGCTCTTCATTTTAAAAAAATGTCCAGCTGTAGCCTTGAGTAGTGAAATTAAGGCCCAGAAATGGATTGAGCGAAGAATTTCCTTGAAGAGGCTTTAGAGGGAAGCTTGTGGACATTGCAGAAATGCATTGCAGGTTGACTTTGGCCAAAATCTGCCCCTTAACTTAGACATTTGTGTCCCACCATTGGAAGACTGAACAGCAAAATCCTTCTTCGGTGTCATTTCTGACCTTCCTGAACTTGAGTGCGCCCAATGACTGTGTGATTGGGTAAGTTCCAATCACATCTATGGTATTTAATCATTGTAACAAAATCTACAATAGGAACAAAGCATGTCAAATTTATTAATATTTGAATACTCACTTTTAAATGCAGATAAGCTTTGTTGATATAACTTGGATTAAAAATCTCTTTATGAGTGTTATATGTTGAAATTTTCTAGTAGTCTTGTATGGATGTGAGAGTTGGACTATAAAGAAAGCTGAGCGCCAAAGAATTGAACGCTGGTGTTGGATAAGACTCTTGAGAGTCCCTTGGACTGCAAGGAGATCTAACCAGTCCATCCTAAAGGAAATCATTCCTGAATATTCATGGAAGGACTGATGTTGAAGCTGAAACTCCAATACTTTGGCCACCTGATGCGAAGGGCTGACTCATTGGAAAAGACCCTGATGCTGGGAGGGATTGGAGGCAGGAGGAGAAAGGGACGACAGAGATTAAGATGGTTGGATGGCATCACCAACTCAATGGACACGAGTTTGGGTAAACTCTGGGAGTTGGTGATGGACAGGGAGGCCTGGCGTGCTGCGGTCCATGTGGTCACAAAGAGTCAGACATGACTGAGCGACTGAACTGAACTAATGTTGAAATTCTATTATTTCTTTAAGAAGGTGCACACTTACTAATTTTAAGAGTATAATGTATTGCTAATTATTAAAGAAGTTGTTAACTTTACAGATAAAGACAAAAAGAATATTCAAACAGTTAAATAGATAAACTGATTCATTGTATAAGCATGAAAAGAATGTATTAGCTAGACAATTTTTTGGAAGAAGTTTATATCCTTTTTTAGCCAATAAATGCTTATAAAAGCTAAATAACACAAGTCTGAATAATAAAGCTCAACTTTATTAATAATCAGAATCTTTGTGGAATCACTTGGTGTACTAGCATTCCTAACAATAAACAAAATAATCTTAAAAGAATCATTTAGTTTTGAATAATTTAACCCCTATTTGGGTTATGCTTCTTAGAAGACAAAGACCTTTTTAAAGAGTTTTAATGAATGAATTAAAAGCAGAAGGCCAGCTTTTTCATCTCAAAAATTATATAAGATGGAAAAATCTTCATAATTAGGTACAGCAGCACCCATGGTAAATTACCATTGATCCAGAGAAAAAATATACGCCATGAGGGAAGTAAGATAGTACTAGAGGAAAAGGAAGTATCTAAAAAACTCCTTCCCCCTTTCCTGCTGTCAGTTTAAAGCGAGTGACTAGTCAATGCAGCAAACATGAGGCAAGCAACCCCAGGAGCAATCCAGCAACTGACAGAGCTCAGAAGCTATTGCTCTAAATCTTAATGGTAAATTTGTACAATTTAGCTAATAAAAGGCTAAACAATAAAAGTTTGATAAAAATAATTATTGTTATTTAGATTTATTGTGGTTATCCGAGAAACAAGTTCTCTGATTAGGATATTTGGCTTTAGGTGAATTTTTTTTTTTATCCAGGCATTTGTAATTCAGTCAAAATGTGTATTTGCATGTCTAATTTACTTTAATATTTCTAATCCTGTCAAAGCTCATTAGCAAAAACTGCTGTTGACTGCAGCAGCAGGAGATTGGGCCAAAACTGCCTTATTAAAACATTCCCATCTGGATATGTTTTTCAGCTTTCCTCAATGAGGCATTCAACTGGCAAAAGCAGAGATCTGCTACGATCAGGAAAGTTTTCTCTTCTCGAGCATTCTTTTCTTCCAAGTCTTCAAGTCCCTGACATGTTGTTTCTATAATATAGAAACATGTTGTTTCTATAATAGTTTGGAATGATGTTTTCTTACTAGACACCAAGAGGATTCAAGTCCCTATTTTCTGCTTAAAAATGCTTACTGATGTTCACCATGCCAGGAGAACTTAGAGAATATTGTACTGAGAAGCCTCGCTTTCCAGGTGAAGAAACAGGCCCGAGGAGGTGAAAGAACCCATCTAAGGTTCAGCAGCTAACCAGGGAGGAACAGAACAGGATCCCACCTCCCTCCCAAGGGGCACGCCAGCATTCAGTCCAGAGCTGCAAGTAGTCACCTTTCAGCCTATCTGTTTTTCTCTTTCTTGGTGCCATACTCCTGACCAGACTTAAGAACCATCTTTCTTTTTCTTCTCAAATCTTGTCATAGTTCAACTTTAAGAACTGATGGGATCGAGCCTCTTTGATCTCTTTCTGTTTCCTGAGTATTTCAACCTGCCGCCTCGTGGGTTTAATGAGCATCACAGATGATCCATTGATGTTTCTGGCTCAATGAACCATTCTTTATTACACTGATTATTATGAATTGCATTTTGGCGTGTGCTCCTTCCTCTTAATTTTGAAACCCATGTGTATTGGACAGGAAATCTAGTCCATGTGTTTCTAACTTTTTTTGCACCCAGGTCATTAGAATGTGGCTGATCAGAGCTAACTGGACTCTAAGTAGTTCTCGGGGTCTTTTCATAATGTATTGATGTCTTAGCTTCTGCAAGATGCTACCAGCCAGATTGTAGGCGCTAGAGTTCCAATTCTAGCTCTTCGAAGTCAACTCTGACACACTCCCAGTCACCTTTTCTTAATTAACTCCATATTAGTGATATTTTCTTTGGATGAATGACTATGTAAGACTGAGACAAGTTTGAGCATACTATCCTCCTTCTAGGAACATCTAGAAATAGTAAAGTAAACAATAATACTGAGCATTTATTGTGCATTTACTATGTGCCAGGCACTGTTTTAGGCATTCTGAGTGAGTGAGTGAGTGAAGTCGCTCAGTCGTGTCCGACTCTTTGCGATCCCATGGACTGTGTAGTCTACCAGGCTCCTCCATCCATGGGATTTTCCAGGCAAGAATACTGGAGTGAGTTGCCATTTCCTTCTCCAGGAGATCTTCCCAACCCAGGGATTGAAGCCAGGTCTCCTGCACTGTAGGCAGATGCTTTACCGTCTGAGCCACCAGGGAAGTCTATACCTGTGTTTAATTCTCACAATAACCCAGTGACTTGGGTAAGATTATTATTTCATTTTAAAGACTAATATATAGAGATCCCAGGTCATAGCTAACAGGCACTGAAGCCACAGGTCTAGGTGTCCTTCTTGGATAATCTGATGAGATCTCTGCTCCCTCTACTCCTCCTCTCAAGTCTGACCCCTAGCCCACACCTCTTCGCTGTGTTTAGGATAAGCACATCCATTTGCCTGCTGCACATCTCTATTTGGAGATCCCAGAGGATCACAAACTCAGGGTCCATAGCTGAACTTATTCATTCTTGAGAGTCCCTTGGACAGCAAGGGGATAAACCAGTCAATCCTAAAGAGAATCAACCCAGAATATTCATTGGAAGGACTGATGCTGAAGCTGAAGCTCTGATACTTTGGCCACCTGATGCGAACAACTGACTCATTGGAAAAGACACTGATGCTGGGGAAGATTAAGGGCAGGAGGAGAAGAGGCTGGCAGAGGATGAGATGGTTGGATGGCATCACCGACTCAATGGACGTAAGTTTGAGCAAACTCCGGGAGACAGTGATGGACAGGGAAGTCTGGTGTGCAGCAGACCATGGGGTCGCAAAGAGTCAAACACGACTGAGCAACAGAACAACTCTCCTTTCTAGCTTCCACAACAGGCTCCTTCTATTGTATTCTTATCTCATAAAAAACGCTAAGATTCCTCTCCTTTACATTTCATCTACACAGTTTTGTCACCCACCTCTCCTTCCATTACTGTCCGCTGCAACCCCTTCCATCAGACTGCAAATACCTCTTGCAGGTATGGCCAGCACTTTGCCCGGCCTCCAATCCATTCTCTACACTCTATCCACACATGATTATCTCTTCAATAGCTCTCCATTATCCCTGGGGATAAAATCTTAACTCCTCAAGGATGTGTCTTTCTCTCTAGACTCTGAGTTCTTCGCGAGAAGGGATGTAGTCCAACTCATTATTAGCTATTCATTGACTAGTATTTGTTGAGTGAATAAAAGTGCCTAACTGGTTCTATTCAATGGTCAAAAGTCTCCTTTTTCTTCCAAAGGTTGGGGGAGGGAGCTGAGTGGGAGGGCAGTTAGGGATGATGATCTCTGCCTCTTTTGACCCAAGTCTTTCAAAGAGGAAAGAAGGAGAGCAACACTCAGCTTGCTATGTTTGGTTATGTGCCCCTAGATATTTTAAAGGGATAACCTTACCCTATCCCAGCAGACACCCTATGAATAGTACTGTCTTCATTTTTGAGATGATAAAACTAAGATCCAGTAAAGAATATGCCCAAGCTCAAAAACTTAGTAAGTAACCAAACTTAGTCATTGACCAAACCATCTTTCAAACCTTAATCTGGCTAGTTCCAAAGCTGGGCCTCCTTATATCCATCAACCATGTAAAATTCGTTCTAAAACTAAGTCCAATAACCTTATACATGAACCATATCTGATGCGGGCATCCTGCCCACCCTCCCTCAAATGTCCTTTGCCAATACACTCACTCATTCCTCTATTCCACCCACCACAGCCTCCCAACCACAGACCACAGGCTCCAGCAGAGCTTGGAGTTTGCCAATCTGACTTAGAGATAAGGAGTATCTTACGGAACTTTCCCGATCTAATAATATCCATTGTGTTTTCCTGGATCAGATAGGGAGTTTTAATTAAAGTTAAAATCTTATCTGCAACTGCTTAGTTAGAAGAAATATTTTCCTCTTTCACAGGTTCTGATTTTGGGGAGGCATTGGGGAAGCTAAGTAAAAATAATCAGGGTGCAAAGAGGGAAGTGTATTTCCTGGCATTGGAGTTTGAAGCTTTCAGAATTTTGGACCCAGGGGCTGAAGCAAATGAGGCAACTTGGGCATTATGAGATTGAACACAATTCTTTGAGGAATACAAGTCTGTGAGTCAGGAAAACAATAACATGGGGTCATAAGCTAGGGAATGCCAGTATAAGATGGGAGCTATTGTCTAACTCAGTTCATTTTAAAATTCGACCATCCTTAAGTGCTTATTGTATGTCCAGCACTGAATACACAAGTAAGGAAGACACAGTTCCTGATGGTGAGCTCACAGTCCCGTCAGGGAGACAGACATGAAAACAAATAAGTAACAACTGACTGTGATGACTATGCTAAATACCTGCAAGGCACCGGAGAGAAAGCAGTGGATTTTTTTTAGCTGAAGCACAGCTGATTCACAGCATCGTGCTAGTTTCAGGGGAATAGCACAGAGATTCAGTTATTGTGCTGGTGCTCGGTCCCTCAGCCATGCCCGACTCTGCAACTCCATGGACTGTAGCCCGCAAGGCTGCTCTGTCCATGGGATTTTCCAGGCAAGAATACTGGAGTGGGTTGTCATTTTCTTCTCCAGGGGCTCTTCCTGACCCAGAGATCAAACCCATGTCCCATGTTTCCTGGGTCTCCCTGCATTGCAAGCAAATCCTTTACTCCTGAGCCACTGGGGAAGCCCATGTGTGTGTGTGTGTGTGTGTGTGTGTGTGTGTGTATAAAAAACTGATATACATATAAAACTGAATCTGAATTCTTTTCAGATTCTTTTCCCTTACAGGTTATTATAAAATACTAAGTATAGTTTCCTGTTCTATACAGTATGTCCTTATTGGTAATGAATTTCTTTTGAGAATCCTGAGGAATTTAGAATTATCAGAAAGGGTGAGTTCTAAGTGGAGTTTTGAAGGACAAATAGGCAGAGAATAGTGCTTTAAGCAGGGGGGAAAGCCCATGCAAACTCACAGAAGCCAAAATGAACAAGCAAATAAGCCAAGCCCATGAGGTGTGGAGGGTCAGGCGAGGGCTGCTTAAAGACCACGTGGACGTGCACATTGGGTGTGTGCACGTCTGTGAAGAATCAGTGTCTTCTTCCTCCTTCTAATGACAGAGAGACATGTAGGGTTAATTATCAGCAATGCCCTCCCTCTTGCATTCTTGATATATTTCCTCAAGAGTGAGTCGAGTCTAACTAACGATGTCTGTATGAATATATATCGATGAAAGAATAACATGGGAGAGAAAGGGTCTTATAAATGTCACAGCACAGTCCATTTTTATATGATATATGAAATAATATAAATTCATTGCTCTCATAAATTTACAGAGAAATCCAGCTTCAGGGCCTGTTTACAAGGGCTGTTTGACTTTGTGAACAAAGCATTCTCATTTGCTCTGGGGGCTTGTTGATAACTGCGTTATGGGGTTTTTGTGGAATGGCTTTGGTGGTCTAAGTCCTTGGTGGGTTGGGATATGCAAGAGAACTTCAAAGCCAGCTCGTGAGATTTGCCTGGGATGTCAGTCAGCACTGTCTCTGGCAATCCTGAAGAAAACTGGCATTGTCTTGCTGCATATATCGTTTCTAACAAGCTAGTTCTCCTGTACGAGTCTTTCTACAAGCCCCAAGATAACGTAGAGATGCTGGTGGATTCTGTTCAATTTTGCCAACGTTTCCTGGCCTTCAAAGGCTGTCAAACTCAACACTGGCTGCTGCTTTTAGAAGGTGAGCTCTTCGTGTGGTGATAAATTCCCTGAGCTGGAGTAGAGAAGAGTAAAATCTTTTCCCAGTCTTGCAAATATGAGCTAGAGAGCTGGACATGAAAATGTCCATATTTGCTCATATTTGCAAAACTTTCTTGGTCATTAGTGTCCTGTTAGAACATATCTGTGTTTGTGGCAGACACTGAAAATTGCTAGCTCTTCTATCCTCCTTTCTTGGAAATATCACCCTGAAGACTGTATTCCCAGTTCCCTTCAGTCCAGAGTGCCCAGTGAGATATAAGCAAAAGTTTTCAGATGGGGCTCTAAGAGTTGGCTCTGTTGATAGATCCACCATTTCCCCTTTCCCCCCATGCTTCCTATTTCCTGCTTGGAACCGTAACCTGGTGGCTGGTGCTCCAGCAGCCATCTTGGATGATGAGGCAAACTTGATGATGGAAACCATTCACCAAGAATGGAAAAGAAGAAAGAGACTGCATCCCTGATGACATAGAAAATCTGACATTCCAGCACAGACTACCTACTTCCTCACCTCATATTGTATGAGAGAAAAGTAACCAACCCCCTATTTAAGCATCTGGCATTTGGGTTTTCTGTTATACGCAACTGAAAACAATTCCTAATGAAAACAATTCCTAATATGCAACTGAAAACAATTCGTTCTCTCTCCTACCATATATCAGTTTCCCTCAATCAGCAGGCAACACAGCTGCCAGCATTTCCAGAGAAAGTAGACAATAATTATTCAGAGGAGTTCAGGAGTCAGATTGCCTCAAGCAGCATTCTGGCTCAGCCACTCAGGAGGTTGTGACCTTGAGCAAATTCCTTAAATACCTTGTGCCTCAGTTTCCTCTTTTTATACTAGGAATAATAGCAATATTGATCTTTATAGGGTGGTTGTGATGATCAAGCCATAACAAATAACCTATGTAGAATGCTTTGAGTACATCTAGCACCTAATAAGGACCTCCCAGGTGGCTCAGTGATAAAGAACCTGCCTGTCAATGCAGGAGACTCGGGTTGGATCTCTGGGCTGGGAAGATCCCCTGGAGGAGGAAATGGCAAGGCACTCCAGTACTCTTGTCTGGGAAATCCCACGGACAGAGGAGCCTGGCAGGCTACAGTCCATGGGGTCACACGACAGCTAATAGAAAGCAGGAAAACCTAATCATCACTCAGCACATATTAGTTATTATTCCTGATTTTTTAACAGCGTTTCTTTCATTCTGGCTCTGTGAACCTAGAAGACACCAGCAGAGAAATCCCAGAGAAGGGCTGGGCTTGTTCCAGTGTGGGTGAAGGTCCTGGTGGTTGGGAAGATGGGAACTAGGACTGGCCTAGCCAGGTCACATGCCCACCTTGATGGGGGTATTGATATGGAGAAGGGGTCAATAGAGTGTGGTATCAGAAAGGGGCAAGGAGGTGAGTGCTGGAAAACAAAGACCAAGGCTTGCATATGCCCCTTATTTGGCTGTTGAGGCTGTTAAGGGAATACATGTTTGCCAAAATCCTTGAAACTTTTTGTGCCAATGATATAAGGAGTTGCTATCATCAGCATTCTCTGATGAGGCCTCTCTTCTTTCCCATCGGACTTATACCAAATTGAGGTCTCACCTTTCTTTCAGTGTTGGGGCAGCCCCTAGAAGACCCTGCAAAACTAGGACCCCGACCCCTACCCTCCCACCACTGCACTGGTGATAAAAACATGTGATGGCATAGACAGGGCAGTGACATTCACTACCAAGCCAGTCACTTGCAAGGGGAGAAAAAGCATCTACTGCCAGCAAAGCGTCCAGGGGAGAAACCCAAAACAACTCTGAAACCAAACAGCTGCCTGATGTAGGGTATTATGCTGTAGAATTTCCCAGCTCTGTGTGTGTGTCCTTGTGTGCATATTAATCATGTGTTCCTATTTTCTGTATACTGATGATTTGACATCTTGGGACCTTGCTGGCCCTGAAGGGACTACCCTCCCTGGATTAGCTAATTCCTAGAGAGAGCACCCACTTGCCCAGGAACGTGCCTTTAAATGCAAACCAATCATTGCAAAGTACACTCTCTCCCCCAAATACCTTCACTACTGGATTCTTACACTTTGGGCCAATATCCACCCTTCCTGATCACTTCAAGGCTAGGTACCTTGCTAGGGACAACCCCTATGCTCCAGAACCTCAGATTACCCCTCCTCTCTTGTTCCTTCCCACAGAAACCACAACAAAGGCTATTGCCCACGCTTTCCTCTCATTTCTTCTGCCTCCTTACCAACCCTGGAAGCCCCATGTGGTATGGCATGCCTCCTGTTTCTAGGATGTGTGAATATAAGAAACTTCTTCCTTTGTGGCAGTCATTTCCATGTTAACATGGATTACCATGTATGATCAAAATAAATTCTGAGTACCCTTTTTAAAGTGTGTGCATGCGTGTATGTGTGTATACAAGCACACACAAGACCATGACGTTTAAGAACTAGGGACTCAGCCTTAACCACTCTTTAAGCTCCAATTTTCCCACAGGCTTGCAAAGCAGACGCCAGGCTTTCCTGATGTTCGTTACCATGCCTTCCCAGGGTTTATCAGCCCTTACTCCAGGGCCTGGATAGTACTTCTCCAAGAATTATCTCTTTAGTGAATCATGACATTGGCTTCTCATTTTATTTTATCAGATTAACTCTCCTAAGTGAGTGAAGTTGCTCAGTTGTGTCTGACTCTTTGCAACCCCATGGACTGTAGCCTACCAAGCTCTCCCATCCATGGGATTTTCCAGGCAAGAGTACTCCTGGGAATATATTTTGTGTCCAAAGGAGATAATATTGAAAATGTTCAGTAAGTCAATTTTATTGTTAAATCGAAACAACTAAAAAATTTCTTGGAGTCTACGGCTCTTCCTGATGACTTTAGCATCTTAAAAGAGAAATCTCCCAGGCATGTCTGAGAGTGCGAGCTGAGGGTCATGATCAGTGGTTAATGCTGCTTTGGGGATGAGGACAATGGCAGAGGGGTGGGCTCCTTCTGGGGAAAATGAAGCCTGTCTTTCACCAGATCTGCAAGACCCTGGCACTGGTTTTGTTTCAAGGACATGAATGAGAGAGAAATGTTTGAAATGAGACAATGCTTACCCTTTAAAGAACAAAAATATGTTTATTAAATCCTCATGTCTCCAAGTTCTTTTCTCAGCCCTCACAAACCCACCAGGTTTTTGAAGACATATCGTCCCCACCGCTATTACCAGAAAGTCTGGGAGAAGAAGCATTAGTTTCAGTAAGGCTCTCCTGAGATGAAACTGCTTCCCAGGTTTCTGGGAGGCCTGATTCCATGATCACATCAGATTCTATGGTGAAATTTTTCACATGATTGTTGATGGGAAAGGTCAAAGTTCCACATAGGTGACGTGCTGAAAGAACAAGGGAGCTGTTGTTTCCTTCCACCACAGACATGGCTCAGAGCTCTAGATCTCACTAGGCTCTCACAGAGTCAGAAGCATCTGGATTTTAACCAGCTGATTTTTCCAACTGATTCTCATGCACGCTGAAGTTTGAGAACCACTGCATTGCACCATGCTTTACCTTCTCGTTTTTCTCTCCCCAAGCATGGGGTGTGACACTAGACAAACGAACACCACTTTCTTTTATCAAGGTATATATTTATTATTGCACCAATTCTAGCCTTAACCCTGCTCTCACAACATGATTTCCTCTTTCCATGTCTTATGCACTAATTAATATAAATGTGGGCATACAATTTTTTTGCTGTCGTTGACACACTTCTAAAAACGTTTTTATGTATTTGAGTGTGGTTGCCTTACACAGTTGTGTTCGTTTCTGCTGAGCAGCAAGTGAATCAGCTGTGTGTGTGCATCTATCTCCTTCCTTTCGGACCTCCCTCTCATCCCCCCATCCCGCCTCTGGAGAGGCCTCCACAGAACACCAAGCTGAGCTCCCTACGCCATACAGCAGGTAGAACATTATTTTCTGATTAGGTGACTATTGTCAAGTTGATGTCTTTGAGTTTCTATGTATTTATCAGTACAGTGGATATAATAATTGCATCTCAGGGGTGTTACTGGGATTAAGTCAGATAACGTATGCAGGACACATAGAAAAGCACCTGGTAAAGAGAAAACACTCAGTAAACAGTTGCTGTGACCGTTACTGAAGGGTCGGGCGTATTGAGACATGCCCTGGAAAAGTGCCGCAAGGCAAATTCCGGAGGCTGGCTAAACTTCCGGAGACCGACCTCCTGCAGCCTGGTCCAATCAGGTACCAACACAGAGCCCTTAGACACTGACCGCCGCTGTAGCCCGCGTTTTCTTCCTTATATGAAAAGACCTGGCTTGGACTCCGGCCCTGGCTATAAAACCCCTCCCCACCCCCTCATACCTCGCAGACTCCCTTTGTCTCCTCGCTCACCCGCCCCCAGGAGTTCTGCCCGAGAGCGACCGCTCAATAAAGGCCTTTACCACCGGTCCTTAGAGGCGGCTTTTTTCCTCCCGCGGCGTTTTCTAACAGTTATTACTGTTATTACCATTTTCTGCCTGTCTTTTTGCCAAATCAATGGCAGACACAGTGCCCAGAAGGGGGAATAGCAAGAGTATTTTCTATCTCTGTGAACCTGGGCAAGTTACTCTGGGGCCCAGTTTCCTCCTTCTCTACTAAATAGAGAGACTAGCATTGACCTCACTGGATCATTGTGAGGATTCAGTGAGTTGGTATAAGTATCTTAGGAGAGTACCTGGTAAGCAGTAAGTGCTCCATTAAACACTAGTAATGATGACGATGGTCCACTAGCCCATTTGTCTACTTACTTCTGCAGCTCTAACATGATTGTCAGGAAAGTGGTGGAAGTAAGTGACATTCTTGGATAAAGAACATGTTCCATGTGAGGGCTGCCCTGTCCCGCCGAGAGAAAGAGCCATTTCTTCCTCTTCGCAGAGGCTTCCATCCTGTTACTTCTGTCACTGCCTTCTCTCTTTGTGTCTGTTTACATGTCTGGTGCAAATTAGTGTTCAGTAAATGTCTGTTAACTGGGGCTTCCCTGGTGGCTCAGAGGTTAAAGTGTCTGCCTGCAATGCGGGAGACCTGGGTTCGATCCCTATGTCAGGAAGATCCCCCGGAGAAGGAAATGGCAACCCACTCCAGTATTCTTGCCTGGAGAATCCCATGGACCGAGGGCCTGGTGGGCTACAGTCCATGGGGTTTCAAAGAGTCGGACACGACTGAGCGACTTAACTTACTTAGCTTAAATGTCTGTTAATAAAAGACTGTTTGATCTTCAATTGTAGTGTATATGTGTCATATGTGAGAGGCAGAATAATGACCTCCCAAAGATGTCTACCTCCCAGTCCTTGAGACCTGTGAAGATGCTAGGTTACATGTTGGGAGGAAGGTGGGAGTTAAGATTGCAGATGGAATTGAGCTTGCTAATCATCTGCCTTTAAAAATAGGGAGATTATGGCATTTTCATAGAATACAAGTATATAGATGAGAGAATAGACGTTTGAAATTCTTAACACATGGAAAAGAAAATTGTAACTGTGAGATGATGGATGTTAACTAAACATATCAGGACGATCATTTCACAGTGCATATGTATACATTACATATACATACATATATATATACACACAAATCATTATGCTGTACAGCTTAAACTAATACAATCTTCTATGTCAATTATATCTTGATAAAACTAAGAAAAATAAAGAAAAATTACCAAGAACAAAGTTTAAAAATAAAATGGAGAAATTAACTTGAATTATCTGGGTGGGCCTGATGTAATCACAAGGTAAATGTAGAAGAGGGAATCAGAAGCCAGAACCAGAGAGATGCTATGTGGGCAGGGCTCATCTTAAGGTTGTTGGCTTTGAAAACAGAAGAAGGGTCCACAAGCCAAGGAATATGTGTCTAGAAACTGGGAAAAACAAGAGAATAGATTCTCCTCTAGAGCCTCATAAGGAGTGAAATACTGCTGACACCTCTATTTTAGCCCAAGGAGACCTGTTTTGGAATTTTGACCTTTAGGACTATAAGATATTAAGTTCGTGTTGTTTTAAGCCACTAAGTTTGTGGTAATTACAGCTGGAGTAGAAACTACAATAGCATCATTGGTTCTGTTATTACAGCCAGTTCAGAAGTGGCTGTTTTTTTCATTATTATTTAGCCTAATCATGTATTATTCCCCCATTCCTGTTAGCACTTGCACCTCTAACTACAGTGCTGGGGTACTGAGAAGAATTTTCATCATCTGAAAATCGATAAACGTAAGTTGAAAAGTCTTCACGGTCTAGGGTACACCCAGCTTCTCCGCATACGGTGCTGGAGTTTGCACCAGTGGCCAAGGGTCCTTCTGGTGTGTCCTTTGAGCCCAGCCTCTGCTTGCTCACCAGGCAAGGTGTGAAGCATCAGCCCACCAACGGAGACTTAACCTGGCAGCCTCTGTGCTGGGCGCCTCCTCCTTCAGCATCTGTGTGCATTCTGTTGAGCAGGAAACGTTCAAAGGGGATCCGGTCTCTCCTTTGTGCCAGCTTGAGGGAGAGCTAAATATGGCTCTGTCAGCACATGGGAGATCAAAGGGCTACCAGCCCCAGCCCCAGCGGAGCTTCAGAGAACAGAGCCGCATGCAGTACCTCTCTCCCGCTGGAAGGGTTCCCCTGTCTCCTGATGCACACCCCTTTACCCTGGCCCCTCAGAATGTGAGACAGACCTTGACCACCTCCATAGTTTGGGGCTCATTTAAAAGATAGGCATATCACAACATTTTTTTAAATTGTAATATTTTGTAAATGTTTATGTTTAATATATTAACATTTTTAACACATGAAGGAATGATTAATGTAATGATGCTATTCATAAGAAACTCAGAATTTATAAAAATATTAATGCAGGGACTTCCCTAGCAATCTAGTGGCCAAGGCTATGTGCTCCAGTGCAGGTGGCCCAGGTTCAGTCAGGAACTAGATCCCACATGCCGCAGTTAAGACTTTTCATGCCACAGCTAAAGAAGATCGTGTTGTGCCATGACTAAGATCTGGTGCATCCAAATAAGTAAATAAGTACTTTAAAAATTAATAATTCATAGTATATTAGAAGCACCATAGACTGCTAATGGGGTACAATTAAACAGATGCAATGAATATCTCCTTTGAATCTTCCCATTCATCTTGGTGGCTATGAATTCCCTGTTTTGAGATAAAGTTGAGTGTACATTGGTAGCCTCAGCCAAGGCCTACTGCCCCACATCTTCTCTGCATTTGCTCTGCCACCCACCTCTCCTCATTGCCAGAAATGGTACCAAACACTCCTGTCTCCACTGGGAGTAACAGGAAGTAATTTCGCCACATCATTTCACGATGAGCTATCAGGTGCTGTGAGAAGCATGCCACTCCCAGGAAAAGGGATCTAGGCCTGAGACGGATATACAGCCTGCATAGATGTAGACTCCAAACATGTATTCTCTCCAGCTGGTCATTAATTTCAGGAAACAGCTTGTACTAGCAACCTAGGCTTGGAAAAACATAACTCTCAAGCAGGGATTTATGAAGTTTTGAAGGGAAGTTTTCAATCCTGCAGAGAGGCTAATTGCCAGAGAACTCTCCAGTATTGGGAGGAAGAATGTTCATCCTGCGTCTTTATGTCCCATGGTTTTAGGAAAATCTAAGCTCTAGGAGGTGGGTGGCATCTCTTGGCTTTAAGGACCCAAGAGAACCCAAGAATCCATAAGAGAGCTGCGGTCTCCTGTTAAGGCTAATACAAACATGTAGAAGTCATCTGCTCTCCCCTAAATTGACTAGCATGAGATTGAGAAGTCCCTCCACACCCCCTACCAGCATGCAGTTGCCTGTCACTGAATATTTTTATTAACATGGGCAAACAAGTAGTAATACCAGAAAATGATCTATCTCAGGGTTGGCCACACTATCTGGTCTGAAATGTTTATGCTTTTCTTTTCCAATTGCATAAACTGTAGGAAAACACTTTGACGTTTCAGAATTGCTGCTGCACAAGAGAATTGAATGGCTACTATTTTCTTGCTAATGAGACGAAGCTACGTCTACATGAAACCCACATTCCAAGTATAATAAACCTATGGCAATGGTCTGAAATGAATTTCCTCCCTCCCTTCCTCTCACTCTTCCTTCCTCCTCCTTTTCCTTTTTCCTTTGTTAGTGGTAAGGCCCGGGTTACACTGCTAGTCTATACCTCCTAAGTTATCCATGATGGCCAGATCATAAAATGGGAAGTACGCACATGTAGGCAGGAGTACTTTAGAATCACCAGAAGAGCTTTAAAAATACCTGGTTTCCACCTCCATTGATTCTTAGGGAGTGGTTTGGGTATTAGGACTTTATTATTATTATTATTATTAGCTTTTTTAGCTCCTTAAGTAGTCCCAATGTAAGTCAAGATTGAGAACTACTGATTTAAGTAAAATCAATTCTAAATTAGTCAAACAGTTGATTTGTTTCCCTGTTGAGTTTAAGCAAGCTCCAGGAGTTGGGGATAGACAGGGAAGCCTGGCGTGCTTCAGTCCATGGGGTCACAAAGAGTCGGATGCGACTGAGTGACTGAACTGTTGACGAAACTGAATAATTAAATGATTATGTTGGGAGTTTTGACTAAACCCCAGTTTGGTCTAAAGTGATGATCTTTGCCTACTTATGGATTAGTTTATTATGGCAGGATTTTGCAAATTCAGAATGAGGCAGAAAGGCAGAAGGAGGGGATGTTGGTTTGAAATAATACAGTTTCAGTCTTTTTTTCCTTCATGCTCCATCCTTCAGTCTGCCAGTCTGTCTCAGACTTGCTAAAGTAACAGTATAGACAGAGTTCCATTGTAAGCTGATGAAGTTTCTGGACTGTGAGGTCTGACTGTGCAGCACAAATTCAATAAGAATACTTATATGACCACTGGCCGACTCTAGCCCACTGCAAAGAGTGTGAAGTCAATTCCTTGGAGTGCTGCCAGCAAATATTTTTGGCACGATTCCTGGATCATCAACAGGATTCTGTCCCTGACATCTGGAACACCCATCCGAGAGGCAAGCAAATAGTTTTGAAATGAAGTTAGGTCTCCTGCCCAATTAAAGACGTGTGTTTGACAGCAACCCTGTGCAATTCATTAGCTGTCTGGCTAGTTTCCAGCAGGTATGAATTCCTAGTGACTCTTGAGTTACTGATTGTCCGGTGATCAGTCTGGAAGCTAGAAGGTAATGTGGCGTGCATTCCAGCTGGGGATGGTTTCACTGGAATGAGAGGGTAGGTGACCTGCCACCTGTGAGCAATTACTAGCAGTGCCTCTGCATGAAGCAAAACCCAGGCCTGGTTCTCTACCCTCTGTTCCAACTTGAATGTGGCATGCGTCTCCCAGTTTAGAGCTATGCTGGAGTGCTATCAGTTGTTAGAGTACCATAGAGTCTTACCTGTGATGCAGAAGTTTCTGGACATTGCAAATGCATGTTTATGTGTTTTCCACTACAACAGGGTTTCTCAACCCAGTGCTACTGACATTTAGGGCTGGATACTTTTGTTTTTAGGAGTTATCCTGTGTATCATAGGAAGTTTAGCAGTACCCTCCTCCCACCAGATGCCAGGAGCATTCCCCTGCTTGTGACAACCAAATATGTTTCCAGACGTTGTCAAACTTCCCCTAGAAGGTGGGGGCTGGACAGTAAAACTGCCTTATCTAAGAACCAGTGAGAAGGTCCCCAGATTTCAAAACATTAGAAAAATAAGATTTTCTACACAGAGGCAGAATGATGACTATAACCTGCTTCCTAAATGTTGTTCAGTACAAATGAACCATCCTTGTCTTTACTTGTTGTATACAACAGCTTTAAGTCTTTTAGTCATCTATAGCACGATCACTGGTGCTCAGCACAGTGCCCTATTCACATAATAGGTACCAAATAATGCTCAGTTTTTTCAAGTTGAATTATGGCTGATCCACAATATTTCATGTGTATAGCCAAGTGATTCAGTAATATATAAATGTATATATATACACACCTATATAAAGACTGAAGGCGGGAGGAGAAGGGGACGACAGAGGATGAGATGGCTGGATGGCATCACCAACTCAATGGACATGAGTTTAAGTAAACTCCGGTAGTTGGTGATGGACAGGGAGGCCTGGTGTGCTGCAATTCATGGGGTCGCAAAGAGTCGGACACGACTGAGCGACTGGACTGAACACACATATATAGTATTATTATCCATTGTAGGTTATTACAGGATATTGAGTATTGTTCCCTGTGTTATCCAGTAGGTCCTTGTTGTTTGCCTATTTTATATGTATATATATATAATCTGTTAATCCCAAAATTTCAATTTATCCCTCCCCCACTTTCGTTTTTGGAGCTTCACTAGTGGCTCAGTGGTAAAGAATCCACCTGGCAATATAGGAGATGTGGGTTCAGTCTCTGGGTCTGGAAGATCCCCTGCAGAAGGAAATGGCAATCCAGTCCAGTATCCTTGCCTGGAAAATCCCATGGACAGAGGAGCCTGGCAGGCTACAGTCCATGTGGTTGCAAAAGAGTTGGACACGACTTAGCGACTAAACAACAGTCTTTCCCCTTTGATAACCACTCTATTTATAACAGTCCACTTCTGTTTTAAAAATAAGTTCATTTGTATCATTTTTTTCATTTTTTAAAGATTCCACATATAAATAATATCATATGAAACTTGTCTTTCTGACTTACTTCACTCAGTATGACAATCTCTAGGTCCAACTTTGTTGCTGCAAATGGCATTATTCAATTTTTTTTAATAAAATAATGTTCATTGAATGAGTTAAAAAAGCTACTCTTTTCCCAAGTCTGTCTGCATGGTTTCCCTGGGAATTTAACAGAGGGCCTGGCCCAAGTCAATCAGATCTTCTTATTTTTTCTGAACATTATAAGTCCTAAAGCCAGTTTTGTCGAAGTGACTCACAGAACTTGTTGGAAATGTTGGGACAAACAGAGTCAGTCCAACTTTTATTTTCTTCTACTTGTTTTGAACCTAGAAAGATGTAGGCCCCCAGAAATTCTGGAAGCCATCTTGATGTTATAAGAGTCACTCAAGAGAGTTGGGACAGAGCTGAGAGATAAAAGCGTGGAAGTCAGATCTTGAAGCTATTATTTGTGATCCTAGATCTAGTGGTATTTCTAGCCACATCCATAGCCATATTCTTGTCAATTGCTTGAGCCAGTGTGTTCCCACTGGTTTATTTATTTCCATTTTTATTTTTTCTTGTTCAGGCCTCTTTGAGTTGGGGCTTCTGTCATTTAAGATCAGAGGAGTCCTCCTTTAGACACTGCTCTCTGCAAGAACTTGCCTGCTCTTGCATGACACAATAACACACAATGCAAATGACTTAGGACTGCATGATCTTGGTATTGAGGAGATCTTGAAAGTTATGGTTTGGCCATAACCTGATGCAAGGATCTCTCTACCACGTTCCTTGTTACAAGAAGCCTGGGCCATTGCTTGAATATGCTGGAACTTTCAGAATGTGCCCAAGTCGACCTGTTTCTCTGTAAGTCAGCTCTGGCTGTTAGGGAATTTCTACTTAAATTACTAAGTCAAAACTGTTTCTAAGAAGCTTCCATCCTAGAATCAAAGTCTGTAACTAAATAGAAAAAAGCATTTTTCTTACGATGAATACAAGGGTCATGTCTTGTCTTTGTCAGTTCTTCTCCATTTTAGCCTTTCTTAAGCATGTCCAGCCCCTTCTGAAAGGTCATGTTTCAAATCTCTGTAATTGTAATTGTAAAGAGGAAAGACTTTGGAATGAAACAGACCTGAGGTTGTAACTCACCTTCATAGCTTTTTAGCTGTGACTTTAGAAATGCTACTTGATAGTTCTCTAGTACTTATGTTTCTGTCTGTCACATGGGGACCACTAGCCCTTTTACGGGGTAGTGGTGAACATTTCATGGGGTGATGCTTGGTTAGTGTTTTTTAGCTCTTAATTCAGTACCTGATACATCTGTGTGCTGTGATCCATAAATTATCACTATCTTTCTCATCTTATTGCTATCCTTGGGACACAACTTTAAGACGGTCATTTAAAATATGGTCTCCAAAATTCAGCACAGTTTGCCAGAAGGGATCTGACCACCCTAATATTTTGACATCTCTCCTTGGTTTATTTAAGGCTCCTTCTCAGTGGTTTTAGTCATCTAAGTTGGCAAGGGTGGCCGTAACAGTCATGTCGTCAGGGTCGTAGAGAGGGCAGATGATACGCAGTCCCTTTTCTTACCATGCTGTTGATAGAAATCCTCATCATCAGAATTGTGACCTTTGCCCAGAGACCATCAACATACAGGTCCAGCCTCTCAGCTCCTGGCAGCCCCAAATCAAGGTTGCATCTAAGTGCAGGTCGAGAGGGCTGTTTTCCTTTCTATTTCATAACTTGCTCGCCTGAGGGAAGGGGATGCTGATGTTTCCATTGGCAGCATGTAGCTCCCAAAGAATGAAGCAAACCCGATCATACGATAGGAGGACGTCCAGAAAAATAAGCACAGGACAGTGCCCTGCGGCCACATGGGGCCTGTCAAGGACTAAAACAGACTCTTTACTGTCCAGCCAATGTTTGTAACATGTGAAAGAAGCTGCTTAAAGTCTGAGCTGATTGGTTGCACTTTGTCCTATGAGAAAAACTTTTCCTTACTGTTCATAGATAGCACGTATATCCCTTCCACAGTCAACAACAACAAAATTTAGTGCCTATCATATGCTAGACATTGTTAGAATAGTAATAGAAGCAAGAAGAAATAATAACAGCTACCTCTTCTTGGGCAATTGCCACTGTAGGTTCATACTGTGTGTGTGCTAAGTCACTTGAATCTTGTCTGACTCTTTGTGACCGTATGGACTGTAGCCCGCCAGGCTCCTCTGTTCATGGGATTCTCCAGGGAAGAGTACTTTAGTGGGTTGCCACGTCCTTCTGCAGAGGATCTTCCTGACCCAGGGATCGGGCCCATGTCTTCTGTGTTTCCTCTATTGCAGGCAGATTCTTTAGTGCTGAGCCAGCAGGGAAGGCCAGGTTCATACTATTCTCCCCATTTTACAGATTGGGCAGTGAGACTTAGAGAAGGTGAGTCACTTGTCCAAGGTCATGTGGCTTAAGAAGCAGGATCAAGATTCAAATTTGGGTCATCTGAATCTACGGTTAGGCCCACTCTCCGTCATCACTCTGCCATGGTCGTCATGTGACCTGATGGAGAAATCAGCCAAGGCCATGGTGATAATCATTTTACAGTATATACGCGTATCAAACCAACACCTTTGTCCACCCTTGCATTTATTTACATTTAAAGTCACTCAGTCATGTTCGACTCTTCACGACCTTTAACTTACACAATGTTATGAGTCAACTTTATCTCAATAAAGCTGGGGGGGAAGTTGCCTGGATCAAGGACCCTCAATAGCAATTCCCCCTTCCACACTCAGCCCAAGACTAAGCTCTCTCTCTCTCTCTCTCTCTTGCGTCCTTGGCTCTGGGAATTGCTCAAAATTCTGTTTTCTAACCCAATCTCTCTATCTATACTTTGCTTATTCCCCATTGAGGGCTTTCTCTTTGCATTCCAACCTTACTCTCTGCTTCCTCCCACTGATTTGATTATTACTATCTTCCCTTGATATTTGCTCCTCTCCCATGCGGGACAGGAGTACCTTGAAGGCCTCTACAAGCCTGCAGGGACCATGCAAGGCCAGCCCCATTTCCTGCACATCCAGGCAGGCGCAGCCCTAGTCTCGGGGGAAGTCAGTAAGCACATAATCCCTGAACTCCACAGGCTTTGTGTCACGATGCAGCACCATCAAGTCTTATTATTTTTACATCCTGAGAAGGGGAGGTGGTAGGTTAGACAGGGAGAGAGATTCATGTAAGGGAAAGAAAAGAAAAGATAAGGGAGGGAAGACAGATGGGAAGGGGGAAAAAGGAGAGATGGGGATGAGAGAAGTCGAGGCTCGCTCAAATGACCTCAGTGACATGTTAAAACAATTTGGCAGTATTTGTGAATAATTAACAATTTGTTATGGTAGGAACAAGAGAACAGGTCTGCAGGTGCTACTTGGTTCTTTGCTGCAGAGGGAATATTGAAATATCAGTTACCGTGAGCAGAAGAAAAACAGCATGTGACGAGAAAGTCCCAGGTTGTTACAAAGCCTGGGTTTTTCCAGCTCTCCAGCTTAAATTTCTCTCCAGGGGAACTCCAATCCCTCCAAAAACTTGCAATAATAATAAAATGCTTGGAAGATGTATTTGAATTTCCTGTCAATTAAAACATTTGTTAGTCCAAGTACTAAGCACCGAGGCTAAAGGGAGCTGTATTCTCTTGCTGAGCACTGCTGGTGGTGGCGGGATTGAACTATATTCTATTCCTCTTCAGTTACGCTTGACTGAACTGAGGGTTTCTTGAGCGAGCACCGCGGTGTTCCTGACGTCGTGGAGGCAGGATGGAAGACACAGAAAAAGAAGTCCTGATTGATGCCCAGAAGGACTCAGCATCTCCATGGGGAAATCTGGAAAACAGGACCAGATTCTATCTCCCTTAAACAATAGGGAAAAAAAATCCCCCCAGCATAATGTAGTATTAAATGAGATAATATTCCTTTCATAGTTCCAAGCACATGCTTCATTTATTTCCTCAGGGATGTGTTCTTTGGCCTTTAAAGGTAGATCAAGCCACTTGTTTTCATAGTACTGCATAGATTTCCTTTATAGCACTGATCATAGTTTGTAATTATATATATTTACATATTACATTATAGATATATAGTATAATTACATGTTTGTTTATGTGGTTTTCAAAAATCTCATCTCTCACCAGACTATAAATTACATAGCAAGATTGTGTCTGTTCTGCTCAAGGATTGAGCATCTGACACAAATTTCTGAGCATCTGACACAAATGCTAGGTACTCAATCAACATTTTGGAATAAAAGACAAATGAACACATTAAGAACTCAGTAAAAAGAAAGAGCACGTGTTCTGCGCTGTTAAGGAAGATTCTGTAGCTAAAAGTGAATTTAATCAGACCTCCTTTATAAGGAATTAAATGGTGATTGCAGGCATGAAATTAAAAGACACTTATTCCTTGGAAGGAAAGTTATGACCAACCTAGATAGCATATTAAAAAGCAGAGACATTACTTTGCCAACAAAGATCTGTCTAGTCAAGGCTATGGTTTTTCCAGTGGTCATGTATGGCTGTGAGAGTTGGACTGTGAAGAAAGCCGAGCGCCGAAAAATTGATGCTTTTGAACTGTGGTGTTGGAGAAGACTCTTGAGAGTCCCTTGGACTGCAAGGAGATCCAAGCAGTCTATCCTAAAGGAGATCAGTCCTGGGTGTTCATTGGAAGGACTGATGCTGAAGCTGAAACTCCAGTACTTTGGCCACCTCATGAGAAGAGTTGACTCATTGGAAAAGACCCTGATGCTGGGAGGGATTGGGAGCAGGAAGAGAAGGGGACGACAGAGGATGAGATGGCTGGATGGCATCACTGACTCGATGGACATGAGTTTGAGTAAACTCCGGGAGTTGGTGATGGACAGGGAGGCCTGGCGTGCTGCGATTCATGGGGTCGCAAAGGGTTGGACACGACTGAGTGACTGAACTGAACTGAACTGAACAGAAGAAATTACTTTCAGATCTTAATACCAAGAAAGGCTGGTATCCACTGAAAAAGTACTCCATTTTATGCTTATGAATTCTGTGAATTGTATACACTAAGACATTTTTCTCTTTGCTTTGACTCCTGGCGACTGTGCACTATGTTTTAATGCACCAAACTTGCTTTCGAATATTTTACTGCCCTTAATTTTCTGTTACTGGGGCTGTCCTGGTGGCTCATCTGCCTACAATGTGGGAAGACCCGGGTTCAATCCCTGGGTTGGGAAGATCCCCTGGAGAAGGGAACGGCAACCCACTCCAGTGTTTTTGCCTGGAGAATTCCATGTACAGAGGAGCCTGGCAGGCTACAGTCCATAGGGTCTCAGAGAGTCGGACACAACTGAGCAACTAAAACAATTTTCTACATTTCTTTATATTTTAATAATGTAAATTACACTATTTTAAATATGAGATTTGGTGTGAATTAATGCTTAAATAGTGATTATGGATGCCCAAATTAATGTACTGCAAGCTTTATGAAAGGGCTTCCCTGGTGGCTCAGTGGCAAAGAATCTGCCTGCTAGTGCAGGAGACACGAGTTCGATCCTTCAGTTTGGAAGATCCCCTAGAGAAGGAAATGGCAATCCACTCCAATATTTTTGCCTGGGACATCCATGGACAGAGGAGTCTGGTGGACTACAGTCCTTGGGGTTGCAAAAGAGTCAGACTTAGTGGCTAAACAACAACAATAAGCTTTATATAGTAGTGATGTTTTAAAATGGGTTTTGGTGCTCTCAACTAATCTTTTGTCAAAGATACCCTCCAGGAATTATTTAAGAGAGATATCTAGGGTGATGGGGGCCATAGCTGATTGTTAAAGTTAAGATTTCAGGAAGTAGCAGAACTTTATTTAAGATGACATCTTAAATAAACCATCTTAAGATGGTTCTCTACCATCTTGCTCTGATCCTGAGACAGTATTGTAAGGAATATTTAAAATCTGCAATAATTTAGGCCAAGAGAACTTGACTTTGAGTCCATTCTGCCCACTTCATGCTTTGATCTCATGCTACCAATTCATCTACTGCCAACGTCTCTGTCACACATCATGTTTGATTCAGCTGGGGAGCCATATTGAAATTACGTCTTAGTTATAGTGAAATAAAATTGTTGCTATATTCTCTCAAGAGATACTTTTAAAGGGATTAATGTCCAACTCTTCTTTGTCACCTCCCTTTGGGTTCAAAATGAAAACAGTAATTTAAAAGTTTATGTTTCCCCTAGCCAAATAACCACAGTCTGCTCCCACTATATGGCTCTTTAATTGAGTTAGTTTGAAGAAATACAATAACATGCAGTCTATAGTATTGCTTTTTGTATTTTATTATATTAAACCATTCCAGATGGTGACTGGAATGTACATTTGAAGTCTTTCATTTATTGTCTTCAGTTAATAGTTATGTTGCAAAACTTTTGTATCATATTTTTGTTGATTTTTAGCATTTAATTATAATTGTGAAACCATTCCTAGTAATTCTATTTTGGTTAAAAGGTTCAGCAAATATTAATGTGTTCCTAAGGAAGATGTCAATGATCACTTAAGCAATTACTTTGAAAATGAACTGGAGCAAGTGGTAGTTATGGCAAGGATTGGCAAATTGCTAAAGATTCATGACCACAGTCAAATTTAGTTTGTTTGAAGGTAAATAAGAATTTGGGTAGGCCTTCTGAACATGAAATAATATACATCGGTGTGGTAATAATGGAAATATTACTTGTATCCTCAACAATATATGTAAGTTAAAATTACATATATTCTTATTTACCTTCAAATAAAACTTGGAATTAATACTCTCAAGCAAAGAGAGAGAACCCTTGCTCCAACCTTTGAGGAAGAGTCTTGGAATTTTAAGGAATCGAAGAATATAAGAGAGTTACTCATAGGCTCTTTCTGAGGTTGATTCCTGGTCTCTGGGGAAAAGCACTTGGTAGGACTGTAAAATAGCCTCTGGCCAAGTTCCCTAAGAAACAGATTTCCAGGTGGGAGGCTGGAAAACTGAGATGATTAACATTTTGAGAGCCAGCGATAGATACATTCACTAGTGTGTGCATTCATGAGCAGATCAGCCTATAGTTGTAGGCTGATCCTTCACCAAGATATCACTTACCCCAAACCTAGCAGTATTTCCTATGACTTTCCTCCTTAAATCTTCCAAACAAGCCATCTTCTCACTATTCACAGAACATTTCTTGTCCCGTTCTGCCTACAGAGTGACACACAGTAACTCAGAAATGATAACTGAGGGTTTGGGAGAAGGTAGTGGTAAAGGCTGATGATGGTGACTCCCAGCATTGATTGGGAGGTGGGGTTGCTTTTCCAGTCTTGTCAGTAAGTGCCTGACAGTAAGCTCATGGATTCTGGAACCAGACTGCTGTGGCTTTGAGTCATGGCTCTGACATCTCTCAGCTTCTTTCTTTGTAAAACTGGGGTAATAGAACCTTATTCAGAGGACTGGGGCTTCCCCAGTAGCTCAGATGGTAAAGAATCTGCCTGCAACTCAGGAGACTCTGGTTTGATTCCTGGGTCAGGAAGATCCTCTGGAGAAGGGACAGGCTACCCACTCCAGTATCTTTGCCTGGAGAATCCCCATGGGCAGAGGAGTCTGGGGGGCTACAGTCCATGGGGTCGCAAAGAGTCAGACATGACTGAGCGATTTTCACTTCCAGAGGATTGATCGTATCTGTAAAGAACTTAGAACCAGCACATATACTGTACCATATTCTTGTATTTTAAATAATCTGAGCAGGTTACATGTGCACTTTGGTTATAGAAAGAAATGAAAAATCTAAAAGAGTATTTTACCAGCTATATTGACAATGACTTGAAGACAGAAGAGACAAGAAGTTAAGAGAATAAGTCACCAATGGGAATTCCTAAACACAACATATTAGTGCTTATATTAATTACTGGGGCAGCTTCAGAAAGGAAAAGATCTGCTGGGCTTCGTGAGAAAACAATAAGCAAAACATGATGATAGATTGGTTTGGGAGGATAAAGTTGGAAATAAACTATCCTAAGCTTGTAATCTTGAGGGATTAGAAAGATGATGGTGCTGTTGACAACAATGGAGAAATTTGGAAAGAGATGCCTATTCCTGCAGCAAAGACAGAAAGCTTAAGCCACGTCAATATAGAAAAAACAAATGGACCATGGGAGTTAAGCTATGGCCTGTTTATTTGACAGATGGGCTGCAGCTGAATCAATTGTGATGCTTCATTAGGATGTCTGGGGTATCTGGGTGTCCCATGCCATGGTCTGGTGGTTTTGCCACCTATAAACACACCCCCTGCTCTGCGCTTAGGTTGGATTTCTTTCTGGGGTCCTGCTTTACCCCAGAGGCATGTCATGAAGTCATGTGTGCATCCTGAAGAACAGAGAGATGTACTGAGTTACGTATGTATATATATGTGTATATATATATACCTCCAAAGTTTCAATCAATATGTGCTTGCATCAGGAGACAGAACTTGGCTGAAAGACGACATGATGATGGTTTCATTTTTATTTGCATTTTCTAAATATCAGGAGAGATACTTTTAGCCAACATTTACATAGTGGTTGCCAGAGATTGTTCTGAGCTCTTTATACACGTGAAGTCATTTCATTATCACAATCACCCTACAATGTAGGCAACATTGTTGTCTCATGTTAAGGAAGAGGAAATGAAGAAACAGTGGAGGCTGGTGCTCTTTGGTTGGTTTCAGCAGAATTCTGAGATGAAGGTTCATGTGCAAGTGATTTAGTAAGGAAGGGCTTACTCCCAGGGGGGACCAACGGGGATGAGGGGAACAGAAAGGGGAAGAGGAGGAAGTCAAACAAGGGTCCGATGGAGACAAAGTCCAAGGAAGGAAGCATCACCCTAATCCTGCAGGGGAGGTCTGGGGTGGATGCTCCAGTTCAAAGTCACCCCAGTCCAAGGCAGAGGAGCCGAGTTTTCATACTCCCATGCCGGGAAGTCAGTTGTTAAGGGCTGCCTGCCCTACGGAGGTTGTACCTCTGGTTCTCTGCACCTGTCAGCAAAGTGGCTCCCGTTGGTCTAAGGCGTCCTACACAGAAGAGCTGCGGAGTCTCCCTGTTGGATGCCATACACAGCAAAGGTGGGAAACTGGGGAGAGGGCAGGAGGTGGGAGGTCCATGAAGAATTGGGAGAGGAAGGGATCTGATGGAGGGTGACCCTGTGTGCCTTACCATTGTCTATCGCATAGCTGAAGGGCAGACTGATTGTGGGGGTGGGGACTGTTGTTTTAATTCATCAGATTGACTTATCCTTGGCTATGTAGATATATCTAAGATATGTAAATCTATGTCTGTACACATGCACACACACACACACACACACACACACACACAGAGGCACACACATATATACACACTAAGAAATGCAAAGCTGATGCAGCCCAGATGTTACATGTCAGATATCATAAACTGGTGACTCATGTGTTGAATGCAATCTGCAGACATTCTTGATTCGACCCTGTCTGAGTTTTTAGGTTAAAATTGTTATTTAAATATTTTAAAAGTTGGGCGATTTCAATGAAAACGCCTGATTTCTGGCCCCTTCTGACATTCTTACCTCATGTTATTGACTACAGATGGGGAGTAGATGATGCCTCTTGAATCAGGGCATGTGCGGTTCAATCTGTCACATTCTTTACCACCCTTGGAGATCACTCCAGTCGTCACCTCCCCTCCAAGTCATCTGTGGCTCCTAAAGTCTGTCACTCAGTTGTGTCTGACTCTTGAGACCCCATGGACTGACTGCAGCCCACCAGGTTCCTCTGTTCATGGGATTTCCCAGGAAAGAATACTGGAATGGTTTGCCATTTCCTTCTCCAGGGGATCTTCCTGATCCAGGGATTGAACCCAGGTCTCCTGCTTGGCAGGAAGATTCTTCACTGCTTACCCACCAGGGACAGATCAGGATATTTAAATTTAAGGCTCCTGTTGTGCATAATTTCTTGACTATCACAAATCTTACTAGTTTCTTGAAATGAACTACTCATATCAGATTCTAATAACTTCATTCCTCTTTCTCCTCCTAGGTTTCTGACTATTGTGCACCCTTTCAGAGGAAGTATAGTATTAGGTTAATTCAGTCGCTGTAGACCATGAGGAAGCCAGGTGGCTGTTTAATGACCTGGGTTGGCTTCTCCTTGTTGAAATCAGCACAGCAATTGCCAAACCACTTCTTTGCTTGTCGTGCTAAAACTTCTATGGGCACAAAACGTAAACTCTTAAGAATACACAAAATTTGCAGGTAATCAATTTCTAATTATTTCTTGCTTTAAAGACATCCTAATAAATCTCTCAGCAGCGTCCAATATGTTCATTTTCTATGACAAAAGAACAGATATGAAAATGAAATCCTGAACTGGATGGGAGTTTAATTATAGTAATTTTCTGGTTGAATAAATAATTGTATTGTTTCAACAAATAACCATCATTTCCCCTCAATTAAAGTCTTTTCTCTGCTTTTAGGATTCCAATGAAAACATACATTAATGGGTCAAACCTTAAAACTGAAGGCCTGGGAAAACCCTTGTTATAAATACCCATCTTATTTTAAATTTTCTGGAGTGTTCTCTTGGACACTTTTTAAAAATCAACTAAATGCAAAATGATCAGATTTCAAAATGAGATATTAAAAGTATTTTTTTTAGAACATTTAATCCCGGTTATAGGTCAGATGAAGATCAAATGTACATTTTTGTTGATTGCTCTTTGAGCTATAAAGAAGTTGAGATTATGTCTTTTAAAATATATGAGGGCATACGTAATGACTTTTTCACCGGTAAAAATGCTCTAATAATGCTCATTAAGCATATCATGAGCCCCCTAGATGAATAAGAAAAGCTATAATTCCCCCCAAATACTTTGTCTGTTCATAGCAATTCACTTTTTAGTGTGTAGTTATTATTAAATTTCACTCAAAAGAAGTTGACTTTATAGTACTTTAACTATGGGAGCTTAAACATTTTAAAAAAGCCTTTGGGAAGGTTAAAATCAGGTCAGAAGTCTGAACCAGGGCTGTAGTTATCTGCAGATAACTCCTTTTGGAAGCCCAAATGAAAGCAAATGTTCTCTCTACTATCTTTACTTCCCCCAGTTACTCTTCTTATAATTTCTTTACTATTTATCTGGCATTCTTTTTGTTGTTGTTGTTGTTTATTTATTGTGTTTGCTAGTAAATGGACAAACTTAAAACTAGATGCTTGGAATCTGCCAGCAGCTTAAAATATACTGATGGAAAAACTCTACCTTTTGGGGGGCTATTAAGTCGCTTCAGTTGTGTCCGACTCTTTGTGACCCCATGAACTGCTCCTCTGTCTATCGGATTCTCCAGGCAAGAATACTGGAGTGGGTTGCCTCACCCTCCACCAGGGGATCTTCCCAATCCAGGGATCAAACCCACGTCTCTTACATTGCCTGCATCGGCAGACAGGTTCTTTACCACTAGTGCCACCTGGAAAGCCCTTGAGAAGTGGGAAGAAGGACATTTACTCTACAAAAAAGTAAAGTTTGTTGCTTTTCAATGACCATTTTTATTAAGGAGTTGGGTTTTTCTAATTTGTGGTTTTAGAGGCCAGGGGAGCACAAATTTAGAGTGAACTCAATTTCCCTGGGATTGAGATCAGACCACGCGTCTCCCACCTCCCCTTCTCTCATAGAGGGGATGTCTTTCAGTGTCCTCTGAGGCCGGAAGGGCAGTACTGGGAATGCAGAGGTTTGGAGAAGAGAGAAGCCTGAGGTGGAAGGAGTCTCTGTTTTTGTCCTGGTCTGTCCCGCACTAGGCATGTCACCTTTCTTTCTCTTAGTCTCAGTTTTCCCATTTGCAGAACGAGATTGATGATAATTTTTCTCAGTTCCCTGCAGGGTGATTGCAGAAGGAATAAAATTAGATGTCATATAAGAAAGCTCACCACTGAAGGACTTGCTATGGTTTCTCTTGACCTGTCGTTGTTGTTGTTCAGTCACTTAGTCGTGTCCCACTCTTTGCGACCCAATGGATCGCAGAATGCTAGGCTGCCCTGGAGTCTGCTCAAGCTCATCTATTGAGCTGCTGATGCCATCCAACCATCTCATCCCCTGTTGTCCCCTTCTCCTCCCGCCTTCAATCTTTCCCAGCATCAGGGTCTTTTTCCAGTGAATCAGCTCTTCTCATCAGGTGGCCAAAGTACTGGAGTTCCAGCTTCAGCATCAGTCCTTCCAATGAATATTCAGAGTTGATTTCCACTAGGTTTGACTGGTTTGATATCCTTGCAGTCCAAGGAACTATCAGGAGCATTCTCCAACATCCCAGTTTGAAAGGAACAATTCTTCAGTGCTCAGCCTTCTTTATGGTCCCACTCTCACATCAGTACATGGCTACCAGACCTATATGGATACATAAATAGTTTACTTTTTAGTTCGTATAACAACAGAGTATTTCACTTGATAGAAAGTCATCATGTTTCTGTGCACTAGATGTCAGTAGAGCTCTATGTTTCAACTGGTATCTATGCCTGGTTGCAATGATCCATTCTTGAAAAAATTTCAAACTCATGCTTTTGCTTTTTTGCATTTTTTATTAAATGGCCATGAATTCACGGGTCCTTGACTCATACCCACCATACTCATCTCCATCTCACTAGAATTCTGCTTTCAGCACAATTTTTTGCCTTATTGGAGATTTCCTCCTCTTCATTTTCTGGAGGGATTTCTACAAAATCATTCTTTCTAAAGGGCTCCTTTAGTAGAAAATGTGAGAACCAAGAGAAAACCTGCTACGGAGTATAAATTCACAAAAACAATTTAGGATAGTTATTGTAGATAGATTTATTGCTTTAAAAATTAAACGTCACAAAAAATCCTGTTTGCATTGACTTTTTCCTCACCATCCTGTTATCCTCATTCCTAATTTAGTTTTCATTCTAATTGAGAAATAAAGCAGATATACCAGAGAGGGCTTTGCCTTACCCAGAAATGCTTAGCAGACAAACCCTGTTTTTTTGGTTCATTGCCTTACCCAGAAATGCTTAGCAGACAAACCCTGTTTCTTCAAAGGCACTGACTGTCTCTATAGAGAGGAAAAATAAAATCTCTTGGAAGTGTAGCTAGTCTTGCTTCCTGGAAATAGCTAAAAACTCAAGTTAAAGCTTATGATTTTAGGGCCATCACCCATTCTTTGGGGAGAGTTACACTCTTTCCAAAGGTGCAAAGCCAGTTGTGAAGCAGGGCCACATTTTAGCTGGCTTTTTTGGTTACAGTAGAGTTCACTAATTTAACTGATTTTTTAACTTTCAATTTGAAAATTATTTACAAGTATAAGAATTAAGAAAGTGCAGAATGGGTTCAGGATTTTTTTTTTTTCATCTAAGAACAAAGTATACTCAAAGTATTCAATGTATGAAATTTCCCAAGATCTCTGTGCTACATTCAAATATAGGGGTTTAAAAAGTTAAATTACTTTGAAGTAAGACATACTATTCATTTTCATTTTTAAAGAATATTAACATCTACACTCACATAAGGCAACCCAACCCAATAGTGTTGCATTCCATTCTGTATAATTGTTGTTAGTTAGAATGAAAATTATTCAATTATTTTTACTGGATGTCTTTTACTAGATAAGCACTATCTCATATATGTGCTAAATGCTACAGATAAATGATGAGAAAACCCAGCTCTCTTGGAGCTTTCAGTCTAGTGAGGAATATAGTATTAATCAAGTAACCACATAAACAAATAGAAAACTGCAAATCTGACACCCTCTGTCTCTCTCTGTTCTACTTCCCTGCTTTATCTGTTTTAAAAGTACTTATTCTGTGATGTTTATATTTATTTGTTTGTTTACTGTCTGTTTCCCATTCTAGAACACAGCTCCATACGGGAGACGTTGTCTGTCCTGTTCAGTAACACGGCTCTAGTACCTAAAATAGAACTCGACACATTGTAGATTCTCAGTAAATATTCTTTGGATAAAAGTATTAATAAAGTGCTATCAGAAGTACTCCGTGTTCTGAGATCCTTTATTAGAATTAGTTGATTCATCAGGGAAGTCAAGAAATACTTCCTTGCAGAAGAGATACTTGAGAAGAAAAGTGGGAATTAGGCTGAGAAATGATGGGAGATCATTCAAGGTAATATGCGCAAAGACCTTGTGGCAAGAGGGAATATGAAAAAAGATAAAGGACAGAAAGATGACCTGAAGGACAGAGGAGGAGAGACCAAATGAAATAGGATTGCAAGATGAAAGAGGAAGGGAAGGGTGGAGGCCAGACCATGTAGGATCTTGCAGGCTGAATTAAGAAGTCAAGAAATTGTTTTTATCCTAAAAATAATGAAAAATTATTTCAGTATTTTAAGAAGGGAGGTGACTTTGATTTGAAAAGGTTACTCACCTAGACTGAATTTAGGAAACCCAGCTAAAAGGCTATGGTTCAGATAAGCAATATAGGTAGTGTGAACTTAAGTACAGGCAGTGGGGATTGGAGTAGATACATGCAGAAGTAGATGCTTCCATGGAAATTTAAGATTTGGTGAGAAGCTGGGTAAAAGGTGAGGGTGGAGGAGGTGTCAGGGTTGAGCTGAACGTTATGGTTGAACCATGGGATAATGATGGGTTGGTGGTACCGTTCAGTGAAATAGTGGTACTTGGAAGAGGATCAAGTTTGAGAAGATGATGAGTTCAGCTTTAGTTACATTGATTTTAAGGTTTCTTGGGCACCCTAGAGAACTTATTAAGTTAGAGGCAGTTCAGAGCTTGGAAAGTCTGGGCTTGAGCAATAAATATGAGTGTTTTAGCAAAGGTAATTAAAGCCGTGGGCTATGGGACTTCCCTGGTGGTCCAGTGGCTAAGACTCGACACTCCCAATATAGGGGACCTGGGTTTGACCCCTGGTCAAGGAACTAGATTCCACATGTAGCTACTAAGAGGTTGCATGCCTCAACTAAAGATCCTACAAGCTGCAACTAAGACCCACTGCAGCCAAATAAATATTTTTTTAAAAAAATCATGGGCCAGAGAATAGGTTGAGAAGAGGAGGGACGTGTAGTTTCACATAAAGATCTCTGGTTGTTGGGGAAAAGGATGGAAATGCCAACCAAGCCCTGACGCAAGCTGGCAGCCCTGGCCATTCTTGCCCACATCTGAGGAGTGTTAGATAACATTTGGTGCTCACTTGGTAGAATGTTCAATGGACCATAGACAGCAACCTTCTAGAACTTTCTAGATTGAAGCATAGCTGAAAGTCAACTTCCTCTTCTTCCTTATCAAGGGAAAGAGGAGAAAAATCTTACAATATTTTTACTTTGATAAAGTATTTTACCAAACCTATGCTTTAAAAGTTGGTGATGGACAGAGAAGCCTGGCATGTTGCAGTCCATGGGGTCACAAAGAATCAGACATGACTGAGCCACTGAACTGAACTGATACTTTAAAACATTCTTTCTTTATGGTATGTCTGTATATATTCAAAAAATAAAACTACTGTTGTAATTTTTTCCCACTGGTCAGATATTAATGAAAAGATTTTTAAAAATACATTATTTTTAAGCATTTAAAGGTTTGTGATTTTACACAGGTGATTGATGAGACACTTGGAAAATAAAATTATGTTTATAACTCAGATCAGCTGAGGGGTTGTTTGAGCCAAGACCTGCTTGAAGGGCTTTGCAACTATTACTTCCTTTACTTAACCCTGGGAGGTGGCTAGTATCACTCCCATTTGATACATGAAGAAACTGGCATCGCAAGGTCAGCAAATTGATTCAGGGTCACACAGATGATAAATAGTGGAGCCAGAATCTGAAGGAGAACTCCCCTTCATGGGAAATACTCATAATAACTGTGCCAGATTTTATTAGAATCTACCATGCACATTTTAAAATGTTTTGTATTTTGGATTATGCTGAAAGCCTTTGCATGCATGCATGCTAAGTCTCTTCAGTCCTGTCCAACTATTTGTGACCCCGTGGGTGGTAGCCCTCCAGGCTCCTCTGTCCATGGGGATTCTCCAGGCAAGCATGGATGGAGTGGGTTGCCATGCCCTCCTCCAGGGGATCTTCCCAACCCAGGGATCAAACCCATGTCTCTTATGTCTCCTGCTTAGGCAGGTAGATTCTTTACCAGTAGCAGCACCTGGGAAATCAGAATGCCTTTAGTATGACCTTTATGCACTACTTAGCGATTTGCAGATTCTGGTGAACATTAAAAAATCTGTTTGGGCCTGCTACCCTATTTCCCAACCAAATTCCCTTTGGGTTGTCTGGAATGAAATAGTCCTAAAAGGCCACTCTGGCCTATAGGTTCCTTTCTGGCTTGTGGAATAATATGTGATACCCTGATCAAATTTTAATATAATGCTTTGGGGTCTCTTAATCATAGTAGAGATCATTTTCTTAACTTGAAGCAGAGGTGTGTCCAGACATGAGGGCACAGGAAAAGTATTTAGCAAAATTCCCCATAAAACCAAAGGTGGAAGATTTGGTGGTTTATGTCATCGGCAAAACTTTGGAGTAGATGTCGCAGCCATTGTTGAAATAATACTTCAAATCCTAACAACCCCAAAAGGCAACTACAACCACCACACTCAGGAGTTCATCTGAATCAACCACTCTGGGCACAAAGGAGACTTCAAGGGTGGGACACAGGAAACCCAGGGTCAGGCTCCCCTCTCCTTCATTTTCTTCCCTGCTACAGGCTCCCAACCACACTCCTTCCCCTAATTACAGCTCTAAATCTTTCAGTGTTCACTTGTCCCTCCAGCCACAGGATTTGGCAAGGAAACTAAAGTGGAAATTAATTTCAGCTTAGACCCAGAGCAAAGATTTCATTTCTGATTTCCACTCACTCATCATCTGATGAATGGTTAGGGGCAAGATGGGCTAGAAAAAGAGGATAGAAGAGTTTCTGTATAGTCAGTAAATTTTGAGAGCAACAAACACTATCCATGGCCAAAGAGTATGAAATTCGTGCCTTCATAATTCTGTACTAGGAATAATAACTTTAATTTTTCATTTTATTGTTTTCAATTTTTATTGAAATGTAGTTGATTTACAATGTTGTGTTAGTTTTGGGTGTACAGCAAAACGATTCAGATATATATATATATATATATATATATATATATATATATATATATATCTTTTAGATTCTTCTCCATTATAGTGATTACAAGACATTGAGTACAGTTCCCTGTGCCGTACAGTAGGTCCTTGTTGACTGTCTATTTTATATACAGCAGTGTGTATATTTTAATTCCAAACTCCTAATTTATCCCTCCCTCTGCTTCCTCTTTAATAACCATAAGTTTGTTTTCTGTCTGTGAGTCTATTTCTGTTTTGTAAATAAATTCATCTGTATTGGGTATTGTTTTAGATTCCACATGTAAGCAATATCATGTGATATTTGTCTTTATCTGACTTACTTCACTTAGTTTGATAATCCTCAGGTCCATCCGTGTTGCTCTAAAATAGTAATAATAGTTTTTAAGTTATAATAAATGTTCAAGAGCCTTTCCAATTCTGTAATAATGATAATAACTTAAAAATGATGATAAAGGTTAATATTGATTATGAGCAAAGTGCCAGAAACACCTCTAAGCATTTCGAGAGTATTATGTCTTTTAATCTTCACAACATAGATAATCCTAGGTATTATCTATCTAGGAGGTAGATAACATTATTTTCCCTCCATTTTAGATGCAGAAACCAAGGCCCTGAGAGGTTAATTTGTCCAAGTTCACACAGCTAATTGTTTTCAATCCACAGTTTGTATCCATATGGATCCACACCACTCACACGGCAGAGATGGCTCTCTTGACCACCAGGAACATTCATTTACCAAGGGGTGACTGTCCTCTTGCAGAGGCCGGAGAGGAGGGAGGAGATGGTCTGTTAGGACTGACTGACCCAGTGGGCCTGGGGGCACAGCTGGAAGGAAGTTAGGTTGGAGGCAGCATGCGAGGCACAACGGGAAGGAACCAACAGTTCTCTGAAGAAATGCTGGGCAATCTGACTCACGGCCAGTGAGGCTGAATGGCCCATTCCGGGAGCACGGGGCAGAGAGCACAGGTGGGCTTGCGGGGGCAGTGAGACGAGCCCTGCTCTGCCTGGCATGAGACTGTTGCTTCAGTTGCCTTCGCCTATGAAGTCTGAACTTTATAAACCAGAGGGACCTCACCAAGGGCTCTTCACTGTGGGAGTGTCGTCCTGCTGCTGTGAACTCCCAGGACATCCCCAGCCTGCTCTGCTGGGTCAGTTCAGCTCTCTTGACACTTGGTGTCCGCTTTTCCTGCAGCTGGTCAAAGTGTGGTCTGGTGCCATAGCTCTCCCTGCATGCCTCCACAAGCAAGGAAGATTAGAAAGATTTGTCCTCAGTGGAATTTTACCTTGTTGCTGGCACATGGTAGTAGATATTGAATCAATCACTCTGTGTGTGTGTGTGTGTGTGTGTGTGAGCAGATGAAGAATAGAAATATTGGAGGCTTTTTGCATACCTCCAATCTGGGCACAGGACACTCACTTTCAAGATGGGAATAGTCTTTGCTTGTAGGGCATGAGCAACTCCAAAACCTCTTGGTCATATCACCGTGAACTTTAGCTCACCAGCATTTCCTCCCCAGAACCCTGCCACGGAGGCAAACGCTAACGTCCTGCGTTTAAGGTCAGACGTTCTGAATCACCCTCCATTCACGTCGGGCACTTTAACATTTATTCTGTTTAGGAGAAAAACCGCCAGCCCGTGTACCCTAGCCCTTGGTCAGCCCGTTTTCAAGTGTTCAGTTTCTCACCAAGCCCCACCCTGAGCACACCCACTGAGATTATAAACATTCAGAAAATTGCAGGCTTTTGCCAGATAATTGGCAGTGCTTTTCTGAATAAAAATACAGCCACCCACATGCCACGTTCACTCCAGTTGGCAATGAGTCAAAAGCCAGGCACACTCTCAGTGGTGACCACAGGCCTGCTCCATCAGGTAGAGAATTTTTCTAACAACTTTTTAGTCTCGCCAAGCATCTCAGTAGCACTTGGGTTGATTGTATAGATCAGGTTATTAACCAGAATGGCGGGGTGTGCTTCACTGTGTTCTAAGTACGGCCAGCCTTGTCTGATGCCAAGAAGAGAAATGACCAAGTTGAAAAACTGCAGTCAGCAGGGATTCCCTGGCCCTTGCTGAGCATGTCTCTCCCCACAAAGACTATACTTTGCTCCTAAACTTTGTTCTCAAAGATCCTGCAGCTCAGATTTAGGCATTTCCCACCTAGCTGCTACCCAGTCAAAAATATACCTGTGTATTGACTGACAAGCAGACACAGAGAGATGTTTATGTTAAACGAGAAAATCAGATTATCAGTGTTACACAATGTATGATCCCAAGTTTGTAAAAACAATAACATAAATATATACAAGGAAAAAATAACTGTTAACAGTGATTAGTGATACTTTTTATTTGGTCCTTTTCACTCATTTATACTGTCTGCATGCCTGCTCAGTTGTGTCTGACCCTTTGCAACCCCATGGACTGTAGCCCACCGGGCTCCTCTGTCCATGGCATTTTTCCAGGCAAGAATATTGGAGTGGGTTGTCATTTCCTTCTCCAGGGGATCTTTCTGACCCAGAGATCGAACCTGCATCTCCTGCATCTGCTGCATTGGCAGCTGGATTCTTTTCCACTCGGGAAGCCCATACTGTCTACACATATTTATTTCTCTATAATAAATTAATAAGCAAAAGAAAAGAAAACCTACCGTCTTTTATGACCAGTTTAAAATCTTATTTCCTTTTAGAATCTTTTATGACAGTGCTGTCTGGAAGGTATCTCCCATACCTAAGCATATGTAGAAGATACGTAAAACGTACGTAGAACATGCAGAATTGCATGTATGCCTTTGTGACACTTGCAACTTCCCTCCTTGAAGTATAGACCTGAGGAGTGCTGTCTTATCCCGTCCCCCACAGTGGATTTAAGCACTTTGAGAGCAAAGGCGGTTTGAGTCCTGTTCTGCCTCCTGCCAATGTTCACTTCCCGGTCCCTGTCAGGTGCAGACGGCCAGGGCATTCCTCTTGAGAGAATAATTATGTACATCCTTGGGCACACTCTGTGTTTTCTGAAAGGTCCCACCAAAATTTTCTCTTTCAAAATTAAAAATCCTGTTTCAGGATTTCTCTGATGGTCCAGTGGTTAAGACTCTGACCTCCCAATGCAGGGACCCTGGGTTCCACCCTGATCAGGGAACTAGATTTTGCAAGCTGCAAATAAGACCTGGCAGAGCAAAAAAAAAAAAAAAAATCCTGTTTTTTTTTGAAAAATTATAATTCTAAAAGCTACACACACTCCAATGTTCATCACAGCACTATTTATAGTAGCCAAGACATGTAAGCAACCTAAATGTCCATTGACAGATGACAGATGTATAGATAAAGGAGATGTGTATGTATACACAATGGAATACTACTCAGTCATAAAATGAACAGAATAATGCCATTTGCACCAACATGGATGGACCTAAAGATTATTATCCTAAGTGAAGTAAGACAAAGAAAGACAAATACCATACTTACATGAGGAATCTAAAAAATGATACAAATGAACTTATTCACAAAACAGAAACAGACTCAGACAAAGAAAACAAATTTTTGGTTACTAAAGGGGCAGGCAGGGGACGGATAAATTAGGAGTTTAGTATTAACAAATACACACTACTATGTATAAAATGGATTTAAAAGCCAAGGACCTAGTATATAGCACAGGGAACTATATGCAATGTCTTTTAATAATCTATAATGGAAAAGAATCTGAAAAAGAATACTTATATATTACGGAACCACTTTGCCGTACACCTGAAACTAACACAACATTGTGAAACCAATTATTCTTCAGTTAAAAAAAAAATCTGTCTTTTTAATGAAATGAATAACTAAAAAGCTTCACATAGGTATTTTGCCATGGCGAATATATTCAAAAATAATAAAATCAATGTCACCAAATAGAAGATGCAGTGAAGTTAGCTCTGGGACTCCAAAAAGAAGTCACGTTGAGAACTACAGGGATGTTCAGTTTCTTATAGTTGATGCCTACTCTTCTCAAACCATAGACGCTGCTTTTAATTTCCCAAAGCTCTTAATTTATCCTGAGATGCTAATATGTCAAAATTCCAACGATTAGCCAGGGAAAGGTGAAGTGAAACTCAACTTGTGATTCTTTCTAAAAAGAATCATGACTTGTGACTTATTCAGTGTGTTGGCTTCCATCCAGCAGAATTCCTAAAAGATAATCACAGATTTATCTACTATGTGAAAAATAGGATGCAGAAATAAATCAAGGCATTTATGTGTAGGCTTGGCAAGTGGGGAAGATCAGATAAGCCTTTGTGTTCCATGACTGAGGAAAAGACCCTTGGCTCTCAGAGTTGGGCCTCTCTGCTCAACATTCACATGGACCCTCATTCAATTCACATTCCAATCAGCATCTAGGGGTCTGCAGAACCTGTTTCAAGTAAACCTTCACCACATCACTCCCAACTCCAACTTCACCACATCACTCCCAACTTTAATTTCCAGCTTCAGCCATGCCTTAAATATCTTTCTAAACTAGAAGTTTTTATTGGAATACCAGACAGCAAGGTCTGATTCTTTAACAACTTCTATTTTTCTGCACCTTCAACAAACATATATGTGCCAGGCTAATTCCTCTGAATAAAGTGATGAGCAAGAGAGACAGCAAGCCTGGCTTTGGAGAGCTTCTGGTCCAGCAAGGGAATGCAGACACTATGCTATTAGTAAAGAGCCAAATAGTTGCTTCCTTCTGGTTATCATAAGTCCTATGGAAGAAAAGCAGAGTGAAGAATGATATTGAATAATCAGCATTTCTGAACCAATCTGAGGAGTCAGGGCAGCCTCTCTGCAGAAGCCAAGCCCTTAAGGGTAAGTTCAGAGTCTCCCCAACAAAGAGGACATGTAACAGCATAATGTCAGGAGTGTGGAGCATCCTAGGAACTGAGAAAAGCTGTTGAGGTCATGGAATGCCTTGCGGGTCACACAACTGGATATTTATCCACAGAGCAATAGGGAACCAGGAAAGGAAATGGGGCAGGGGAACAACACATGCTGGTTGCTTAAAGACCTCTCTGGCTGCTGTGTGGAGAATACATGAGAGGTAAAGACATCAGGGTAACCAGTCAGAGGCCATTGGGTCATCGAAGTAACAGGCGATAGGCCTGCAAACAGCATGCAGCATCGTGGAAGTGAGAATGGGGAGAGATGAGGGATTCAAGATATGTTTTAGAAATACATACATAAAAACACACAACAACGACAACAACCAAAATTGCAGAGAGGTACTAAAACTAATGCTGGTCATAATAAAAGATTTCAAGCTAATCCTTGTCTATTTTCATTTCATAGGTTTATGAGACTAGAGACTTCAGTGGACAACATAAATTATATCTATTCCATGACTAGGTAGTTTGTTTTCTTAAAATTCTTCTCTAAACTCTCTAGAGGGACCCTCTAGACCACCACTCCTGGAATTATCAAGCTTAAAGCAGTGATGAGTGTTGAGTTCTGGGTACATGCCAGGCCTTCTGCGATATTGAGAAATACATGGTCACTGTGCCTAAGGGGTTTGTGGCCCCTGGCAGAACGTGAGCTCTCTTTGAGACGGAAGACAGGAGTGCCAGGAGCTCAGTCTCAGAACCGTAATTAGTGAATGGGGTTGGAAAGGGGAACTAGAAAAGGATCCTCAAATAAGCTGTTGAAGAGATAAGAGGAGAACCAGGCATCACAATGGAAACTGAGGAAGAGGAAGAGGAGATGATTACCACGACTGAGGGCTAGACTGGCACAGAGGTAAGGAGTGAGAAAGGCCACTGGGAAGAATCTGGTGGCAGAAGCCAGGTCCATGATGGGAGACAGAGCAGGCGGAAGCCGTGCAGTGAGCCAAGAGAGAGGAGAAGACAAAGAAATATGACCACAGTTATTGATTAATCTTTATTGATTAATTTATGTTTTCCCTCATTCCAGGAAAAATTTAAGAAAGTTTAAAAGGATTTACACATACTTCAGGGAAACATAAATTGAGAGAGGAATGAAAGAAAGGAAAACAAGGGCGGTGTTCTAAAACGAAGCCAGGAATGTGGCTATACGCGGCTTTGGCTGCACTCAAGCGAGGGAATTCGATCAAACAGTATGAACTAGACAGCTGCAGATGATGATCCAGTCCCTGTATGTAGCTCCTCTCTTTATTCTATTGTTAACTTGGGTCTTTTCCATTTCAAAGTCCAGATTGTGTTCCAAACTGGGTCATTCTGTCAATATTTATAGAGTTTTTGCTATTTGAAAGGTATCCTTAAGTAAAAGATGGACAGAATGAGTGCCAAATGTCTTCATGAAAACACATCACCACCACAAGAAAGACAAATCAAAGCTTATACCCTTCAGACAGGGGCTTCCCAGGTGGCTCAATGGGTAAAGAATTCACCTGCAATGCAAGAGACACAGAAGAAGCGGGTTCAGTTCCTGAGTTGGGAAGATCCCCTGGAGGAGGGCATGACAACGCACTCCAGTATTCTTGCCTGGAGAATCCCATGGACAGGGACAGAGGAGCCTGGAGGGCTACAATGCATAGGGTCTCAAAGAGTTGGACGTGACTGAAGCGACTTAGCATGCACGTATCCTTAGGACGTGTCACTACTGCCTCCTGTGAAAATAAAGGGAGGAACACTTGAGGATAACAAGAAGGGGATGGAAAAATGGAGCTGGTCCAAGTGTAGGTAACAATCTCAATTTAGACCAAAGAGGAAGGAAATCCATAGTAAAAGCAGCAGCAGAACACAGCCACGGTCGTCACCCGGCTCCGGGGTGTCTGCCCCACTGGACGCCGAGCCTCTTCAGGGCCTGGCCACTGTCCACGCCTTTAAGGCCACTGAAATGTGCTGGGTCATGGAAGACGCTCAGTGCTTGGGGAACAAGTACATGTTAAATAGTAGAAAGAAAAGCACAACTTTCGGCTCCAAATGGGTGTTTAAATAGTTACAACTATTGAAATCAAGCAGATAACTTCTCTCAGCCTCAGTTTTCTCATCTTTGAAAGTAGACTGCAGGCAGCAAAGGTCACTAATCACCACCCCACCTTTCTTCTTTCTTATGGCTGTTTCTTAGCTGGAGACTCCTATTCTCTCAGCTCTCTCTAGAGATTCTGCAGTCTGGCTCATAGAGAATTCTGACTTGCACTCTAAAGGAGCCTTATTTAATCCCAGAGTTGAGAAGGAGATGGCCCTGGTGACATCCCACTAGTCCTGAAGGTCAGCCATGGTACAGCAAATTAGCCATGTATGAGTAACTAAGAGCTAGCTTGGGATAGGCAATCGCAGCTGACAAGCCTTACTTTAAATGACTTTCTACCTGGAAGTACCTAGAAAAGAGCAGTTAGGGTCAATTTGTAGTGCCCAGAACATACCAGGGACTTCACAGCTTCATAAAAAGACTTGGAGCAACAAGTGAAAAAAATTGCCATTATTTAGTACACTGGTACTTTGAAAGCTGTCCTTTGATATATATATATTTTAAATATCCTTTGAAAAATATTGGAGTGTACCATTAAAAAGTGATAAGAAAAATATATTGTTATTTTGAAAAAACACTGAAGGACTTTGTAAATAACATTGATATATTCTGATTTTTATTAATAAGATTATCCACTACTAGGATGTTTCTTTTGTCTGAGGAGAGTGAATGTTTATTCTCCCAAGCCCAACCAAACAAAAGGATTCACAAAGTATCCTTTAAATAACATAATGCCCTGTTGTTTATAAAATATGATTCAATATTCAGAAATTAGAATTTAAATACACATGCACCTATCACAATGTCCAAAAATGAAGGGTTGTTTCAATGTGTTGACCTAAAGAACATGGAAAAGCCACACGACCAAGTGAGAAAACTTGACTTTAACTGCCTTGGTATTCAGTGTCAAAACCACCACCACTAGCCAAGAGCACTTTCAGAATCAGTCCTCACCACAGATTATTACATGGTCTATATAAGTCCCGAATTTCTCTTTCCAAAGCAAGAGAATGTTGGGGTTCTAAAGATGCTCTAAAGGGGAAGATCTAATATTATATGATATCACTCTTATGTGGAATCTAATTTTTTTTAAAAGATACAAATTAACTTATTTACAAAAGAGAAACAGACTTACAGACATTGGAAACAAATTTATGATTACCAAAGGGGAAATGTTGGGAGAAGGGATAAATCAGGTGTTTGGGATTAACATACTCACAATACTCTACATGCTGGAGGAGGAAATGGCAACCCACTCCAGTATTCTTGCCTGGAAAATCCCACAGACAGTGGAGCCTGGCAGGCTACAGTCCATGAGGTCACAAAGAGTCGGACATTGCTTAGCAACTGATCGACAACAGCATCAGTAACAACATCTACTATGTAAGAGATAGATAACCAACAAGGACCAGCTGTATAGTGCAGGGGACGTTACTCAGCATTCTGTGACACCTACACGAGCAAAGAATCTGGAAAAGGAGGAATATATGCATATATAACTGAATCACTTTGCTGTGCAGCGGATACTAACATAATGCTGTAAGTCAGCGATATTTCCATACATTGTTTTTTAAACATAAAAGGGAAGATCGCTCAAGTTCCCCACATAGATGGGCATTACTAAACACACATATCCCCAGCATTAGGAAATGAGTGAAAACAGCTTAAAACAAATGAACTCCCTGTGCTATGGGGGCCCAGTCAGCCATTGAGGAGCCAGATGAAGGACACGGGGCATCTGTTAAATAAAACCTGAGTCAGGAGCCTGAGTTCTCATCTGTCTCCTCCATGCTTATGTGGGATATTGCTAATTTATAGTAGAATGATTCTATTCTTGGTAGGGTGTGGTTTTTAACACCCACAGGTGACTCTTCCATCTTTTCCAGGCTTTCCTGCTCACCCCTATTTAGCTCTAGCTAGTGGCTCCTGATCTGTTAATGGTCTGCTCTCTGGCCAGAGATGAAGTCACCACATCGGCTCTATGAGCTCCCACAGCTGCACAACATCCCCTGAGACTCTTACTGGGGCAAGAAAATGTGCCTGCAGAGCTTCGAGCCACGCCAGTCAGTTCTGATGGTTCCGGGGAGAGCCCTCTTTTCCTGAGGGGGCCTGCATCTCTCTTAAAGGTCAGTCTCCAGGCCTCCAGGCCAGTGTGGAGGGCCACGCCACTACAGAGCCTTCTGAGAGGGCTGGCCCTGCATGACCGCAGAGGCTGGGTCAGAGATTTTTGCATCTGTGTCCTGTTATTTCCTCTAATAATAATTGGAGCCTTGTGGGGCCAGGTTCCCAATGGATAGAATACTCAGATGTGTGTTCACATCATTTTAGAACTTTTGGTTTCTCCTGGTCTGTTCCCTGTCCTCTGCTGGAAGACAGTGAAGAAGTCTATTTTCCTCTTTGAAACCAGTCACTTTCTTTAAAGCACTAAACAAAATAGGGGGAAATTCATTCCTTTTAGCAAAAGAATAGGGGAAAGTATTCATTTAGCAGAAGAAAAAGATGAGAGTAGTAATGGAGGATGAGGATAAAGGAGAAGAATGACAAAGGTCATTTTCATATTACAACACAAAATATGCACTTGCCTGGTGGTACTGTGGTAAAGAATCTGCCTTGCAATGCAGGGGGTGTGCGTTCAATCCATGGTTGGGGAACTAAGATCCCACATATCTTGTGGTGCAGCCAAAAATTTTTTTTAAAATAATATTGTAAAATGTTTGAGGGAGGTTTCCTCAGGCAGCCTCAGTACCAGGCATCTATTAATGTGGAGGTATAATATATAGGTTTGATCCCTGGGTTGGAAAGATTCCCTGGAGGAGGGCATGGCAACCCAGTCCAGTATTCTTGCCTTGGAGAATCCTATGGACAGAGGAGGCTGGCTACAGTCCATCGGGTCGCACAGAGTCAGAAGCTACTGAGCATGCGTAAGTAAATAGCTACTAATATTTAGTTGATTATACTATAATAATAAAATTAAAGTTAAATTAAAACACAGAAATGGAATTTTAAAATATACTAACAGAATACTGATTTCAAAAATGGCTACTTAAGTACCTTTTCTATTGCCCTGTATGTTAAAAGGATTATATATTTAAAGGAATTCTTAGATGTTTTTTCGTAAGTCAGTGGGCTTCCTCCCTCCCACTTATCCAGGGTTTACTTGTCTGGGGAAAATCTCTTTCAGTGACAACCTTCCTAGGGAGACATGAGAGGGAAGAGATCAAGGTGCAGGGAGCCCAGCATTCACTGATTTGGGATATTCTGAGCAATGCAATGAACTGAAAAGTAAGCTAGCTCCCGGCTACCTCCCACTTAAGTCTGGATGCAGAGACAATGGAAGAAGGAACCAGCTGGGAATTATTTGAGAGCTTGTATGATCATTCCATTTCATCCTCTAAATAATTAGTAGGCTATAAAGAGGTATGGGGCTTCTCTGATGGCTCAGTAGGTTAAGAGTCTGCCTGCAATACAAGAGACGCAGGCTTGGTCCCTGGATCAGGAAGATCCCCTGGAGGAGGGCATGGCAATCCACTCCAGTATTTTGGCTGGGAAAACCTCATGGACAGAGGGGCTTAGTGGGCTACTGTCCATGGTGTCGAAAGCAGTCAGACACGACTGAAGTAACCGAGAGGTATGCATTTGGGGCACTTTTTTTTCATTTAGAAAGAGCGCAGACAAGGATAGACTGAATGGACTTATTGTAAAGCAGAAGGCTCGTATCTGGCAGGTAGGCAGGAGGTTTGGTTGGGGACCCTCAGGCCCTGGGTGGGACTGTTTGTTGAGGAGGTCTCTGGCACAGGCCTCAGAGGCTAGCTGAGCCTGGCTGGCTACCTCAAAGGTGACCACGTCTTAAGATGTATCCCACGTCCCACCTTGTTATCCCGAAGGGACCTGGAGTCTTGCAGGAGCTCAGCCTCCTGTAAGGGGAATTGGCAGCAGACGCCATGATGTGTTTTCATCTGAACTAAAACCAGGAATCATCAACATCTTGACCAAAGGCAGGCTGAGGAGGCCGTGAATCTACAAAATGCACTTCGTCTAAGACTGGGATGGAGAGTTGGCCCTTTAGTTGGTTTTCTTTCTTTCTCTTTCTTCCTTCCTTTCTTTTTTCTTTCTCAGGTCTTAGTTATGGCACCCAGGTTCTCTAGTTTGGGCGTGGGCTCAGTAGTTGTGGCTCAAGGGCTTAGTTGCCCACAGAATGTGGGATCTTAGTTCTGGGACCAGGGATCAAACCCACATCCCCTTCATTGGAAGATGGATTCTTAACCACTGGACCACCAGTGGAGTCCCCCAGTCCTCTAGTTGACAGGAAGACGTGCTAGCAACAAGCATGCCTTTTACAAGAAAAACGCAACTACTCAGAGCAATTTATGTTCAACTGAAGTAGATGAAGTAAAGTGGTAAATGCATCTTGCTTTGATAGCACTTTACCCTGGAATGATTTAAATGATACTTCAAAAGCACTAAACTCCAGGCAATACTAAGGCACCCACATACCTCGCTACTGGGGAGGATAGACTAGACCAGCCTTCTCAAGGACAAGTTGTCAATGTATGTCACAAGTGTTAAACGTGTGTAATTCTGGTAATTCTACCCCTAGGAACAGATACTATAGAAACAATCATATATACCCACTAAGGTCTTTTAGTGTTATTTTTAAGTTAGAAATTTTTAAGTGAAAGGCCTTGTGGTGTTATTTTTAGTGAGAAAAGAAGGCAAAAAAAATCTAAATCTTTCAACAATGAGGGATTGCTTAAAAACTTGTACCTATATTTTAGAATATTAAGTAGCTCTTTTTAAAGAAATCCAATAAATGTTGTTTTAAATGATTAAAAATATTTTTGTAGAAAAAGTTCAATGAAATAATGTTCTTGATATGATGTTAGGTTTTTAAAAGGTAAATAACAAAACAGTATATCTCTAGTATGAACCACTTTTGAGAAAAAAGCAGAACTACATGTTCATTCATTTATTGAGCACCTAGACAAGGGAGGAGGAAGACTTAAACACGACAGACACAGGAAGTTATTATGTCAAGTGGAAGGGAATGTTAAAAATATTAACAGTGGTTATTTGTGTGGCATGATAATACTGGTGTCCTTAATTTTCTTCATTGTCCTTTTTGTATTTCCTAAAATTTCCACAAATGCATGTGTATTATTTTAAAATCAGAAAACTGGAAAAACAAATTATATGTGGTTTTCCACTGAACTTTTAAGAGTTCAATGCATGAGAAAGCACTAGTTCAAGGTGATCAGCATTTCCAGATATTCTTTCCTTTACTGGGGAAGCTGACAGGGTCAGTAGCACATTGACGAGGGGAGGGGTGGGAGAGGGGCAGAGCAAGGAGAGAAGCTGAAGAAAATGACCACGTGTAGGGACTCCAGATGGCTTCCAAGGAAGTAACAGGCCAGGGTGGATGGGGTCCATCAGACCTAGGTTAGAAGATGAAATCCTAAGAACGTCTCTCACTCCCAGGTCTGCAGCTCATGTCCTTTCCCATCTCTTGGGCCCTAGTTCCTTAAGGTAAAAAGGGTTAATAGTCCCTCTCACCCAGTAAGCTGAAGAACTGCTCTGTGTTTAGGGATCTTTCAGTAAAGAGCACTACAGTGTAGACAATCGAGCTTGGGCCTTTGGGAACTCTGGGAACAGATATGTGGATAAATGAGTGAGTGAAAGAACGAATGGGTTAATTAATATGGAGTTATCCAAAGAGTGTCAAGTGTAGTCACTGCTAAAAGAAAAAAAATCTTAGGGTATTTTTAGATTCAGAAAAGTCATATTCTCCTTGGTAATGGACAAAAATGACATGAAGCTAAAGCTTAAGCACAGTTTTGTGAAAGGGTAGTTGCTAATAAACAGATAAGCTCTGTAGGTCTATTACTCCTTTAAAAATGTATTTATTCCTCCAATTAACAAATATTCCTGAACACCTCCCCTATGTCAAGTGCTGAGCTGAAGTAGGATTACCAGCGAGAATGAAGCAGAGTCGACTGTGGTTGGAGCTGTGAGCTGTCACAGAAACTGCAGGGCTTTTTTTTTTTTATGTATTCAATCTTCATTAACTAAAGAGACATTTATGAAGCCCTCACCATTTGCACCAGACACTGTGGTTGGCACAAAGAATATATGCATAGTCCTTTCTCTTAACGATCAATCAGCCTGGGGGATGGGGAGAAACATGAGAAAGTCAGTATCTGTAATAGGAAGCCCAATTCAGCTGGGAGGGGGCAGGAAAGCTTCTGCAATGAGTTGATGCTTGTGCTGGGTGGTGGAGGAGTCATTCATTTACTCATTCACTCATTCTTCTAATCAACAAATAAAATTTGGGCTGAGCACTAGGACCAGGTGCTGAGAAAAGAATGATTGTCTAGTGGGAGGGAAAATAATAAATACATAAAATAATACATGAACAAGTACATCAAATGATTATGTCTCTGAAAGACATGGGGAAGGATACAAACAGAATACCGTGATAGAGAGTGGTCGTGGAGTGGAGTGGAGTGGAGATGGTGGCAGCCAGGGGCAGAGCGCTCTTGAACTTAGAATGAATGGGAGAATGGTCAGAAAAGGGCTCTCTGAGGAGGCTTTATTTAAGCGAAGACCCAAAGGTGGAGAGGCACGTCAGCCATGAGAAGAACTAGGGAAAAATCATTCTTGACCAAGAGAACAGCAAGGGCAAAGGCCCTGAGGTGGTGATAAGAGACAGGAAGGTGGCCAGAGTGGGTGGAACATTGGTACTCAAGGGGATGGTGGACAGGTGAACTGGACCAGGCCATGCTGGGCCTTGTGAGTCATGATGAGGGTTGGCCACCAAGGGCAGAAGAATGGCAGACTTGGTTTCTGCTTTAAACCACCCATGTGTTACTCTCAGGAGAATGGACTGGGGGAGAGGTGTGAGGTGGGTGAGGGTAGACACAGAGAGGTCTGTGAGGTGGCTTCTGCGGTAGTCACCAGACCATGGTGGCAGGGAGATGAGACTGAATTAGTGAGGAGCACTGGAGGAACAGCAGTGGGAAGTCTTCTGAGTGGGGGAAATAATTTGTGCAAACAAGAAGAGTGAACAGACATTTTAGGAAATGTCAAGCAGTGCTTTGTAGCTTGGAGATGAAGTTAGAAATGTAGGAAAGTGTCACATGATAAGTGGTATTCTACACCAGAATAAGAATAGGTATTATTCTGAGGGCAGAGGGAAACCATTGGAAAACTTTCAGCAGGAAAGTTCCATGAACAGAAACGAGCATTGGAAAGATGTGTTGGAGGATGGATTCAAGGCACTTAGAGGTGGCACTGAAGGTAGGCAAGACCAGTGGTATGGAGACCAGCTAGGAGGCCATAGCCCTTAAGAAGAAATGAGGGGCTTCCCTGGTGGTTCAGTGGTTAAGAATCTGCCCACCAGTGCAGAAGACATGGGTTCTATCCCCAGCCTGGGAAGATCCAACTAAGCCCATGAGCCATAGCTACTGAGCCTGAGCTCTAGAGCCCATGCTCCAAGAGGGAGAAGTCACTGCGATGAGAAGCCTGCTTGTTACAACTAGAAAAACCCCTCACAGCAACAAAGAGCCAGGGCAAGCAGAAATAAGAAAATAAATACGAAAAGATAGATAAATTTATTTTAAAAAAAGAAGGAAGGAGACAGAGGCTCCTGACTCTGCTACTTGCTGTCTGTGTGACCTTGGGCGAGTTACTTTAACCCATCTGAACCTTGGTTCACTCAGCTACACAAATGGGGCTGTTACTGGACAAACTTTAATGCATTTCATCAACAGTAGCGATAAAATTACCATTTTATCATTTCATGAGGATTAGAGCAAATAAATTAAATGGTGAATGTGATGAGGACTACACTAAATGGTACAGGAGACAGTGAGGCTTGTAGCAGACAGTCTTAACCCTCTTCTTTACAATCTCCAGCCTAAGTAGATGTTTCCAAAGTGCATCCCCAAATACCAAGTGTGGCAAAAATAATTACCCACCCATCTATTGTCTGATGACATTGCTCCTCCATACAATCGGAATAAACCATAAAAAGGAAAGTAAATCAAAATGGGGTGGGGAGTGGGGAGGGAAATTGGGAGGGCATTTCCCAATTTCTCATAAACTGGAAATTTTAAAAAGCTGGCTAAATTTTCCTTCATCCATCAAATCAGCTTTAAAAATCAGATAAAGAAAATAAATGTCAGCTCTATCTCTGTTAGATAAAACTCTATAACCTCTTTGAAAGTATTAGAGAAAATCTAATGTCTGGACAGCAAAGAGAAGTTTACTCAGTTAAGACTCTGCCTTGCATGGGTGGCAAGGGCAGTTCTGAAATACATCTTGTGCTGTGCCTAGTCGCTCCAGTCGTGTCCAACTCTTTGCAATCCCATGGACTGTAGTCCACCAGGCTCCTCTGTCCATGGAATTCTCCAGGCAAGAATACTGGAGTGGGTTGCCATTTCCTTTTCCGGGGTATCTTCCCAACACAGGAGTCAAAATACATGTTACACATCCCTTATCTGAAACACACAGCCAGAGGTGTTTCAAATTCAGAAAAGTTCAGATTTGAGAAGGGTAATGTGGTAAATATGCTGTGTGTTACTTAATACCCCTAGTGTGTGGTTATGACTATTTCTGCAATGAAATAACCATACTAAGTGGGATACATAGAAACCCATAAAGAGTTTCAGCTTAGTGGAGGTGAGGGTTTCCTACTAACAAGTTTGTGTCCAAGTTGGAAATAACTTCTCTTGCTCAGACTTTGGGGACTTTAGAATTGTTTTTAAGAGATTGGAGTTCAAATGCCTTTCCCTGGATTTTGTCTGCCCCTTAGCCTGCCCACTTTCTTCACAGGGCTCACAGTAGCTTCAGGGGGTCTGGGTTGTAAAGATTCACACCCAGCTTCTTCTTTACCCAGACACCTTCTCCCTTTGGATCTCCAGGCCTTGCTTCTGAATTTGGCCCCTGCACTGGAGCCTTCTTCGTTCATGGTTCGCTGGAGTTGCTCCCTGAAATCCAACTTCTGACCCTGTCCCCACCCTGCCTACCACTCATGTCTGAGTTTCAGTGCTACAAGGCTCAAGTGTCCTCCTCCGGGACCCCTGATATCCAGTAGGTGTTCTGAGGCAGCTAAGTGATTTGGGGTCTGTGCGACAAATCTCTGGGACAGGGTGGGAAGTAGCTTATATCATCAGCCTGCTCTTTCTAATCCCAGCTCCAGCGTGTCCAGACATTTTAAGAAATACCTATCTATTTATTTGGCTGCACTGGGTCTTAGCTGCAGCACATGTGATCATTGGTTGTGGCATGTGGGATCTAGTTCCCTGACCAGGGATGGAACCCAAGCCCACAGCATTGGGAGCATGGAGTCTTAGCCACTGGACCACCAGGGAAGTCCCTCCAGACATTTTTATATGTCAGCTGTGGGTTGGTAAAAGTCATTCAGACTATATTCGGATGTGCAGGGAAAAAACAGTAGTTTCTTTACTAACTGACGATTCATTTGAGTTCGCTCGCAAGCTCCCTACTCTGCCGGGTAACAATTGGATTGGATACATTTAGTCCAATTTGATCAACTCTTCCATTTTAGGAACAGTCTGTCTAGGTAACTGTGTCCCTTGTCAGTCTATATACCCAGCTTTTCAGGCTTTTTCCTCATCTACTCCTCATCCCTGAGACAGCCATCACAGTATGATGGACAGTTGGTTCCTTGGTTTCAGCAGCAAGTTTCCAACATCAGAGACAAGGAACTGAATACTGTTTGAGGAACCACACCTGGCCTTACACTGAGTAACTAAGATGTATCCCATGGGCAGAAGTCCTGTATCTTTGGGGTTCCTCTCATCCTACCTGACATACTCCTATGTCTTGAAGCAGACAGACTGAGTGCTATGTGTCCGTATGTGGCCTCTTTCTCCCTGTCTCTCTAGTTTATCTGCATGTGAATGTGGGCTTTCAACTCCCCCCTGCCACTTCCAGTTACAAAATAAATAAGTCTCGGGGTTGTAACGTTGAGCATGGTAACTATAGTTAATAATACTGTGTTGCATATTTAAAAGTTGCTGAGAGAGGAGATTTCCCTGATGGTCCAGTAGTTAAGAATCTGCCTTCCAATGCAGGGAACATGGGTTTGATCCCTGGTGAGAGATCTAAGATTTCACATGCCTCAGGGCAACTAAGTCCGTGTACCGTAACTACCGAGGATGAAAGTTCTGGAATCCAAGAACCGCAACCAGAGAGAAGCCTGCGGGCTGCAACCAGAGAAGCCCGCACACCACAGCGAAAGGTCCTGAGTGCTGCAACTAAGACCCGGTGCAGCCAAATAAATAAATAAATATACATTTTTAAAGTTGCTAAGAGAATAGATCTTAAAAGTCACAAGAAAAATAATTTATAACTATGTATAGTGGCAGATGGTAACTAGGCTTATTGTGATCATTTCACAATATATACAAATATTGAATCACTATGTTATACACCTGACTCTAATATAAAGCTGCGTGCTAAGTCGCTTCAGTCATTCTGACTCTGTGTGACCCACGGCCTGTAGCCCGCCAGGCTCCTCTGTCCATGGGATTCTCCAGGCAAGAATACAGGAGTGGGTTGCCATGCCCTCCTCCAGGGGATCTTCCCGACCCAGGGATCGAACCTGTGTCTCTTATGTCTCCTGTAGTGGGAAGCGGGTTCTCAACCACTAGTGCCACCTGGGAAGCCCAGTATAAAGTTGTATGTCATTTGTACCTCAATAGAAAATTCCTCTCTCTTTGAATAAAACTTGGCTTTTAAGAGGGTCTTCCCTGGTGGCTCAGAAGGAAAAGTGCCCTCAATGTGGGAGACCTGGGTTCGATCCCTGGGTCAGGAAGATCCCCTGGAGAAGGAAATGGCAACCCACTCCAGTACTCTCGCCTGGAAAATTCCATGGACGGAGGAGCCTGGTAGGTTACAGTCCATGGGGTCGCAAAGAGTCGGACATAACTGAGTGACTTCACCTTCACTTTCACTTTGGCTTTAAGAGTCACTGCCTGTAAAACTGTATTTTGAGTCAGGAACATGAAAATGTAAAAGAAAAATGCTCATTAATAGTTTTTGAAATATCACCTCCTGACACATACCAAAAAAGGTAAAGGATTTACATGAGGGTATTTATAGTGTTTATAACTGTATGACAAAACTGTGTGATTTTTAAAAATCTTCTTATTTTGATGTCAGTTAATTTTTTAAAAAATTTTTCTATAATGAACATGTACTACTTGGTTAACTTTTTAAAAGTCTTTTAAAAATATGCCTGTAGCACTATCAGTTGGGAAAAGGCAAATTATGGTCTCTGTGGGAACTAATTTAAACTTGTCAGAGCAGTTAGATTAATTAGGTCTTAAATGACATTTAACAGTCAGGGTGGCAGGCCTGATACTACTTAGCAAGGACTTAGAAAATGAGGCATAATGGAGTACAGATTGTACTCCTGCAAGGCAGGCTCAATTCAGGGGAAACGGTGTGTCAAGCAGCGTTCCTCAACTGCCTCTGCATTTAAGTTTGTTCTTAGAGGTGCATAGGTGAAATTTCTAAGATAAAACACAAGCCTGTTTTTGTTGGCACTCGTCCTTCGTGAATTATGACAAGGGAATTACTGCGGGCTGTCCTGGAACATTTCATGTGTGGATCATTGTAAATAAATCCTGGGGCACTTTTTTCCCATAATAAAGAGGGATGTAGAGCTCTCTTTTTTATTAAATAGATTTCCCTGAAAAACTCCAATGCAAGATTTACATTTATAATGTCCAAAAAGAATGCTAAGCTTGAGAATTTCCAGGAAGGTGTGAAACTTCGAAAGTAGAGGGAGGAGAAGGAATTGGCTGCCATCACGGTCACCCAGCTGGGCCAGGTCTGGGACAAATCTGGGTGAGGGGGAGGACCTGAGGGGACAATGGAGAGGCACCATGCGTACCTTGGGGTCATCTGAAAGAAAGTGCAGCTGAATGGCCCAAGCAGGAAATGTAAGCCTCAGCCTTCAGGAAAGGAAAAAGGTCCACAGGAAATTCTAAGCTATATTTTTCTCCAGGTAGGTCTGGAGGGAGCATCTGGCCCCTTGCGCATGTGAAGCAATGAGAAATAGCCCCCCATCTCCAGAGTGCAGAGGAACTTGCTAAACACTTTTCATTTTTCACTGTGATGCCTCCACAGCCATGTCAGACACTGAGTCAAAGTGTAGCAGAGGGGGCTGCCAAACACTTGTGGGGCAAAGGTTTCTTGCTGAAGCTCTGCCAGGCCCCAGACTATTACCTGTCTGCTGCCTTCTAGGCTGAGTCTTAATCACTTCCAGCTGTGTTGGCTCCTGCAGCCCCTTTGGCCCCTCCCCGTCTGGCCTTCCTGCCCTCTGCCTCTCGTGGAGGAAAAATTAAGTATCGCACTTAAATTCCCCCTTAGGACTTAGGGATCCTGAGCAGGAGCCCGGCCACAGCATCCATCTCCAGCAGCAGACGATGGGGGCTGGCTTGCCTCCCATGGGGTCTCCATGCTGCCCTAGGGCTGAGCCCTTCCGCTAATCAGTTACAGCTAAGCCCAGAAAGAAAAGGTGCCGCGTGGCTCCACGGCAGAGCACCCCTAGCCTCAGACTCTACCCAGGTACCTGAACCCTGTCACTTCCTTCTTAGAGACTGGTTCTTTAGGGCTAAATTTAACCCTCTCCCTGGTGGCTCAAACAGTAAAGAATCTGCCTGCAATGCAGGAAATCTGGATTTGATCCCTGGGTCGGGAAGATCTCCTGGATAAAGCGAATGGCAACCCACTCCAGTATTCTTGCCTGGAGAATCCCATGGACAGAGGAGCCTGGCGGACTATAGTCCATGGGGTTGGAAAGTCGTGTCTCCAGTCAGACACAACTGAGAAACTAACACTAAACCATCTCCAGCCTGTCATCTTTTGAAATACACATTTTTTCTGCCAGGGTAGCCGGTTATCTCCATCAAGTCAATTCAACACAAGCCTTGGTGAACTGGAGGGATTGGTAATCTGTGGCTAGAATGAGACTGGACAGAGCCTGGCATTGTACCATGATTACCCTATTCCTTACACACGTAGACTTCACTGATCAGTTGCGGAGCCATTTTCTTGCCTGATACACTCAGGCTAAGGCTTCAGCATCTTCAGCACAGCACATCAGATAGACACCAAAACCTGGAGAGACTGACGGATCGGGTGAAGTCTCTTTGCCCATTTGAGCTAAAACCATGGGAAGTATATTGGGTCAGTGGGCAGGGATTGCCTACATCAATACTTCTCAAAATTGACCTTACATTGGGACCACCAGGAGAGCTTGTTAAAAACAAATGGTTGGACACCACACCAGGGTTTCTGGTTCAGTAGGTCTGGAGAGAGGTCCAGGGGATGCTGCTACTGGTCTGGGGACCACACTTTGAGAGTCACCGGTCTGCGTCATATCAAGGAACTTGAACTCTATTCATCAGGCAGTGTGGGATCCTTGAAGGACTTCAGTCTAGGTGGGAGGGGGTTATGGAGCAAGTTCATACTTTCCAAGCTCAGACTGTGGTAGTGTGGAGGGCTGCCTTGAAGGGAGTGCAGCTGGGAGCAGAAAAGCTAAACAGAGGCTGTTGGCACCATCCAGATAACCTTCACAAAGAGGTGTTTCACATAATCTTACAGAATGAGATCCTGGCAGGAGAATCGGGCTGGGCAGCCTCCAGGAGCCTGAGAAAGGTATCAATGGAAAGTTGAGAAAGCTGGTTTAGAAGAAAGCACTAAAAGGAGACAGGGAGCCTCGAGTGGCGATTTCCCAGTTTTGCCAAGGGCTGGCGGGTTCCCAGAATGGAAGAATGCGACCCTGAAGACAGGGTCTGCAGAAATGACACTTGCCAGGCAGACCTGCCAAGTCTGTGTAGCTGGCTCTCTCCCTTCACCCTCCCTCGCTTTCCTGTGGAGAGATGTAACTGGGGAAGGGCTGCTTAGAGAACAGGTGGTGATAATTACCAGGAGACCAGCAGTTTCCCTGTCTCATCCTTCAAAGTGTCAAGAAGGCGGACTTAGGAAGTTACGGAGCACAGGACGCTCTCCTGACTTGTTCAGTTCAGCGCTCTTTGGTGGAGCTGTTCACTCCGGCTTCGTGGCTGATGTATAATTTGGGAAGGACACTGAACAATAGCTGAACTCTACTAACAGTGCTTTTCTAAGGAGGATAGGCCTTAACTTACCAGCACACACGCAGCAAAAGAGAATTCAGAATTTTACTATGCACTCCAGATATGTAAGTGAAACTGCATCAGAATCTGAACAATCAGTAACGATAATAGCTGCAAACGGCATCATATCAGGCCCTTGCTCATCACTTGTCAGTGGATTCACGTGGCTTTTGACAGTTCTTGACTGAACAAGGAAGCCACAAGCTTGGTAAGACTGGCCTACCACACTGTTCTGAATCTGCTTTGTGCATGTTCACCTCTGACTCTGCCCAGACAGTTCTCCAGCTGTGAGATGCCCCAGCCTTCCCTCCTTGCATTCAGGTCTCTCTCAAGTTTACGTGCATTCATAACTTTTCTTTGAACATACCAACTCATGGCTGTCCCTCTCCCTTCTGAAATCCTATGGCACTTCTGGCTGAGTGTATCCTTTAGTCCTTAGTTTTGACCTTCTGGTGTTAGTTCTCATTTTAGAGAGAAAGTTCTAGCTCCCCAGGTCAGTAGTAGATTCTTTGAAGCCTGGAGCTGCTGGGTCTCATGTGTCTGAAAGTGAAGCATCACAGTCACATGAAACCTGCATGGGTAACAAGGAGAATGTGATGCTTCCATTCCTAATCTCTGCAAGATGAAGTCTGCAGCTGGGCCCCACCTGGAACCAGGAACATGAATATTGCCAGCACACTCTCTCTGCTTCTTCATCTTTTGTTTCTGAAACTTGCTCCATTCTGTCAAACTGGTGTCCTCAATAGCACTGGGAACTTGGCCATTGGCAACTCTCAGGCTCATTTTGACAATCAAGACACCAAAGAGGGACTGGCCCTCTTCCATCTTTTCAAGTTCAAAAAATTAGACTCTTCTGGCTTAGGACATTACTATCCTTGGACAGATTAATAAATTGTGGCTGTCAGTAAGTTCAGTAGCTCAGTTGTGTCCCACTCTTTGCGACCCCATAGACTGTAGCATGCCAGGCTTCCCTGTCCATCACCAACTCCCAGAGCTTGCTCAAACTCATGTCCATCAAGTCGGTGATGCCATCCAACCATCTCATCCTCTGTTGTCCCCTTCTCCTCCTGCTTTCAATCTTTCCCAGCATCAGGGCCTTTTTCAATGAGTCAGTTCTTCACGTCAGGTGGCCAAAGTATTGGAGCTTCAGCTTCAGTATCAATCCTTCCAATAAGTATTCAGGACTGATTTCCTTTAGGATGGACTGGTTTGATCTCCTTGCAGGCCAAGAGATTCTCAAGAGTCTTCTCTAACACCACAGTTCAAAAGCATCAATTCTTCAGCACTCAGATTTCTTTATGGTCCAACTCTCACATCCATACATGACTACTAGAAAAACCATAGCTTTGACTAGACGGACATTTGTGGCAAAATAATGTCTCTGCTTTTTAATATGCTGTCTAGGTTGGTCATAGCTATTCTATCAAGGAGCAAGCCTCTTTTAGTTTCATGGCTGCAGTCACCATCTGCAGTGATTTTGGAGTGAGCCCAAGAAAATAAAATCTGTCACTGTTTCCATTGTTTTCCCATATATTTGCTATGAGTGATGGGACCAGATGTCATATCTTAGTTTTTTTCAGCTTTTTGAATGTCGAATTTTAAGCCAGCTTTTTCACTCTCCTCTTTCACTTTCATCAAGAGGCTTTTTAGTTCCTCTTCACTTTCTGCCATAAGGGTGATGTCATCTGCATATCTGAGGTTATTGATATTTCTCCCTGCAATCTTGATTTAGCTTGTGCTTCATCCAGTCCAGCATTTCTCATGATGTACTCTGCAGAGAAGTTTAACAAGGTGACAATATACAGCCTTGACGTACTCCTTTTCCTATTTGGAACCAGTCTGTTGTTCCATGTCTTGTTCTAACTGTTGCTTCTTGACCTGCATACAGATCTCTCAGGAGGCAGGTAAGGTGATCTAGTATTCTCATCTCCTGAAGAATTTTCCAGTTTGTTGTGATCCACACAAAGGCTGGGAGGGGAAAGTCTATTTCATGCTTGCTTTCTCCTTTCCAAGGAAGCCTAACTTGGTTGTATCACCCCTCATTTCCAGGTGGCTGAGCGCTGCAGAGGGAACCAGGCCCAGGTCCAGCCTCGAGAGTGGGTCCCGAGTGGCTGAAGCGAGGAGAGAGTGAACTTTTTCTGCAAAAAGTCACAGTAAGCATTTCAGGCTTCACAGGCCGCACCTCTGCTGCACTACTCAATTTTCTCCCTTAAATCCCATGTCTTCAACATTCTCAGTGTCCCTATACTGCAACATTTTTGCTTTTAGTTTCTGCTAGTGACTGAAATATTCTGCGACACACTCCAAATGTACATTTGAAGCCCCTTCAGAGAGTAGCTCAACATGACCTCCGGCCTCCCAGCTCACTCACTGGAGCACAGGCCAGGACACGCCTTCTTGTGACCTGTGACTTCAATCATCTTGTCTTCCACCCTTCCTGATTCCAGCCTCACAGGCACGATGCATTCACTTCTGAGTTATTCACACGCCTCTTCCCCGGGTTCCAGCCACCCTCCACCACTTGCCTCCACTCAGGGCCACTCTCCCAGCTCCTCCCACTTGCTTAGCTGCTTGAGTCTAAGTACAAGGCAGCTGTTGTCACCTAGCGTCTGACCACAGAGATGGCGTAGGCTCCTGGTCCACACCCCCTTGACCTCAGATGCAGATACAGATCTGGTCAGGAGGGGGGCTTTTCCATTTCCATCTCAGGCAGCTCTTCAGCCAGCTGCCCACCTCTTCCCACCAGCAGATGCCTTTGTCTCTTTTTTCTCCCTGTTTATTTTCTTTAACTGCACACCTTGTTTTTCTTTTAGGGAACCCCTACCCAGACCTGCCATCTGGTCCCCCTTGGAACAAAGTGTGGGGTGTGCAGAGGCAACTGCAGGGGGTGGGGAATCTCTTGGAGCTCAAGCGGCTGCCTGGCAGAGAGAGCCTGAGCCCCCACTGTGGCGAGGAGAGAAGGTTTCAGAAAAAGTCCAAGGCAGGCCACCACACCTCATTAGTTCATTTTGATTAGTTCCTTTTATCCAGTTGTTAGGAATGGTGAACTGTCATAGATAAGGCCGTCCTGAGATTTTTTTTATCCCTTGAATTGTATACAATTTGGCAAGATGAGATAAAGCACAGACAAAAGACACAGACATTGACCACTATATACAGGCTGATTTGTAAGATTAGAGAAGATTGCCTGAAATCCCACTTCCACCACTCTTCCTCCTTTATTCCGTAAATTTGATCGTCTCTGTTGCCTTTCGGCTCCTTGCCCATTTGTTCTGTTTCTTCTTCCATCAACCTGGGCTGAGAACCAGAGCTGCTGCTGACGTGGACCCAGGATCAGCATGGCCTCTGCACACAGGTGCCCTGTCTAGAGGCAGGATGGCCACAGCTCTGCTCCCACCTCCACCCCATCAGGCGGCCCTGGGTCCTCCAGGGCTGAAGAGGAGGAGGCGAGAGAGTCCAGGACAGGGGAGGTGTGTTTGTCTGACACCCGTGTAATCTGGTGGTTCTCTCTGGCCCTGGCAGAGCCTGATGAATTTTCAGGTATTTCCCTTTGTTTTAAAGTGCATTTGTGGGCTCTTTGGGCTTCCCTTGCTGGACCCCATCAACTGTAACTTAAGCAGACAGTTCCCCTCAACTTGGTGTGGGATGGTACTTCTTCAGCCTCCTATTTGTTGTGGTGCTTACCAACATTTGCTGTGTTCCTCTATCTTCTGCCTTTCCTGTAAAATAGTACATAGAGTTAAAGATTTGATCAGAACCAGTTTCAATTTTCTGGAAGATTTTTCTTGGAGATGTTGACAAATTTCTGTTAGCATTGCATAACATTGGCAGTCTTTCTTTTTGTGAGGTTAAGATTGGTCCATGGGCTCAGATGCTATCAGCCTAATCTGGACATGGGCTTAGCCCTAATGACTTCAGCAGGTATTGGCGATTATTACCTATGTCCATTATTTCATTAGAATATCACCCTTTTATATCCATTCATGAAAAGAGTCCATTCTAACATTCTTACACATTCACTGGCCTAATTTCTCCTCTAAAAACTTTCTTCAGCAATTACTTGGTTTTCCTGGGATCCAATCCCTACAGGAAAGGCAGGATAAATGCTTAATTGTTTCCCTTTACTTACCAGTTTCTAGAATAAGTTGGTTCCCTAGCATCCTCCAGGATTACCATCTAGAGGTGTTGTTTTTTTTTTTTTTTGTTTTTGGTCTCATTACAAACTCATAGATTCTAATATATTGGGTTGGCCAAAAAGTTCATTTGGGTTTTTCATAAGATGTTATGGGAAAACCCAAATGAACTTTTTGGCCAATCCAGTATTTGGTGTGTCTCAATCACTGTGGTTATTGTTATTGTTTTTTACTATATAGGATAATCTAGCCAAATTATCCCATCTTTGGTCTGTGGGAACCTCTTCAGGTTAACTCTTGGATCATTGTGACATGGCCCTAATATTCCTTAATACCTTCTTTCCTGTCTAGTAGATCAATTAATTCTGGCCCATTTCAAATATTTCCTCTCCCAGACCCAAGCTACTTTTTCAAAGAGCTCTGGTTTTTTCTAGTGGGAAATAATATTTAGAGAGACACGTCTGAGCACTATGGATATTTATTGCTACTGAGTTGGTCATTATTTCTATAACTTTTCGTTGGTCAAGTCCAGGAGTCTGTATTTAAGAAAATATTTACTTAAGATGGGAAGGGAAACAGAAGAGGTTTTTTTTTTTTTTTAAGTAAAAGAATGGAATGGAAAGGAAAGTGCATATTATGTGTAGGAAGGGTAAGTATTGTTTTATGAAAATTCTGTTTTATTTGCATGTATAAAAAAAGACAGCGAAAGCAAGAGAGAAAGTAAGAGAAAGAGGAAACTTATTCAGTATCTAAAAAATACATAATTTAAATCATGAGTCATACTCCAAGAAAATATTTGAAAGTGCTGAAATAAGTCAGCTATCTAAGCTGCAATAAAGAACAGTGCCATACACTGGAAGATTGCTCATCACCTTCAACCAAAAGGTCAGTCAGGTCATGAGGCTTGAAAATCAAGGATCCCTTGTTTGCATTTTGTGGTTTTTTTTTTTTAATTACCATGAATCATATTTTGTAATGAGAAAATCCAAACAAACAAGAAGAGGAAAACTTAGGAACAAAAGAGTGAGCCTAGTGTCACAGGGTTGCCCTCTGGATGTTTTTTCTAACTTTTAATGTGGTCATAAAGCTAATTTGTTCTAGTTCTTTCTTGGGACTTTAAGAACCAACATTTCAAGATGTTTTAAAATCTAAGAGTAATAATGGTCCCTAGCCAGGAGGGAAGAATAAATGGAGAGGTGAGCCTACTTACTAGATTGACAACCAGTGACTTTGCTATCTTGGAGACTTTACTATGAGGGCTTCCCAGGTGTCTCCAGTGGTAAAGAACTGGCTTCCCAGTACAGGAGATGTAAGAGACACAGGTTCAGTCTCTGGGTCAGGAAGATCCCCCGGAGAAGGGCTTGGCAACCCACTCCAGTATACTTGCCTGGAGAATCCCCATGAACAGAGGAGCCTGGCGGGCTACAGTCCATAGGGTTACAAAGAGTCAGACGTGGCTGAAGCGACTTAGAAGCATACACACTCTGGCTTCCACATTTGAGAAGGAGCTTGCCCTTAACCACTTTTTGCCCACTGAAGTTTTTAAAAAGGGAATTATAAAAAAAAAAAAAAAAAAAAGGGAATTATACAAAGTCCTTTGAAAAGTATAATGCCTTTGGCTATTACCCAAGAGATAGAAGATAGGAGTGGGGGGGTCAGCTTTGAATTTGAAAGGAATTCAATCAGGCTTAGGATTCATGTGCCATAAACGTGGACATCAAGCAGTGGAAATGGGGCCGTTTCCTCTTAGTTCTAATGTAGATTGCAGGTGTACATATCAAAAGATAATGAAACTCTAAAAGCCCCAGGAGAGCCTAAGGCCACACAGGATTGGCTGCATAAGAGAATTCAGAAGTGGAATAAGGGACAGAAGAGCTATAAAATTGATGAGATTCATTTTTAGATATGACGTTGGAAAGAAATGGGTTCTTGAAACCCAAAATTTGTGAGCCCTGCCATTTTTATACATTTTTAGAAGCAGTGTGTGAAAAGTCGCAGACATTTTCCTTCAATAAGGTGCACCAGGAAATGTGCAATAAAACTCAAAACTGCACAAATGCCGGCCCCAGAGACCCCGACACCCCGGCCACTCACTCCAAACCACGACTTCGAGCCACCTGCACTTTAAAACAGCCCTGGGGACACGGCTGGCCAGACAGAGGGGGGCGTGTTTCAGGAGGGGATCGCTGGCTCTCCTTCTTTCCTCTGCATGTGCGTCACTTCACTTCACTCTTCCACACCCGTGTGCTCACTCACTGTCCGTCTGTACCTGCTGCGTAGACGTGGGGAACTCAGCACCTCTCTGAATCCACTCACAGAAGCGTTAGTGAGTAAGGCAGCTGTTGCTACCCACTGAAAGAGAGACAGAGAAGAGGCTCTGCATTAGCCCCCCCACAGCGGGCCACTGAGGCTCCTCTAAGACGTCCGCAGACACAGAGAGCAGACTTGGGTGTCAGGGGGAGGAACGGGACTGGGAGTTTGGAATTAGCAGGGGCAAACTATTACACATAAGGCGGGTAAACAAATAGACAACAAGGTCCCCCTGCAGGGGCGAACTATTGTACATAAGGTGGGTAAACAAATAGACAACAAGGTCCTCCTGCAGGGACGAACTATTGTACATAAGGTGGGTAAACAAATAGACAACAAAGTCCCCCTGCATAGCACAGGGGGCTATTGTCAATGTCTTGTGATAAACCATAATAGAAAAAAATACAGTAAAGAATGTATGTATATATACGTACATATATATATATAACAGAATCACTTTACTGTATAGCAGAAATTAACACATCATAAATCCACTATACTTTAATAAAATACATTTCTAAAAGGAGGTTTATGTTCTCCAAAGTCCGGTCTCCACCTCACCCTCCTCCCTGAATGATCCCCCCACCTGCTGCTTCTCTGTGAGGTGCATGCCTATCCTTTCTATTGACCCTCACTGTAAGATGACCCCAAGAAATGCAAACTCTCCCACCGTCTATTTGGCAGATCAACTTAGCTGCCTCTGTTTCTGTTTCTAACCTGGGAAACTCATTGATAGGATCTAGCACAAGAAAGAATTCTCCAGCTAATAGAACCTATGCACCTTAAAAAGCAGACTCCATAATTCATACATTCAACAAGTATTTGCTGAGCTCCTGCCATTTGCCAAGGATTGTTCTAGGAGGTAAGGTTGGAGCAATCAGTGACCATCATTTTCTCTTAGCATGATTTTTGGTGTCTCATCCCTACTCCATCCATCTCATCACGACTTTTCTTCCTTTTTTAAAAAATTATTTATTTGGCTGCGCCAGATCTTAGTTGCAGCCAGTAACTTCCATATTCATTGTAGCATGCAGGATTTTTAGCTCTGGCATGTGAACTCTTAGTTTTGGCCTGTGGGATCTGGTTCCCTAACCGAGGATTGAACCTGCGCTGCCTGCATTGGGAGTGTGAAGTCTTAGCCGTTGGACCACCAAGGAAGTTCCCAAGACATTTCTTCCTGACACACATGGTATTCTCTGGGAGAGAATTCTGCTGGATGAAGTTGTCCCCACCTTAGTATATTTATTAAAGTTACATACATTCTTTTATATTGTTAATATGTTTTTAATTAAAAGCCACCCCCCAACTGAGACAATACTGTTTCCTATCTAACATAATAAAAGGTATTTTTAAAAGCAATACAAGCTGGCTTTGACTCCAGAACTGACTGGGGTGAACACAAGCACCAGATGAAACTGTCTGTCCCTTTGTCAAGGAAAAAGAATTCTCACTCACAGTTCTGGAAGGCAACCTGGCCAATGGATCAGGGGCCTGAAATCTTTCCATACTTTTTGACTCATTAGTCCTGCTCTGAAGAATCTACCCCACAAAGATAATGCGATACGGTTATTTGCAATTTTCAGAATTGCAAATAGCTCAAAGACAGTGGAAGGTTAGAGAAGAATAACTTGGAAGGGTGTGCTCTAAACAATGCATAGCTTCGAGGCACAGATTTTTCCTTACCTTAGCAAGAAAACAAAAACTATTTATTTATGCTTATTATAAATAATTCCTCCAAAACCAATACATATTAAAAATACTAGTAGAGAGGAGGAAGGGGAAGGAGGAGAAGCGCTTTAAGAGGCAGGAGCGGGTGCGGGAGTGGGGTGGGACCCAGGGCTAAGGCAGGGCACCCCCCACCCCCTGCCTCCCTCTGGCCTTAGTGGATCGTGCCCAGGGCGGCAGCTGCGGCAGTTGCGGGAGGGGGATGGGGGGTGAGGAAGTGACTAGGTGGTACCAGCTCAAGAGATGATGCCGTTTCCAGTTACAACACAGGGATCAAAGCAAGCACAGTCGCCACAGAAGCACTAAGGCATTACTTCTCCCATCAGCTTCAGTCATTTCAGTCGCTCAGTCGTGTCCAACTCTTTGCGACCTCATGGGCTGCAGCACACCAGGCCTCCCTGTCCATCACCAACTCCTGGAGCTTACTCAGACTCATGTCCATCACATCAGTGATGCCATCCAACCATCTCATCCTCTGTCGTCCCCTTCTCCTCCTGCCTTCAATCTTTCCCAGCATCAGGGTCTTTTCCAATGAGTCAGCTCTTTGCATCAGGTGGCCAAGGTACTGGAGTTTCAGCTTCAGCATCAGTCCTTCCAATGAATATTCAGGACTGATTTAGCAGCACCCAAGAAGACTGACTGCCTCCTTACACAGAAGCTCGTTGAGACTCTGAAGCCCTTTGGGGTTTTTGAAGAGGAAGAGGAACTGAAGTGCAGGATTTTAATTTGGGGGAAATTAAATAACCTGGTAAAAGAGTGGATATGAGAAATCAGGGAAAGCAAGAATCTTCCACCATCTGTAATTGAAAATGTTGGTGGGAAAATTTTTACTTGTGTATCTTATAGATTAGGAGTATATACAAAAGGTGCCGATATTGATGCATTGTGTGTTGCACCAAAACTTGTTGATTGAAGTGATTTTTTCACCTCATTCTATGATAAGTTGAAATTACAGGAAGAAGTAAAAGATTTAAGAGCTGTTGAAGAGGCATTTGTACCAGTTATCAAACTGTGTTTTGATGGGATAGAGATTGATATTTTGTTTGCAAGATTAGCACTGCAGACTATTCCAGAAGACTTGGATTTAAGAGATGATTGTCTGCTTAAAAATTTAGATATAAGATGTATAATAAGTCTTAAAGGTTGCAGGGTAACCAATAAAATTTTACACCTAGTACCAAACATTGACTTTGGGTTAACCCTGAGGGCTATCAAACTGTGGGCCAAATGCCACAATATCTATTCCAATATATTGGGTTTTCTTGGTGATATTTCCTGGGCTATCCAAGTAGCAAGAACTTGCCAGCTTTATCCAAATGCATTAGCATCAACTCTTGTACATAAATATTTCTTGGTATTTTCCAAATGGTATGTGTTTAGATTATATTAAAATAAAATTGATTGTAGACCCTGGAAAAAAATTATAGTAGAAAATAGTCCCTCATGAAAAGAAAAAATATATACATGTATAAACACATACATATGTATGTGTATGGGATTGAGGGTTATTTTACTTTTCTGAAATTAAAAAATAATTTCCTTAATGAAGATGTATTATTTTCTTTTTAAAATCATTTTATTTAAATATATTTGACACATAGAAATAAACTGTATACATTTAAAGTGTACCACTCGATGTTTTTGTGGATATGTATACATTGTGATGGAAAAGGAAATGGCAGCCCACTCCAGTATTCTTGCCTGGAGAGTCCCATGGACAGGGGGCCTGGCGGGCTACAGTCCATGGGATCGCAAAGAGTCAGACACGACAGAGCTACTAAACAACAACAACGTACATTGTGAAGGCTTCCCAGATGACTCAGTGGTAAAGAACCCACCTACCTATGCAGGAGATGCAGGTGACGAGGGTTTGATCCCTTGGTTGGGAAGATACCCTGGAGAAGAAAATGGCAACGCACTTCAGTATTCTTGCCTAGAAGATCTCATGGACAGAGGGGCCTGGAGAGTTGGTCTGTGGGGTCGCAAAGAGTCAGACACAACTTAGCAACTGAGGATGCACTTACTTTGTGAAAGGATCTCCACAGCCAACCTAAATAATTCATCCACCACCTCTACATAGTTATCCTCTTGTGTGTGTTCAGAAGATTTAATTTGAGATCTATTCTCTTGGAAAATTTCAATTATTCACCAGTATCACAATTAACAGGCTGTACATAAAATCTTCAGAAAATATTTATCCCATCTAACTGAAACTTTGTACCCTTTGCCCAATATCTTTCAGTTTCTCCCATACCCCATACCCTGGTACAATCTGATTTGATGACTTTCACTCTTTTAGAATCCACATATATGTGAGCTCACGCAGTATTTGTCCTTCCGTGTCCAACATTTCACTTAGCATAATGTTTTATTAAGAAAATTAATTTTGGAGTTTTATTTCATGGGAGAAATTCTTTCTCCAAACCCCACTTCTTCCATGAAATGTTCCTTGATTAATTAATTGAAAGGATTAATGTCATCCTTTTCCCTTCGGATGTTTCTGCTGATTCCACATCTCCACACTTTCACATTGGTTTTCGTTTGTTTGTTTGTGGATATTCTCTGTGTGTGTTTCAGGACTGCCCTTCCAATTAAATAGATTGAAAGCTCTCCAAGAGAAAGAATCTGTCCTCAGTTCCCTCTGTATTTTGCTATCTATAAAACTACAATTTATTTTTTGAGTAAGTGTACTGATTAGATTTTACTAGGTCAGCATTTCTCAAATTGTGAGCCATGAATCTCTAGTTCTTGGAGGTGGTCCACAAATGAAGAGTTCCCTAGACAAATAACTTTGGGAACACTGGACATTTTGCATATTAGCATATTAAAGTCTCTGAAAAGGCCTGCAGTAAATGAACCTGCTTAACTTTAATTCAACACTTCTCAAACATATTTGATATGAATACTCTTTTTTAAAGAAAAAATAGTACCTATTGACACTGGGCATTTTCTGGGATACTTTGTGGGAAATACATTATTAATTCCCAGAAGACAGGGATAAATATTATATCTTATTCATCTTAGTATTTGGCTTTGCATATTGTTGTCTGACACATAGTGTTGGACTATGTGTCCAAAAATAAATATTTTTGTGTGAGTGAATAAGTGCCTGAAGGTGAGCTTCTGTGAACCAGTGTGATGTGTGTTAAGCAACTGTAGGCTAAGGGCAGACTGATCAGGTTTTAAGATATCTTCAAAAGTTTTTTTAACCTGAGTCCACATGGAGCTGGTCAATAGAAAAATTTATGAAAATATCCCAATCCCAGGGTGAAGACTAAATCAGACCTGGAAGATTTGCTAAGGATATGTAGTTTAGACACCAGAAACTATGTATGCACAGAATATCCAGACTACAATTAGTTCATGAGGTCACTTAGTCCAATTCTTCTTAAACTTTCTCATTGACATACTTCTATTGGCCAAGGATTCTGACACATGCTCTAAGGGAGGTCTGTTCTATGGGAGATATCTAACTAGCCAAAGAAAAGCAAGAAATTTTTGGAATTTGGAATTTTATCTTGAAATTTAAATGTCAGTTTTACAAATAAAGATGTGGAATATATATATGTATTATATATATATATGATGTTTGTTTTAATATAAAAGTAATGCTTTACATTTTTAGCTGAGTGGTATAATACTGCCATTCAAGATGCAAGGACTTATTCCCTTCTCTTATTTAACATGGGAGAAAACTCTTATCCAGAGAGAGAAAGTGACTTGTTCAAGACAACATAGGGAATGTTTGGCAATCTGGGGTTGAACCCCAGGTCTCTTAAATGTCAGTTCCTGCTATTGCCCAACTAGACAAGCCCTTCCATCTCAGACTATACCCACACAATATCATTTGATCTAGTAATTCCACTTCTAAGAATCAATCCTAAAGAAATAGAGATGCAAGGAAAACCTAAAGACGTTCAGTTCAGTCGCTCAGTCATGTCCAACTCTTTGCGACCCCATGGACTGCAGCACGCCAGGTTTCCCTGTTTATCACCAACACGTGGAGCTTACTCAAACTCATGTCCTTTGAGTCTGTGATGCCATCCAACCATCTCATCCTCTGTTGTCCCCTTCTCCTCCTGCCTTCAATCTTTCCCAGCATCAGGGTCTTTTCATATGAGTCAATTCTTCACATCAGGTGGCCAAAGTATTGGAGTTTCAGCTTTATTATCAGTCCTTCCAATGAATATTCAGGACTGATTTCCTTTAGGATGGACTGGTTGGATCTCCTTGCAGTCCAAGGGACTCTCAAGAGTCTTCTCCAACACCACAGTTAAAAAGCATCAACTCTTTGGCACTCAGCCTTCTTTATGGTCCAACTGTCACATCCATACATGACTACTGGAAAAACCATAGCTTTGACTAGGTGGACCTTTGTTGGCAAAGTAATGTCTCTGCTTTTTAATATTAGCATTAGAAAATACCCAAGTCTTTATTGATGGAAAGATTGCTAACAAAATACATATGACAGGATATTTTGTATTATGTGTGTGTGTGTGTGTGTGTGTATGTGCACTCAGTCATGTCTGACTCTTTGCAATCCCACGGACTGTAGCCCACCAGGCTCCACTGTCCGCGGGATTTCCCATGCAAGAATACTGAAGTGGGTTGCCATTTCCTTCTCCAGGGGAGTTTCCCAACCCAGGGATCGAAACTGAGTCTCTCACATCTCCTGCATTGGCAGGTGGATTTTTTACCAACTGTGTAGCTATTAAAAGTGATGCTTACAGGGAACTCTGCTCAATGTTATGTGGCAGCCTGGATGGGGATCGAGTTTAGGGGAGAAAGGAAACATATATATATATGGCAGAGAGTCCCTTTGCTGTCCACCTGAAACTATTACAACATTGTTAATTGGCTACATGCCAATATAAAATTTAAAGTTTTCTTTAAAAAGTGATGCTTATGAAGAATTATGTATAGCATTATAGTATTAAAATATATAGTATACTGTGTATAGTATATAGTATTTAAAAAGGAAGGAAAATCAAGATTTCCTACTCTGTAAAAGTTATTATATAGAAGATCTATTAATATTATTAATTATTTTCTCTCAAATGCAATACTTTAAAACACTGAGTTGTCATCTTTAGGAAGTAGGGTAATGGATGATTCAATTTTTTCTTTATACTTTTCTATGTCTTTCAAATTTTATGCATAAATACATAGCTAGGACTAAGCAGCACATGGAGCTTCCCAGGTGGCACAGTGGTGAAGAATCTGCCTGCCAGTGCAGGAGAGCAGGAGACCTGGGCTCAGCCCCTGGGTCAGGAAGGTCCCTGGAGAAGGAAATGGCAACCCACTCCAGTGTTCTTGCCTGGAAACTTCCATGGACAGAGGAGCCTGGTGGGCTACAGTCCCTGGGGTCACAAAGAGTCAGACATGATTGAGCAACTGAGTATGCACACACAAGCAAAGCAAGATTTTAAAATACATTTGTAATTAAGAAAATAATTCATGGGAAGATAAACACAGTACTTGGCTGTTTTAGTCATGTGATGCTGAATTCCCTTCTAAGTCCTGCTTTCTCTGACCACCTATTGGGCCTGAGTTGCACCTGTTTTCACCCAGACGCTCCAAGTCTGCTAGTAAAGGCTAGGTAGCTGAAAGGGTGCTGCTCACACAAACAGTGCATGCCTGAGCTTCTGATGAACCTTGGAGGAAAACCCCTCATGTGGCCGGCTTTAGCCTGATCCTCCTGTATCCACTCTCTTTCCTGTCCTGCTTGCACTTTCACTCTAGAAAAAGCTGGCTCATTGGTGGTGCCTCACCTTCGGTGTCCTGGGCAGGTCTTGCCCATTAGCATCTGTCAGTGAGGAAGCATCATCGACCCAGGAGGCTGCAAACCCAGGGACGGTTTCCTATACAAACCAATGAAACTGGACTCCTGTTTCCAGAGGGGAGAAACACAGTGTCCTGCAAGGCAAGTGTATTGAAATAAAGCATGATGACACCACAATATTCCAGCACAGTGGTTTTCAAATCTGAGCACGCTTGACAGTCAAATGGAAGGGTGGTGGAAATACCGATTAATGGGCTCACACTCAGTAGATGGGGGAGAGGTCTGGGGAGCAGAGTTTGAATTTCTGCCCAGATGCTGCTGCTGCTGCTGGTCTGGGGGCCATGCTTCAGAAGTCACCGCTCTGGCAGAATCACAGACCTGGTGAACATAGGAACAGGAAGGCGCCTGTGACCTTGGGACCCATGTGTGGCTTTTAGCAGAGGAAGCCTTGGACTCATGTGCCTCTTTCCTTTCTTTAGCCTAATTATTCTCTCTGTATTTCCCTATTTCTATGATGTTCATTCACTCATTCAAAAATTTAAAGATTACCCATGATACAGTAAAGATACAGCAATAAACAAGTCAGACAAAATCTAACCTGAGGGAGCTTCTACCCCAATGGAAATAGTTTGCATTAAACAGTTGTGATGAGCCTTTCCAGTATCATTCAAAAATGTCCAATTCTACTATAAAAGATGTGAAACTCATGACATGTATTAAGCATAGATAATGAGTAAGCAAGTACCTTGTAAGACGTAGTCAGAATTCATAAGATATATTGAATAAATATGTTAATAAGTAGAGCAAGCCCTTCAGTGTTGAATATCGAAAGGATGGAAGGACTAAGAGAAACCTAATACTCATGAGGTGCCAAATATTCCTGAAACACTAAACAGACACAAGCCATGTGAAGCCTTTAATTTTCATAGAGTTTTAATTTGGCCACCCACTGGTGAGACCCTCTCTGTTCTCATGTGTCCTCTGCCCACAAAACACAAGTATACTCCAAAGGCGCTCATCAGGGTGATTGACAGGTTACCACTGTGGCCAAGGGGACTTGTTCCTGTCCTATTGAGCAAGTCTGTATTTTGGCCCCAAGTACAGGCCAGCCTCCAAGATATTGTGGATTCAGTTCCAGACCACTGCAATAAAGTGAATATCAGAATAAATTGAGTCCCAGTGTGTTTACACTATACTGTGGTCTACTAAGTGTACAAGAGCATTATGTCTAAAAAAACAACGTACATACCTTTATTTAAATATACTTTATCGCTAAAAAATGTTGACCATCATTTGAACCTTCAGTGAGTCATATTCTTTTGCTGGTGGAGGGTCTTACCTTGACATTGATGGCTGCTGACTGATCAGGGTGGTGACTGCTAAAGGTTGAGGTGGCTGTGGCAATTTCTTAAAGTGAAACAGAAATGAAGTTTGCCACATTGATTGACACTTCCTTGCACAAACAATTTCTCTGTGGCATGAAATGCTCTTTGAAAGCATTTTATCCACAGTAGAACTTCTTTCAGAATTGGAATCAATCCTCTCAAACCATGCCACTGCTTTATCAACTAAACTTAAGCAATAGCCTAAATCTCTTGTCATTTTGACAATCTTCACAAAAACATCTTCACCAGGAATAGGTTCTATCTCAAGAAACCACTTTCTTTGCTCATTCATAATAAGCAACGCCTTATCCATTAAGATTTTATCATGAAATCTGCAGCAATTCAGTCACATCTTCAGGCTTCATTTCAAAGTCTAGTTCTCTTGCCATTTCCACCACATCTGCAGTTACTTCCTCCACTAAAGCCTTGAACCCTAAAAAGTCATGAGGGTTGAAATCAACTTTTTCAAATTCTTATTAGTGTTAATTATTTTTACCTCTTCCCATAGATCTTCAGTGGCACTCTGGTAAAGAATCCGTCCTGCAGGAGATGCAGGAGATGTGGGTTTGAAACCTGGGTCAGGAAGATCCCCTGGAGAAGGAAATGACAACCCACTCCAGTGTTCTTGCCTGAAGGATCCCATGGACAGAAGAGCCTGGCTAGCTACAGTCCACGGAGTTACAAAGAGTCAGGCACAACTGAAGCGACTTAGCATGCACACACACATAAATCACAAATGTCCTTAACAGCATCTAGAATAGTGAATCCTTTCCAGAAGGTTTTTAATTGATTTTACCTAAAACCACCAGAGGAATCACTTTCTATGGCAGCTGTAGTCTTATAAAATGTATTTCTTAAACAATAGACTTGAAAGTTGAAATGACTTGATCCATGAGCAGCAGAATGGATATTGTGTTGGCAGGCATGAAAACAGCATTAATCTCATCGTACATCTCCATCAGAGCTCTTGGCTGACCAGGTGCATTATCAGTGAGCAGTAATATTTTGAAAGGATCTTTTTTTCCTGAGCCAAAGTTCTCAACAGATGTGCTGTCATCCAGGCTTTGTTGTTCCATCTATATATTACAGACAGAGTAGATTTAGCATAATTCTTAAGGGCTCTAGGATTTTCCAAACAGTAAATGAGCACTGGCATCAACTTCAAGTCACCAGCTGCATTAGCTTCTACAAGAGTCAGCCTGTCTCTCTCTCTCTTCTTTCTATTAAATATTGTGAAATTACCATTTTTGATTTAACATTTCTAAATTACTTGAAAGATGTGTACAAACACACACACACACACACACACACACACACACTTCCTTCTTAGTTTTCTCATTGCTAACATATGTGTATGTGCTCAGTCGTGTCTGACTCTGTGTGACTCCAGAGACTGAAGCCCACCAGGTTCCTCTGTCCATGGAATTTTCCAGGCAAAAATACTAGAGTGGGTTGCTATTCCCTTCTCAAGGGGATCTTCCCAACCCAGGGATCAAATCTTTACCTCTTGCATCTCCTGCATTGGCAGGAGAATTCTTTACCACTATGCTACTTGGGAAGCCCCTTGCTGAAATATGCATTCATGTATTTATATATTGTATTCAGTGTATGTCAAAACTATGATAAACTGGGTTCTTTAAGTCTAGACAAGGAACATTTGCTAAGAAATTCATAGCATAAAATTTTACAAATATTACTTCAAAATTTTACAAGCATGGCTTTTACTTGTTATTAGGACTTTGAAACTTTGAAGCCAAGCATTGACTTCTCTTCTTCAGCTATGAAAGTCCTTAATGACATCTTCCTACGTAAGGCTGTTTTGTCTACATTGAAAATTTGGTGTTTTGTGGAGCCACCTTCATTAATGATCTAAGCTAAATCTTCTATATCTAGAAGACATAACTTACTGTGCTCTCTACATCGGCACTTGCTGCTTCACCTTGCACTTTTGTTACAGAGACAGCTTTTTCCCTTAAACTCATGAACCAACCTCTGTTAGCTTCAAACTTTTCATCTGCACCTATCTGGCAGACTTGATGTGAAAATCAAGAATGAATGAGTGAGAGTGTCTGGGGCATAATCTGGCATAGATGATGTTCCCACGAAGGCTATTATTATTCCTACCCATCTACTCCCTATAAGACATTACTGCATTCTAACAAACAATGCAAAATCTCTTAAAAGCCGCCTCCAATTTCTCTTTTAAAGGATTTTCTTTCCTACCCTCCAGCACTAAGTTACATTGCCAAGTTATGTCACCTAATGGGCCTGGACCTTGTCACGGCTTTATTTCTATTTCTTTCCCAAAAGCCTGGGGTCTCCCTCACTCTTTATTTATTTTAACAAAGAGCTTGGGTATAATTAATATCCAACCCATAAAATAAAGACCATGCCTGGGTTTCATCCACTGACACCAACATTTTGTCCTAGTCTCATCTACCATCACTTAATGATGAACAACACATATTTTCTTCTATATAGTCAATGTTTTTGAAGTCCTCCACCAACCCCTCCTCCAAAGATGAGCCCCCCTTCTCACTCACTTGGAAATCATGGAAACTCCCTCCTTTTTGAAGTGTTCTATAGCACTGACATCCATGAGCCCCACAGAGCAGCTGTCTGGTTTGGGACAGGAAAAGCTGGAGCACATTTAGCAAGGTTTTGTTTTGTTTTTCAAAATGCAGCCTTCAGGGTTCTCTCCGCTTCTTGGACCAAGGAACTAAGCTGTTGAGCCCGGCTGAAAGCAGCAGTTTGTAGGACCAGCTGAAAGTCATTTCACCATGAAGCCAACCTTGGAAGGCCTGGAAAACTCCATATGGACTGCAGCCTTAGTCTCCAGGAAGCATCCAGCTCATTCTCCTCTCTCTGTTTGCCTGCTATATAATTAGAGCATGTGTGCTTGAAAGGCAATTGTATAGAAAAGATGCCTTGCTCTGCATTTTCTTTCTTTTTTTGTTAACCTTTATGTTATATTAACAGATAATCCACAGAGACGCAACTTAATATTTATTCCATCTGTGTATTCTCTGTCCATTTAGGATGAGAGACAGCTAAGCATGTCCTGTGCCAAGAAGGACTCAAGAAGTCAAATGGCACTGTTACCCTCAAGGGGCCAATGCACCGGAAACGTGTCTGCCTTCCGCTGTGCTGTGGAGGCCTCCACAACACTGAGTCCTCTTTCATTCTCCAGCTCTCCCGTCTCGCTCCCCAGAAACTGACCCGTCTCCCAGCCCCAAATCCAAAGTCCTCACACAGGTAGATACCAAATTTGCCATTTTGTCAAACCTAGAGACAAACTTGGACTCTCTCTTGGTTCAACCCATGTGGAAGACACGCTGCTGAGACTCTAACCTGATCTCAATGGAGATGTGGAGCCCACAAATTTCTTTAGAGTTAAGAACCTGCTGTCACCTTTCACCACTTAATAGAAAAGCAAGGAAATTTCAGTCTTCTTCTGCTGCAGAAGCTGAAGAATTAAGTCCATGCTGTGCAACAGAAATATTATACAAGCCCCAAATGCTTGCTGTCCTTGTATACTTAATCGCTCAGTCATGTCCGACTCTTTGTGACCCCCAAGGACTATAGCGCACCAGGGTCCAAATGTAATTTACAATGATCTAGAAGCCATGTTAAAAAAAATGGAAGAGATAAGTAAAATTAATGGTAATAATACGTTTTAGTAAACCAAATAGATCCCCCAAACTATCAATTCAACCTGCAATCAATATAAACAATTATTGATGAAAAAGTGCTCTCTGTCATACTAAGTCTGCAAAACCTGGTGTGCATTAATTACCTAGCGTGCTCAGTTACTCGGTCATGTCTGACTCTTTGTGGCCCCCTGGACTGTAGCCTGCCAGGCTTCTCTGTCTGGGATTTTACAGGCAAGAATACTGGGGTGGTTGCCACTTCCCACTCCAGGGGATCTTTCCAACCCAGGGATCAAACCTAAGCCTCTTGCCTCTCCAGCATTGGCAGGCAGATTCTTGACCACTTGCGCCACCTGGGAAGCCCCATTTTACACTGGGTCACATTTCAGTTTGGGCAATCCGCATGTCAAAGGCCCAGTTGCACATATGACAAGTTGCTGCCATATTGAACAATGCAGGTTCCAGACGAAGTGGTTGGGGGAAACAGAACATCTGAGTGAGAAAGTGAGTGGAAACAGTGTCCTCTTTCATATCTTGGGGAATTCCCTCCTCTGGAAAAGAATATTCAATATATCCTAACCTCCTTGGGATGAGATCAGCCTGTATCTGTAGGAAGGAAGCTTCCTTCTTCATCTGTCTTCTCTTTCCCAGAAGTGTTTCTCCCATTCCCTGTGCCCCCCGGGGTTTTCTTAAAATGCAGATTCTGATTCAATAGACCTAGAGTTTTGCATTTCTAACAAGCTCCCTGGTGACCTACTTGCTCTTCTTTGGATCCCACTTTGAATAGCAAATTTCTGAAGGCTGCTGCCCTTTCGAGTCATGTATGTGATTAAAGGAAGGTGGCATGTACTGAGGTGGAGAGAACATGAACTTGGAGTCAGATTGCTGAGATCTGGTGCTTTGGTTCACCACTTAGCTGTGAGGGTTGGGCAGGCTGCTTACCCTCTCTGAGCCTGTCCCCTCATCTATAAAAACACAGGCAGTGACAAGGCTACCATGTTGAATGGTGCTGGCACAAAAGGGAACAATCAGCCAGGGTCAGAGATTTTAGCTTTAGGATGTGAAAGTACAATCTTATATTGAGAAAAGAAGGGACTTAGCTTTCCTTGATTTCACCAGAAATAGGTGCAATGTAAGCATCACCTCTTTAAGGAAGGCTTCCTTAACCTTCTAATCTGGTATAGATGTAGATGAATTCCCTGTTTCTCAAATGCCTGTATCTCTCATATAGACTTTATCACATAATACTGTAATTATGCACTTAGTTCTCAGTCTCCCACTGGAAGTGAAGTAATTTGAAGGCAGCAAGGACAGTCTCATTCCAGTGCTTTCTGATTGCTGGGGGACTGATGCTGGTTTAGCTGAATATAGTTCCTTGAGGAATTTGTTTAAAATATAGATTTATAGGCTCCATCTCTAGAGTTGGTTTCAGTGAGTCTCCTTTGGATCAAGACATCTGTATATTTTCAAAGCTTATCAATTTTCTGCCCACCAGCCAGGTTTGGGAACCGCTGGATTCTTCTCCTTTGTATCATCAGTTCAGTTCAGTAGCTCAGTCGTGTCCTCCCTGTCCATCACCAACTCCCAGAGTACCCAAACTCATGTCCATTGAGTCAGTGATGCCATCCAACCATCTCATCCTCTGTCGTCCCCGTCACCTCCTGTCCTCAATCTTTCCCAGCATCAGGGTCTTTTCAAATGACTCAGCTCTTTGCATCAGGTGGCCAAAGTATTCGAGTTTCAGCTTCAACGTCAGTCCTTCCAATGAACACCCAGGACTGATCTTTAGGATGGACTGGTTGGATCTCCTTGCAGTCCAAGGGACTCTCAAGAGTCTTCTCCAACACCACAGTTCAAAATTCTTTGCGCACTCC